>NC_135327.1:229116922-229419102 GCF_023851605.1 Tamandua tetradactyla | reverse complement strand
GATGGCCTGTCGGCCCAAAACCTGTCTTCCTGAGTCTGAGGAGTTCAGGGATTTTATGAATTCAAACAAGGGGGGATAGAATCGTCAGCATTACAAGTAAGTATAATAAACAGGGCTGAGACGAGACCAGAATAACCACCACTGTAGCAAGTATAAATAAGGGTGAGACTAGTTGAGTCTCAGTATTTTCAGGGATTAACCTCTGCCTATTCTGCAATATAGAAAAGAAAACATCTGTATAATGACACAGTAACCACCGTCATTTGTTAATTCTGAATTTCACAGTTACAGTGGGAAGCGGCGGTTTGCAGCAAGCCACGTGGTCCCTAGTCTGGGAGGGCACAGAAGTCAGAAAGCGTCCGGATGGCCGGAGAAGGAAGGGTCCACTGGGAAACACATCCAGAGGGCTCCTGGGTCACTCCCACCTCGCCTCCACCCTGCCCTTGCCTGCCACGCCCTCTATCCCCTCCCCCCCAAAAGACAATGACCTACTGAGGACACCCGCTTAAGTGGCACCCAGCATCCTGCTTCCCTTTGGCTCCAGCACCCAGAGTTTCCCTGGGAGAGACCAATCTTCCTGTGGGAGAGCCGTGGCTTGGGGTGGACCCTGCGCCCAGCTCAGGGAAGGGTCTGAAATGGATTTATGCTCTTGCATTGTGTTGTTCAAACCAAAATCCCTGCTCCCCCACTGCACTGCCCACACCTCCGGTGCTCAGTCCCAGCCACGGCGTCGGAGGTGCAGAGCTGTTGCTTCCTGATGAGGGCGTCACAGGCAGGGCTGTGCTCGGTAGCCTCAGGCTGATACTTGTCTGTGATTTGAGAGGTGTCCTGGGGTGCTGCCCGGTGCACCACCAGAGCCCGCACAGGTGGAAGCCGCATCACATGCCATCACGCCCCAGATGAATGAGCCCCCGTGGAGCCCGGCCCCAGCACCCCCCCACACCCGCATTGGCCTGGTATGGAAGTACCTAGTGTCCCCAGGCAAGGCCACCCAGAAGAGGACAGGGACCTGCCCAGGTAGAGCCCCACAGGCTGACACTAGTTAGGGTCAGATGCAATCCCCGAGGCTGGGAAGGGTGGGTGCAGCAGGGCATCTACGGCCATCTGCAGAGCACCAGTGCCTGAGGATTGCTCACCGGAGTTTAGCTGTCAGAATCATCATTTATGAATACCTCTGAATTGTGCTGGAGCCACTGCCAGAGCTTCCCCCCAGAATGCAACCACCGGGCTTCCCAGGTCCTGCGGAGAACAGCAGGGAAATGGGGAGATGCCCACACCTGCCCTGGCCTGGTATCCAGGAGGGCACTCCTAGCCGTGTCTCTGTCCTCGGTCACAGCTCCTCTGTGTCCCCAGACTTCACTGCAGAGCACAATAGGAGGCCAGGGGTGGGCCGTGCAGACTGTGGCCAGAGCAGGCAGCTCCCTCCCTAGGCGAGAGCACAGGTGAGCACACCTGCCACGCCACTGCCCACACCTGCCATGCAGCCACTTTCCAAAACACCGGGAGGGAGCGGAGCTGGGGCGGCACACAGGAAACCTGGCCAGAGCTCCAGGGTTCCAGGGAAATTCTCTCTCTGGGCCTGAAAGACACGATAGCTTTCATCTCCTTCACCGCCCGAAGACCGGATGTTTAATATTCCGAAGCAGGCCAATTTGTCAAACAAAATAATGAATGGTCATGGCTAGAAACATCCAGCGACACCAGAACATTTTGACTTCAAAGGCTATACTTGCTTTCATTATCAAAAATTACTAAATATCAACACATTAGGATGGAGCCCACAGCTCATTAATGCTGATGATAATTGCATCAGGCTGTCCGGACTGGCTTCTTCACCGGGCTGAATCTGTTGTTTATCAAGAGTTGCTGTAGGGAATACATTTGCATATATAACAAGAGCCAGTACGTAATAGAATAAAGTTTTCCTGGGAGGCACTGGCCCTCCCTCCCTCGGGGTTACCCCATCCATCTCTCTGCTGCCTTCTGTTAATCTCAGCCACTTGGCTGACCCAGCTCAGAATATGGTCAACATGCAAAATTTACTAAAGAGAAAACTGAGTATTTCTTTGTTTGTCTTCAAATTCCCTAAGGCTAAGGGGCGGGAACTCCAAGGAAAATGACAGTAAGACAATTATTCATACCTGAAACATTGTTTCAAAACTTGCCACGCCTGTCCTTGCATCCCCAGAGCAGAACTCTCTGGAATTGCACTGAATGGTGGCATCATCTGGTGGGCATAAGTGGTACTGCAGCTTCCCCACAAGTTGTCTCCAACCTGGTATGAAAATTATTAATTTCTTCTATTGCTCAGGAATTATTGTAAACTACTGGAATTTCTATTAAGCATCTTCAATTAACCTTAGCTTCTCCAAGTTAGTAAAGCATTTGCACACAGTTGTACAGGCTATAATACAATTGGATGTGCTTTTCCATATTTTTCTAGGTGGTAGTTATATAGATTGTTTCTCCCCCAAAAGGTCAAGAACTCCAAGAAGGCAAGTTTTTCCACCTCTTTTTTTAATACTTTACATTTCCCTCTGCTTAGTGGGTTCTCAAAAAGGACTTATGAGGGCTGACTGTGTGTCCATATTAAGGAGAGCAGAGTTGTGCAGTGGAAAGTGGACAGAACTTGCAGGAAAATACCAAGCTGTAGTCCCAGACCTTCTATTTAAAGGCCAGGTAGCACTGGATGATGTCTCAGAGGCCGTCCCTAATCTGGGAACGGGGCTGTGATTCTGAAGAGCAGGCGTGGAGTGGAAGCTGTGATGTCAGCGTCAGTGGCGCCTTCGGCCTCTCCTCTCTGTCCTCTCCGGCCCCCAAGGCAGGGCATTCTGACCCTGCCCTACTGCTATTGCATCCCCAGCGGTCACCCTAACACATCACTGCAAGACAAAGCTTCTCCTTAGGAGGGCCTGGGCCGTCTCTCTCCTGGGGGGTGCAGAATGGACCTGCATCTCCGGCCTGAGTGCAGGCAGAGGAAGGAGGTGTGGCACAGAAGCTGCTCACGGGCAACCCCTCAGGTCTTACTTTCATTGGTGGCTTTAAATGTTGGGATTTAACAGCCTTGAGGGATGGGGAGCTGGCGGGCCTTGGGCAAGGTCAGTGGGGGTAGTTTGGGGAGTGGGACGCCCCCTCTCCCCTGCTCCCCACGTGCAGCACTCCCCACATGGAGCACTCCCCACATGGAACACTCCCCACATGGAACACTCCCCAGCCAGGACACCGGCTTTAAAACTCCAGCAGGAGGAAGGTAGGAAGACAGCTCCTCACTTGGCCTTCCCTGAAGGAGAACGCTGGCCAAATAGCTGTCAGTTTGGTGTAAGAGTAAACTTCCCAACCTGCTCATCCTGGGCCAAGCGGGAGGGGAGCCCCCACCCCACTCTGAGATGCTAGGCTCCCCATGTAAGCTCCCTCCACCTTGGCCACTGTCGATGTAAGAACATTGCAGGTGAGTCAATACCCTGTGTCAAAGCCACCCCATTTCTGGCACATTGCATTCCAGCAGCTTTCGCAACCCGAAACACTCACAAAAATACCCCAGAGCTTCCCCTGTGCCTGTCTCGTAGTGAGGAAGGCCCCACGGCCCAGACTCCCCGGCAACGCTCCATCCCTGTGTCCAGCAGGGCCTGAGCAGCTCGCCAGGGACTGCCCAAGACCACCTCGCTGCCTGTGAGCCCCGCCCCTTTCACCCGCAGGCACGTGCTCCAAAACTAGCAGAGGGGCAGGCCCTGCCCGGGTTCTCCATGGGCATTCAGCCTCATGTGGGATTCCTGCAGGGGAGTCCTCCGCCATGCCCGTCCCCACGGGCCAGTAGGGAAGCACTGCTGGCCCGCAGACGTCTCCGGCTCCGCAGTCCTCCAGAAGGCCGCAGCAGAAGCACCCTTTCCCCCGGGAAACTCGGCCAGCATTTCCATTCTCGAGTTAACCCTAAAGGAGGCCCTCCACTTACTGTACAGCCTGCAGGACCTGCTTATTACCCTAATTTCCCTAGGAAAGATCTCAGATAAGACAAACCAGGCAAATAACACAGCCCTTGTCCTCTATGGTCGAGAAGGTCATCAGAGCCTCGGAGGACAGAGAGCCCTGCAGTGGGCTGGGCAGTCAGCAAGACGGGCAGTCTGAGCTGCCCTCCTCTGCTGGTACCCTACCCAGAACCCATGCCCCCTTCATCCAGCCTCCCCCACTGTGCCTTCCAAAACACAGCACTTTTGTTCAGAATTCTAGAACCTTCCGCCTGGCCAGAACCCACTGATGAGCCATTTTGCATTGGGTCCTGATATGGTCCTTCAGCCTCACATGGAGGTCGTGGCAGGAATTCAGCCACCCGGGGCCTGCCAGCTCTGAGAGTCCCAGGTAGGCCCAGGTGGCTGCTGCCCAACGTGCCAGCTTCCTGGGCAAAGGTGTAAAGTCATCACATGCTTGTGGGGCCTCGGTTGCTCTCTCTCTCCCTGAGCCCGCTGAGCTGCCCCTCCTTCACTGGGGAGCTGGCACGGCAAGGCCCCCTCCCGAGCTGTTCAGAGGGTTAAGTGAAACAGTGGAAGTCAAGCACGGAGCAGACTGAGCTCACGCCTCTCTCCCAGTAACATCCAGAGGGAAGCCACAGCCCTGGACAGCTGTTCACATTTATGCCTCAACTCATTGCAGTTCAGCTCCTTGGCAAGACCAGCCACATTTCAAGTCACTTGGGGCTGGTGGCTGTAGTGCTGGGCAGGACAGACAGGACTTTTCCATCATCACAGAAAGTTCTGTAGGGGAAATTTTTTTTTTTACTTTTTTTATTGTGAAATATAACATATTTACAAAAAGGCAATATATCTCCAAGTACACTTTAACAAGTAACTGTAGAACTGATTTTAAAGTTTGTGTTCTGGTTTGCTAGCTGCCGGAACGCAACACACCAGAAACGGATTGGCTTTTAATAAAAGGGGATTTATTTTGTTGGTTCTTCAGAGGAAAGGCAGCTAACTTTCCACTGAGGTTCTTTCTTACGTGGAAGGCACAGGATGGTCTCTGCTGGTCTTCTCTCCATGCCCCTGGGTTCCAACAACTTTCCCCGGGGTGACTTCTCCAAAGGCCTGGGCTGAGCTGCAAGTACTGAAATGAGGAATGCCGAGCTGCTAGGCTGTGCTATGTTGCAATCTCTCATTTAAGCACCAGCCAATTAAGTCAAACGTCACTCATTGCAGCAGACACGCCTCCTAGCTGACTGCAGATGTAATTGGCAACAGATGAGGTTCATGTACCATTGGCTTATGTCCGCAGCAACAAGACTAGGTATGCTCACCTGGCCAAGTTGACAACTGAATCTAACTAACACAGTTTGGTATGGGTTATAGTTCCATAATTTTTCACTTTTTCTTCTAGCTGCTCCAAGACATTGGAGACCAAAAGAAATATCAATATAATGATCATACTCATTTGTTAAACCCGACCTTCTCTGTGTAACTCCACCATCAACTTGGATCTTTCTCTCACTCTTTAGGGGTATTTGGGCTATGCCCATTCTACCTTTTTCATGTTAGAAGGAGCTGTTGATAATGTGGGGTAGGGGGATGGAAGTACCTGATGTTCTGGAGAGGCTGGGCCCTCTGGGTTTCAGGACTTGTCTCATCCAGGGAACCAACTAGAGGTTGTAGGTTTCTGGAAGGTTACCCTACTGCATGGAACCTTTGTAGAATCTTATATGCCTATAATGCCCTAGGTGCTTTTTAGGATTGGCAGAAATGGATTTGGTTGGGGGTTGACAAGTTATGATGGGTAGCAATGTCTAACTGAAGTCTTTCGCGGAATTTGTAAGAGCCAGGTGCTCAGGCTGCAGCCCAGGGCAATTCTGTCAGAACTGCAGGGGCTGGTCCCTGCCTGCTGTTCATTCCCGGCGGGGGTGGTTTGATTTTTTTAAGCTCCCCAGGTGATTCCACCCTGCAGCCCAGGTTACAGACCCCACCCTAGACAAAGCATCTGCCATGGAACTCACTATGCACATGTCTGAGTTTGCAAACCAGTCTGACCACCCCGGGGACACCCATAGATACGCCCTCCCCTAAACTCTGAGAGCTCAATGCTGTGAACCCTCTTTTGGCACTGAACCCCTCCTTCTTCCTTAGATGGCACCCCTTCAGCCAGTGGTCTTTCAGGCCAGTCCTCGTAGGACAAGAGCCAGCCTCGGCTCTTCCCTGAACTTCCCGAGCTCCAGTGTGAGGTCTGTCCGGGTCACACAGCACCTGCAAGGCTAGCTGAAGACACGGCCTCTTCGGGTTTCTGCTGGGACGACGGAGAGCTTTGCTAACGGCTGGTGGCGATGGTGACACAAGAGTGAATATAATCAATGCCACCAAACTGTATACCTGAAAGTGTTTAAAATGGGAACTTTTATGTTGCGCATCCTACCACACTAAAAAAAAATTTTAGAATATTTGCATCAATTCAGAAAAAGAAATAAAAAGACAACAGAAAAAGAAATAAAATGAAAACAGAAAAAAAAAAGATTATACATACCATACCCCTTACCCCTCACCTTCATTGATCACTAGCATTTCAAACCAAATTTATTTTAACATTTGTTCCCCCTGTTATTTATTTATATGTTTATTTATTTTTCTGTTTTTGTTTTATTTCTTTTTCTGTTGTCTTTTTATTTCTTTTTCTGAATTGATGCAAATGTTCTAAGAAATGATGAATATGCAACTAAGTGATGATATTGTGAATTGCTGATTATATATGTAGAACGGAATGATCACATATTAATGTTTTAGTTCATTTGTTAAATTTTTTTAATTAATAAATAAATAAATTTAAAAAAATTTTTTTTAAGATACAATATCCCTCGTCTTCCATTAGATGCTCAGTCCCCAGCAGCCAGGACCTGCCCGGTGTTAGCGGCCTCCTGGTGAAGCCCCCACGTGAAATAAGCAAGGGGACCCAGCCCCCGGGAGACAGGCTGCCCTGGTGGCCATGAGCTGGAGAAACGTCCTCACTGGCGCTGCCCTTGCCGCATGCACAAGCCGCCGGGCGCCGCTTTCTCCAGAGCAGCTGCTGAGGTCCAGCCCGAGGGCACCCACAGGCAGGACACAAGCACGGCCATCTCATCTCATCCTCCAGAACACCTTGCAAGGGAGGAATCGTCACTCCCAGTGTACAGACAAAATAACTGGGGCTTGGTGAGTTAGAGAACAAGCCCGAGAGGCCATTACCCAAGGGTCTTCAGGCTAGGAAGCCCTCGTTTGTCCACCCGCACCCACCCTCAGCCATTGGGTGCCCCAGCACAGAGGGGCTCGCCCTAGGTGAGAAGGTGGGGTGCCCAGAGAACGGGCACTGAGCACGATGCGCCACAGACGCAGGCACTGATGGAGCTTCGCTGCCTGCACCCCAGCGCAAGCGAGAGGAGACACTCACGTGCCATAAACCAGGGGGAGTGCTGAGACTCCGTTTTGGGGGGTGCCAGTTTGAAAGGATGATGTGCCCTAGAAAAGCCATGATTTAATCCTGATCCGTCTTGTGGAGCAGCTTTTTCTTTTAATCCCTACTCAGCACTGTAGGTTGTAAAGTTGACTAGGTTATCTCCGGGGAGATGTGACTCCCCCACTTGTGGGTATTCACCTTTGATTAGAGGGAGATGTGACTCTATCCATTCCAGTGAGTCTTGATTAGTTTACTGGAATCCTTTAAAAGAGGGAACATCTTGGAAAAAATGAGAGAGCCACAAGAACCACGAAAGCCCACGCAGCCAGAGACCTTTGGAGATGAAGGAAAACACCACCAGGGGAGCTTCATGAAACAAGAAGCCTGGAGAGAAAGCTGGCAGACTTCTCCATGTTCGCCACATGCCTTCCCAGCTGAGAAAGAAAAACCCTGAACGTCATCAGCCTTCTTGAACCAAGGTGTCTTTCCCCAATGCCTTAGATGGGACATTTCTATCGCTTTGCTTTAGTTCACACATTTTCATGGCCTTAGAACTGTTAACTTGCAACTTATTAAATTCCCCCTTTTAAAAGCCGTTCGGTTTCTGGTATGTCACATCTGGCAGCTACAAACTAGAACGAGGTGGGGGGGACGCGTTCCCTGGGGCCTAAAGAAAAAGCAAGACATGGTTGTGTGTGTTGTGGTGATGGGAGAAGGGGAAGGGAACAGTCACTGCACCTGAGTGGTGCCCCAGGCAAGTGCGTGTCACACACACACACACACACACACACACACACACACACACGCCCCCCCCGTCACCCCAGTTCACCAAGGAGGAGTTTGCCCAAAGCCATGCAGGTGGCTGAAAGAGCTCACGGGACCTGCTGGTTGGAAGGTGGCAGGAGAGGACCCAGCGGCCACACCACCCCTGACCACAGGCCTGGCCAGGCTGCGCTGTCCTGCCAGCCTCTCCCCTAGGGGCAGCGCTGCCCTGTGAGCACCTTCTAGAATGCCCGCTTCTCCTCGCCACGTGGGAGCAGGTGTGGCGCCCGCTGGCCCGGCTGCTGCCTGCATCCCAGGAGAAGAGGCACGACGAGGGTTTGGCCTGGTGTCTGGTGGATAGTGAGCGCTCAGTACAGCCTAGGAGCTGCCAAGACCAGAGCATCCAGGGGAGGCTCCGTTCCCGCTGGGGAGCAGCCACCCAGGGCAACTAGGCTCATGGGGTCGGGGCCACAGCAGGGGCGGCTCGGGGTCCACGCCCTCTGGCAGGGGACCAGGCCTGGACCACAGACCCAGGGTGGGCAGGACTGGGGGTCCAGCAGGGGTGCAACGTTCTTCTGTGCAGCTCTCATGGGCCGTGGGGGAGGGCGAAAAGGAGCAGGGAGCAAGGAGAGAAAGAAGGAAAGGATGGAAGGAAAGAGGGAGAGAGCAAGGGAGGTAGTGAAGGAGAGGAGGAAGTGAGTGAGGAGAGAGGGAAAAGGATGGAGGGGAGGGAGATGGTAAAGGAGGGACGTGGGGAGGAAAGAAGGCAGAAGAGAAGTCTGAGAATGTGTGAGGACGCCCTGCCCTTCAGGGGTGCCCTGTGGTCTACACAAGCTACCAGCAGGGAGCTCGGGCGGGGGGTGACATGCTCAGATGGGACCCCTCAGCACATGCAGATGCCTCTCCACCAAACCCAGGGCCCCTCCAGGGGACGGTCCACCCACGGCATGGTAGGGACGGGCACCCGCGGGCCTGGCAGCAGAAGGCCAGCTCTGTGGAAGGACTCTGCAGGACAGGCGCTGCTGCTCGTCCAGGCTGGCCCTCCCCGCAGAGGCCAGCGTGTGGGCCGCGTCCCCCCACCCCGGATGCACAGAAATAGCCACATCAGGGGAGAGCACATAGGGGATTGGGGTGGGGGGTGGGCTGTGGCCCCAGTAAAAGTCTTTTTAGCACCGAAATGTGAATTATTCATCTTATGTTTTCAATAGTTTAAAACTGTTAACACCAGTCTCAGCTCCTGGGCCAGGCTGGGCAATAAAGGGGGGGGGAGGGGAGGGGGGAGGGGAGGGGGGAGCTGGCCTCTGGCCGCTGCCTGATGAGCCCTGGTCCCCGCCCTAACATCTGCTCTCACCCAGGACTCGTGTGGGTGCGGCGAGCATGGGGAAGGGCGTCGTGAGCGTGGGGAAGGGCGTCGTGAGCGTGGGGAAGGGCGTCGTGTGTACGTGGGGAAGGGCGTTGTGAGCGTGGGGAAGGGCGTTGTGAGCGTGGGGAAGGGCGTCAGGAGCGTGCGGGATGGGCTTGCGTGAGCGTGGGCAAGGGCGTCGTGAGCGTGGGAAAGGGTGTCAGGAGCGCGGGGAAGGGCGTCGTGAGCGTGGGGAAGGGCGTCGTGAGCGTGGGAAAGGGCGTCGTGAGCGTGGGGAAGGGCGTCGTGAGCGTGGGGAAGGGCGTCGTGAGCGTGGGGAAGGGCGTCAGGAGCGTGGGGAAGGGCGTCAGGAGCGTGGGGAAGGGCGTCAGGAGCGTGCGGGAAGGGCGTCAGGAGCGTGGGCAAGGGCGCAGCGCGCCTAAACCACCGTGCAGGGGAAAGGGGCGGAGACCACAGAGGCCAGTGGGAGGAACGCGCATCCCGTCCTGGAACGCCTCCGGGGAGAGGCCGCAGTATCCGCAGGGCAGGTTGGCCGGGTCCTTCCCAGGCTTTATTCCAGCCCAAGCCCGGTCCCTGCGGCACCTCTGGGCACAGGGGAGCAGCCTGGCTGGACACGGGATAAGAGGCCCAGGACCACATGGCCGGGGGTGCAGCCTCCTCCCCACCCCACCCCCACCCCTGACGGCAGGTCCCACCAGCGGAGGGGAGGGAGGGAGCCGCGTCCCACCTGCGACAGCGGGCAGGCCGGGCAGGGAGGGGGCGGGAAGCCCCAACCTTCAGGAGACAGCCGGAAGATCCAGGGGGCAGCTAAAGGAGCCCAGCCCGCACAGGTGGCCAAAGTGATCGGCCGGGCTCAGGTGCCACCCTGCACGCGGCGGGGCGCGGCGGGGGGGGGGGGGGGGGGGAGGGCAGGCCTAGCCCAGGCCACAGAGACCCGGTGGCCCCAGGCCCGGGCCGGCAAGCAGGGTGGTGGGCGCCAGCACAGGAGGCCTCCCTCTCATGGGCCGTGTGTCCACGCGGACTTCGGTCAGTGTGTCTCTAATAACCTCCACTCAGTGCAAGCCCTTTTCTTTCGGAAAAAATTAAAAAGGGGTATTTTTTAAGTGATACATGCAGAGGTACAACATTTATAAGATACAACAAAAAAACTCTCCCTGACCTCTGCCCCGTACACCATTACGCGCAGCTTGCAGACCTGCAGGAGGGTCTGGGGCGGGGTGGGGGGTGCTGACAGAGGGGAGCCTGCGAGACAGTTGGGTCCAGGGGGCAGCAAACCTCAGCCACGGCAGGGCCGGTCACGCCTGGGCCCGGCCCAGTCTCCAGATGGCCGGGGAGGGCGGCAGGCGGGAACATTCCTCCCAGCCTGGGGGGGGTGGGGGGGGCCGCATTCCTTACAGAGGTTCATCCCTGCCCAGGGGGAGCTGGGTAAGGAAAGGTGGGGTGGGGACGTGGGGTCGGGAGGGGAGGGTGATGAAGCCAAGGGAAGGGCGCGGCGCCTTGACCACCACATCACGAAGACACGCAAAAGGCCGTGGGATGTGGCCGCAACAACAGTTTCACCTGCAGCCTAGGACCAAGGTAGACCCAGGACACGGGGTTGCACGGTGAAGAAATGGGGGCCGAGGAGAAAATATTTTACTACAGGTCATAACCCTTGACCCGAAACCTCTGGAGTCTGATGACTCCAGAGTTCAGAACTTTGTGGGTCTGGAAAGGCAATTCCATTGCACATACCTTATTATCTTAGATGTGACAACCACGCCAGGGTCTGGGGTAGCCCCCCCCCCATCATCACCCACATTAACAACTTCACGGTAAATCATATGAAAACTTGCACCAAGTGGGGTCCCAAGTGGGACCACACATTTCCAGCTCCATCTTAAGGGCAACTTCTCGGTTCTCAGAGCTTTTCCAGTTTTGGAAAAGCAGATAAAGGAACCGAACTTGACTTCTTTTCCCCCTAAGAGAAAGGTCTTTTGGAAAAATGTCTTTGGTGCCCCAAATAACAAAGGTCCCCAAGGGGGTTCACCTGTTTCTTCTCTGATGGGGACGCGAAGCTGCCTGCAGACAGGATTCCCGTCAGCTGAGCTGTGGGTCTCAGCACGGGGCGTGGGGCCTGCCCGTGGCACAGGCACAGGCCTTTCAGCTGCACTGGGTTTCCACTACCCCCCCGCCCCCGCCCCCGCCCCCGCCCCCACCCCCACCCTGCACAGGCCGGACAGCCTGCCCCCACCCCCAGCCCTCGCCTGCCCAGCTCCAGAACGACTCCTATTGATATGCAGCTGGCACATCCCATTTCTCCTTCTAAACCCAAACTCAACAGCCATCTGTTTGTTCTGGTATTCCAGCACTAATTGCCACTCCTGATTTTGTTTGATATGTTTGACCTGGTATTTTAGAACTAATTCTTAATTGTGTTTTTATTTAATATGGATAGCACATATAGAGCAAGCCCATACGAAGTGCTATATAAATGCAAATTTTATTGTATTTCACTCAAGACCTCCGAGACTTGCCAAAGTTGGTTCTGCTGTAAAGAAGTTTTCTCCTAAAGGGCTTCTGGAGGCTTCTCGAACTCTCTGGAGCAGAGCTGAACTGATGGAAGGACCAACGCCCAACCCCAACAGACCAACAGCTCATCCACAAGCACCGCCCATCCCCAGGTGGGCATCAAAACTGTTCTGGGTTGGGAGTAAACTTAACAAAGTAAACACTAGGTTAGGCTATTTTTTGTGCTGCTTTTGTGAACAGATTGAGCATTTTGCATTACGGAGTGCCATCTAACTGGGTCACTAGCATGTTATTTAAAGCGTATGTTTGCAAAGCAAAAAGGACAATTTTAATTTTTGCTTTTTGGAGAAAAAGGTTAATTGTTACATATATGTGCCATTAGCCTGTAGATAATTGGAACAACTTGTAAAGCCCCACTTAAATTTTTCAAGATAAGCTGTTCCACTTCCAGGAAGTGTCTAAAGTTATTAATTTAATGAGGTTTCAGCTCCTGTAATAAGTGAGACTTCAATGGGCCCAGCGAAGGAGTAGCTCTTGTGACTTGTAAATCACCCCTGTCCAGGGCCACCGAGTCACCACACCATACTTGGCCCCCAGCTCCCTGCTGTCCCTGTGCCACGTGGGTGGTCAGTGCTTCCACTGGCCAGGGACGTCCATTCCAAGCTTCCTGCCTGACCCTCTCCCGAGGCCGCACTCCTCGCAGCTCCTGGGTCTCCTGGCTTTTACTCCACTGCTCGTTCTTCCTTTTCTAGGTTCCTCTCTTCCGACTCGGCCCTCAGATTATCTTCCCAGCTGTGCTGCGGCGCGCTCAGCCCCTCTAAGCCTGGGTTGAATGAATGGAGTTCATTTTCTATTCTCTCTGAGTCACTGATTCCATCCTGTTGTTGTCTTGAGGTTATACGTCTCTGCAATGCTGGCAGCGTCTTTGGTTTTCATCACTGGGGACAAAATTCTTGCCATTTCAGGGATCTCTGTATCTCTGGGGGCTCGCTCAGTTACATTCTTTGTAGGCCAGGGCTGGTCATGAGAAAGTACTGACATTCTCCATCGGTGGGGCACGGCCAGGGCACTGCAAGGCTGCCAGTCTGGTGAGGAAGCGCCCGCTGATTTGAGATCTGAAAAGAACAGCACACTTGGGAGGATGCTCTGAATCACACACATTCTCTTGCATGGGCCCCTGGTTTGACCACAGCTGGACCACCACTGGCCTCAGCGACAGCCATTCTGGGAGTCATCCGTAAGCTGAAGGTTCCTTCCTTGGCCCCACTGGGTAGAAAGAGCAGGAACAAGTGCAACTGAGGGTGGGGGCCGGGGGCACGGTGGGGAGCCAGAGGCCCACTGGAGGTGGGGCCAAGTCAAGGAACCAAGCACAAGACACGAGGCCAGGGAAGGCTTCCAGAAGCCAGAAGTAGCCAGTAAGAGACAAGCAAGCGCCACACCTAGGAGACCCAAAGAGGGCAGGAAGCCAGCAGCACCAGGCCAAGGGCAGGAGCTCGGGTGGTGCCCAGAATGACGTTCACCAGTCATAATGTTGGGCATTTGTTAAAAAAGAACAATGAGGGGAAATAATAGCAGAATTATCTCCACTAAGTTGTGGGAATTCAGTGAGAGAATGTGTTCGGAGGGCTTGGCCCATAAAGCACCTGGCACGTAGAAACCACTAAACAAAGGTTAATTGATAGGACACCAGTGACCGAGCCAGGGAAACATTTGCCTTGTGGCTTCTTTTAATGATGTACGATAGGGCAGGAATCAGGGCCTAAGCCCGCTGGTTCTGAATCCTAAAGAATGTACAGGAACGTCATGGGTGTGGGTAGAAAGAGGGCCTCGTGACTACAGGGACTCCTGGCCTCGTCCGCAGCAGGGGTGAGAGGAACCCTGGAGCTCGTGGGCAGAGATGAGCCACACTCTCTCCTGCAGGGCCTCCATTTCAGTCAGGTCCAGCCCAGCCACCGGCCGTAGGACTGAACAGCTTCACATCCTCTGAACTGGATTTTGGTATCATACTCCTTGGTCAAGAACATTACAAGCCACGCTGGCAGAACCACAGAGCAACTGGAGTGTGTTACATTAATGGAAGGTGTGCTTTGAAACCTAAGCCTAGTTTCCTTCTTCGCTTTGGCCTTTAGGAAACTCATAGCTAAATTTGGACCTCTTTCAGCAGTAGGCCCTTCAGTCATCCAATTTACTGTAGTACATTTTCCTTCACTGAATTTTAATATTCCTCTAGACCACCGGTTGGCAAACCACAGTCCACAGCCAAATCCATGCTGCTACCTGCTTGCCTCCCCCATGCACACATTTGTGCTTTACACATTGTCTATGAAGCTCCACATTACAACTGAGTTGACTGCTGTGCCAGATACTAAGGCTCCAAAGGCCTTGCATGTTTTATTTGCTATCTGGGCCTCTACAGAAAAAGTTTGCTGCCCCTGGTGCAGACTGACCTTCTTCTGACCTTGCTCTCTTCATGTTTGCCCTGTTGTGTGTGCTTTGTAAGCTGCCTCAAATCTATTTGGGGAGCCAGCAGGTTGTAAACCATCTCACACTAAGAGCCAGTCAGGGAGCCATCTGGTTCACTGCGGTCCCAGCAGCGCCCACTGCCCCTATTGTCCGTGGGAAGCTGGCACGAGCACCCTACTGTTGGCACAGAAGTTCTACCCAAGGCATGGAGCAGAGAGATGCAGCACAATTCCCCTCGCTGGCTTCCCGGCCTGGACCTTGGGGATTCCTCCCTTCTAGACCTCATTAGAGCTGATCTTCCCAGAAGCTCAGCACAGAATTGCCACACGACCCAGCAATTCCACTCGTAGGCAAAGACCCAAAAAATTGAGAGCAGGGAATCAAACTGGTGTTTGCACACTGATGTTCATGGTGGCGTTATTCACAATTGCCAAAAGATGGGCGCACCCCAAGTGTCCATCAACAGGTGATCGGAGAAACAAAACGTGGTCTATACACACGATGGAATAGTATTCAGCCGTACAAAGGAATGAGGTTCCGATGCAGGCAAGGATATGGGGGCAACCTGAAGACATCATGTTGAGTGAAAGAGGCCAGACACAAAAGTCAGGTATTGTATGAGTCCGCTTACATGAACTAACTAGAATAAGCAAATTCACAGACACAGAAAGTAAATCTGAGGTCACCAGGAGGTTGGGGAGAGGGGGGCTGGCGAGTTATTGTTTAATAAGTTCAGCGCTTCCATTTGGGGTGATGGGAAAGTTCTGGATCTCGGTAGGGGTGGTGGTTGCACACCATTTTAAATGTTATCAATGCCACTGTCTTGTCCACCCTAAAAGTGACAAAAATGGCAAATTTTATGGTGTATGTTTATACATATATGTTACCATAATAAAATAAATACGTCGTCTTTAAAGCTGATCTCCTTAAGAGTTCCACTAACACTCCCCAAGCAGTCGGTTTTCCCCAGGCTCCCTGGACGCTGGAGGTGGAACTATGGAGAAAGGGAAGAGGATGTGGCGGGAGGCTGGGCAGGGGGGTCAACCTTTCCACAGCACCAGGCCGGATGTGGAAGATGGTCCGGATGCTAGTGACTGAGGAAAATAAAAACCTTACCTTTCCTAACGAAATCCACGTGCCGATGATAATCACTGCTATGAATTTAATACCCAGACCTGCTTCTCTTCCAAAGAAGTGAAAAATCAGCCAAGCTGTAACTTAGAACTGCTCTCACATCTGAGTTGATAAGGATCAAAACATCTCATCTTCAAGGTGTCAGGGATTTGGTTACCTCTATCGGAAAGTGGTTTTTTCCTTCCCAAACAGAATGTGTCTAGGGAGCCATTCACCAAAAACAAGCAATTGAAGGGCTTGTGGTTTTTCATATGTAAAACGCACATCGTTTCCAAGATCAAGAATGGGTGTGCTGAGTTGGAATCAACAAGGCGTTGTCTGGTTTCTTCTCGCAAAATCCGGAAAGTCCAAGCTGGCTCTCAGGGACCAACCCAAGTCACCATGTCACCAGAATTATCCAGTTTCCTAATTCCCCGGAATTAGCCTCACGCTGCCTGGCATCCATGCCAGGGACCGTGGTCCCCATCGAGAAAGTAACCTCAGGGACCTTCTTTCTAGAAACTCTGCAAGCCTTAAGCAACTGTAACCATCCTTTTTATCATTATACTTTTTATCGTATGCTAAGTACTATCTTGGTAATAAGAGAGGCATCCTTTGTGCCTATTCTTTTAAAAGGAACTACCACTGCCCACCCCAGCTTACCTAGAAAGGAAATCAATATTTTACATTTCCTAGCAAAATCATGAGAAAAACTATGAAGTTATTTTGAAGCTCATCAACAGCAAATCGAAAACCTGGGTTTTGGCAGCCGCTAAGGATGCATTGCTTCATTCTTTAGAGCATCAGAGAATCGAATTGCTTACATTCTTAAGTTCTTCCACCCACACAGGGAAACCGGCAGGAATGCAAGAATCAAAGGGAGCTGCATTCCTTCCCCAGCCACAAGCCCCTGGGCTTGGCAAATGACAAAGCTTTGGACCATCATTTCTAAGTGATTGCCAAGCAGCTAGGAGGAGGGCGCAGCGGACAGCAAACCCCGCTCTCCATGGGCCCTTCCAGCGCTGTGTCTCTGATTCTTGTGGCAGCCACGAGGCAGCATATTGCAGGGGAAATTCCAAATTCCCGTGCCCCAAGGGGGTGGGAGGTGCTATTTCAGCAGCACCAGCTTTGAAATCTAGAGAGCAGGTGGGACTTGGCTGTTCCTTTACATGGTTGCTGCTTCTCGCCTGAGCTACAGCTTGTGGAATTACATTTATTCCAACCCCAAGGATGTGCATATTTATTTAAACTATGAACGGCCCTTCCCGCCAGTCCTCTCCTTGTTTTCTTGGAAGGCCTTAGGAGCCAAGACTGTTTTGCTTTGGAGGCTTCCTACCTGGAGAGCTAAAACAACAATCTTGCTAATGAGAAGACAATGAGACTGACTGTGCCGTTTCCAGCTTTTCCACGGGCCACACCTTCTAATTGCCTAGTGCTGGCAATTTAACAGACAGTAATGAGGCATTGTGCGTCTCTGGCGCACAGCTCCTGAAGTGCGCTGCGAGGCCCGTCTGTTTTGTGTACAGAGCAGAGGAGAACTTATTAAAAGCTGACGGAGGTGTTTGGAACACGGCGTTTATTTTGACTGGTGAGGTACGTCTTGATAGTTTGCATTCAGATGCAAGAGGACACGAGATAAAGTGGATTAGCCTCAGCCGTCCTGGAGATGACATTTCTCGCTGCGTTTGAAGTAGTTTATGAATTAGAGAATGGTACTGATTTTGAAGCCTAAATTAATTTAATCTGTTTGCTTTTGTTTGATGAGGCAGCTGCGGGGACACACCCTCCTTCTTTGAAAATCTTCAGCTTTCCAGGGCTTGGGCTCAGAAGAGAAGGAGCGGCGAAGCTTGGGTGGGGAGAGAATTGGTTTTCAATTTCCCCTGGTGAGGAACTGGCTTTCTCCACTCAAGGTAGACACTCACTCTTGCCCATTGTGCTTTGCATTAAAGGACTTCCCAGCCGAAGCCAACAGGGAACAAAAGGGATTTACTATCCCCACCCCAACCCCAGCGCGTGTCATTAGGGTAAAAGGTAGTTTGGGTGACAAAGGAAGAGACAGAGGCTCCCCCGGCCATGGCCGCGAAATTTGCCCACCTACACCCCCACCCCCGGATGAGCCTTCCAGAAAAGTTTCTGGAAACAAGGCCCTGCGCCCCAGAGCACCCAGGCTGTGTCCAGAGCTGGGCATTTCTTTGGCGCTGCAGAGGGGCCGATACGTGGTCCTATGTCCCACAGCCCCTGGAGGGACGGGCCTCTGCTCCCTGAGTGCTCCCAGGTCACTTTTCTAAACAGCGAATTTCCTTGCTCAAGGGATTCATCTCAGTACCATCCGCCGCCAAAAATGGTCAGCTCTGCACAGCAGCTGCACCCAAGAGCCCCGGATCACTGCAGAGGCTGGGGAGAGAGGGGCAAATTCACCTCTCCGTGCTTCACAGGGCAAGGGGGCAGCGGATAACATGACTCGTCCTCTGCCTCGGTCTGGAAGGAAAGCAGGCGGCCCCTGGCAGAACAGGCAGAGCATACAGACATTGAGGAGGGTAAGGCGTGCCCACGTGCCGCCCTAGGGGACACGGCGGTTCCTGGCAGCAGAACTTTATCAGAAGTGCATGGGACACGCGCGGCTTCACTGCACCAGCACCTCCCAAGCCGTCAGGCGGGGAGAAGGCGCTTGACGTATTTTCAGATCATCACTCATTTCTCAGGGCATCTGCTTGTAAAACCAGGCAGCTCCCTGGGTCCACCATCTCTGCTGACCTGACTGGGACTGGTCGGGCCAGGTCGCATGCCTGGCTCCCGCTCTCCTACCGGGAACCGTTCTGGGGTATCGTGACTGTCCTTTCCCACGGAGCCTGGGGCCAGCCAGTAGCTTTAAGTGGCCTAGAGGTGGTGGACTTCTTTACTCAGCAATCAGCTCAAGAGGATAAAACACCCCTGGCCAGCTGCCTCCCGCCTTCCTCTTGGGAGTTTCTCTCTACATTGTGGATGTTGCTTAATGTTGGCTTCTAAAGAAAAAAAAAATGCTGCTTGCGTCTTCTTTGTAATATCATTGCACTAACATTGGAACAAACGTGATGCGTCCGTTTTCACAAGTCCATCCTTCCAGAGATGCACATTTACTCTCGGCTTAGACTGGGAGGCAGAACTTGAGAGCTTTCCTCCCTCCTCCTCAAGCCTGTTCACATGGTTTCTGATCAGTAGTGTATAATTCTGTGCCTCCAAGTGCAATTGTTTCCAGGCAATGGGGGGAGAGTAAATCAGGGGGGACAGAAGGAAGGAAAGGGGTTCTGGTCCCCTGCAGGCCCCCCACTCCCCCACAGGCCGGAAGCTCTCCTGGGGCGCCTGTGAGGGCAGGTTTTCACTTCGAGGACAGTGGGGAAGGCAACCAGTGCCCCATGGGGCTGGGACAGAGGTCGTGGGACCACGTGGCACCACGTGCACCCCCATGGGCCTGGCTGGCCAACCCGCCCCCCTCTAAACACGGCCCTGCGTGCCCCGAGCCACAGGTTTGGGAGAGGGACCCCTCGGCTTGCAAGCTTGGCCTGGGGCTTTCCCTTTGCAGGGCGCCCCCCTTGGGTCGCGGGGCCCTGCACCCTGAGCAGGGGACGAGGGCTTCCAGCACCAGGAGTCACCCTTTCTGGAAAGCACTTTAGGTCAGGGTTTGGGAAGCTGCGTCGGCCACTGGGCATGGATAGAATCAGGCCCAGTGTCCCTCCGCGCGGGCCCTGGAGCCCCGAACACTCAGGACCACGATGGATAATCAGACCCTCAGCCGCGTGGTCTCCCGGGAGGCTGCGCACCCTGGAACCTACAGAGAGGGCCCCGAGAGGTGAATAACCTTCCCTGGGGTAGGGGACAACTCCTGGGCCTGGCAGGGCCCCCCACTAACCTCCAGGCTCGGCTCCAGCTGTCTCGGGCCGCAGCCTCTGCGTCCTCCTCGGAGACATGGGACAGGGGCGCGCCAAGAGCGCACTGCCCGTGGGCTCTGCGACAGCAGCGTCCTCCCCACGCCCGCCACGCCTCTGTCTCCTTGCCACTGGGAATTCACTTCCGTGCACACCTCTTCTTGTCTTTTGTAAGGAAAGGTAGCCTTGGCCAATGTACATGGAGAAAAGATCCTGGGTCCCACCTGTGGCCGCCCCGTGCTCTAAAGTAAGCCTCAGCACCCACGCCCACCCAGGCACCCTCTGCGTTCCCCAGGTCACATCGCCTTGTTTTTCTGAGCAACTGCTCTGTGTAAAATGTCATACGGAATGTGGAGGAGACAGATAAATGTTAGAACAAGCTATCTTAAGCCAATCGATGTATTAACCTGCCATCAAAATTACAGCCCAGTCCCAGCCTGTCACTGGTGGGAGGTGGAGACTGGCTCAAGAATAACATGTCAGAGCTTAGACCCCATGGTGCCACAGGCGTCCCCTCGAAAGAAGAGCAGTGTCATGCACCCCAAACAGCATCATCATCACCACGCAAACATAAACCGCACCAGGAGGTGAATGCGAGTAACTCACCTGCAAACAGGAGACACTTTCGTAAATTGATAGAATGATGGAGCTTGACTTGTCAGGGAATTAAATCAGAGAGGACAGAACATGCAGACAAAGTGCTCTTGCCAGGGGAACAGCGCTGGATGTGCCCTGGGCTGACTCCGGAAGCCTGGAGCACTTGATCGTCTGATGGGATGAGCCCAGAGGCACTCAGCCTGCTCTGCAGGCACCCAGGGGGCACCAGGGGGTCTGAGCGCTGAGCACCGGTCCTGGACAACCTCCTCTCCTGCCCTGTCTGTGCCACGCACGGGGTGTCTTCCCGTCTGTTCTCCAGCAGCATGGGGGCTGGACCTGTCCTGCTATCAGCAGCCCCCTTTGCCTGATCAGCCGGGTGGGGACACAGCGGGAAGCAGAGCAAGCCCTGTCCCCGGAGCCTGCACGCTAGAGCACACAGCACATCCAGGGGCGTCACAGGGGAGAGGCACCCAGAGGGGAGCAGAGCAGGCAGGCGGGCGGCCAGGGGCGGGCTGTGGGATGGGTGCTGGGGAGGCCTGGCCGAGTGGAGCCCTGGGGGGTCAGACTGAAGGGGAAACACAAGGTAGTGAGTCTGCAGCTGGCCACCGTGGACTTGGGTTTGGTGCTGCGGCCAGCTGCCCCCCAAGATGAGGGTCCCACCCTGCCTCGTCATGCAGATGCCATGTCCCCCACCCATGACCAGTCCATATCTTGGCTGAATATAGGAAAATGAGTTTGTTGTCAGAATTTGTGAAATGATATGCTCAAGCACATACGTCCATCTAAAAACAACAAATATAATCAGGAATGTCTTACAAACAGCATCTTTTCACAATCACAAAGGGTCTTTAAGAAGCTTTGAGCCTCCTTGTCAATGGCTCCTGTAGTGGGGTCAGCCCTTCACAGCGCCCAGCCTTGGAACAACTGGGTTTCGCCCTCTAAAGCTGCTCCTCTTTCTCCAAAGCCCCCATCCCGGTCCTCACTGGTCCCACGTACGGGAGGTGGGAAGGGATGGCCTGGAGGTAAAGGAGCAGGGGACAGGGGTCTGAGTGGGACCCCGCTCACCTTTGGGGTGGTCTAGGATGGATTTGTCTTCCTCAAAATGAGCAGCCCCCAGTGGAATGTTCTCCTGAAGCCACACCTAACACTTACCTCCATGCTCCATGCCAGGAATAGACTTGCGCTGTCTTGGAGGAGGTGGTGAAGCTTTTGCAGAGGTGCACTGCCAGGCAGGTGGGCGGCCAGGAAGAGAAGCACGTGTGTGCCCGAGCTCCCAGGAGCAGGGCAAGGGACTGGACGGGCCCGTGGCCAGCATCTCCAAGGGTGGCCATTCCATGCGTGGCCCCTCGGCCACAGACATTTGACCTTGGGCTAGGGGCCTTGCGTTGGTGGTGCTCGACCAACCTCCATGGCCGGCGATCCTGGACACGTGCGTGGGCTCAGCCTCCATCTAACTGCACCCAGCCTGCCTCCACCAAATATCCCGGACAGGAACCCAGGGCCAGCCCTCCCTCGCCCCTAGAAAACACCCCCAATATCAGAAAAGTGGGGAGCTGGTGAAGGGCTCATAAAGGGATGGCTCCCAGGACATCATGGGGACAAAACAATATCAGCCCCACCCACCCCTCCCTTAGCTGCATGAGTCTTACCTCCTATCACTTGGTGTTTCTGGCACCGTCCCCACCGAAGGCTCATGTCCACGCCGTCCTGCAGAAAACTGCCCCGACCCACCCACAGCTGCCATGAACCCGAGAGTTCAGCTGCCCGGCGCACCCCCTTCCCCAGTTCCGGGGTATTAACTGCCACTATCAGAGAAGCAACCTGTCCCGAGGTCAGGGGTTTGTGTGTCCCCCTACTCCAGGTGGGCCTCTCCCCCATACCAGGATCCATCGCCAGCTTCTCCAAAACAAAAGCCCCTGCTGTCTTTTTGCAGAAACAGCCCTAAACTGTCCCTCTTGCCCCATGGCCTGGCCTAGGGATTGCCACCCAGAAAGAGGGGTGCTGAGCCCCACGGAGTGGACAGCTCTGACCCTGCCCCCAGACAGTGCAGGGAGAGGGGCTGTTCCTCAAAGAACTCAGATCAGAAGAGGCAAAGTGCCTTTCAAGATGCAATGGTGATTGCTAGGGAAATGAATGGTAGCGCTTTGCTTATCTCTAACCCAGGTACTTTTCTTTCCTTTTCTGGCTCCCACTTAGAAAAAGTAGAGATGAGACAGTCCCAAACGGCTCCCAATATTTTTCTAACCGCTCAAAACAATATAGACTGTGGCTTGCAGTGTAAGACATTAGAGTATCTTCAATAAGCTGGAGTTACTCAGCTCTCCAACCTGACCCATAACAGTAGCTTGCATTTCTAAAGAACATTCTAGCTGATGAATGTTCCAGGGACGCTTTGGCTGTCCCCTGCAGGCTGCTCCAAGAGGACAATCGTTCGAGGTCCTCAGAACCAGCCCAGCCTCATTCCAGTAAAATTGCACGAAGTCCGTAGCCACCCCGCGTTTACACCCGAGATCTAACAGCCCCCCGAATCAGCTTTCCAGGGCTGCCACAACCTGTGACCCAGAATAACAGAAGGGTGTTCTCCCACCGTTCTAGGGGACACGGGTCTGAAAAGAAGTGTCCACAGGGCCAGGCTCCCCTCCAAAGCCTGCAGGGGAGACCTCCCTGCTTCTCTCTCAGCTGCCGGAGTACTCAGCTGCCCTTGGGGTCCCTTGGCTTGCAGATGCAGCGCCCCAGTAGCTGCCTCTGTTGCCGCAAGGCCATCTTCCCTGCGTGCCTCTGCCTCTTCTTAGGAGGACAGTGGTCACGTGGGATTAGGGTCCACCCTCCTCCAGGGGCATCTCACCTGAATTCAACTCATCCCATCTGCAAAGGTCTTATTTCCAAATGTGGCCATGCTCTGGGGTGGTGCGGATTACGACTTCAGCATATCGTTTGGGGGGACACAACTCAACCCACAGACCCCCACGGTTGGCCAGCCTCTAGCAAGGCACCAGATTTCGTCAAGAAGAGACAAACAAGATACACACGAATCTGCAGTCACTGGAAATAAATGTAAAGTTGCAATGTCTAAGGCTACAGGAAGTGCCTTAGTCCAGGAGGGCTTCCCTGAGGAAGTGACCCTGGAGCTGCAACTCGAAGGACTGGGGGTGGGTGGTGAAGAATGAGAGGGGGTCACTGTGCAAAGGCTCGTGGCCGGTGGGACAGGGATCTGCAGGGTGGTGTGGGGTGTGCTACAGAGCTGAGTCCTGACCCTCGGGGTACAGGAGACCCTGAAGGGGAGCGGCACGATGGGATGGATATTTTAAAGTATCGCCCCACGGCACTGCACGGAAGGGTCAGAGCAGGGATGGGTAACAAGCTAAGACGCGATTGGGGGGGGGTATGGATTCCAGAAAAGGGGTAGAAGCAAGTGGATTGAGAGATGGACCAGACATGGGGAATGAGGAAGGGGGAGGTAGCGAGGTGTCTTGGCTAAAAGGGGATTTTGTACTTTAATATTTCACTTAAAACAGTTAAACATGTATAAAACAGGTATCCGGTTTCAGGACTAATCTCCAAAGAAAAACAAGTGGTGCCAGGCTCTTTCGTGCTGTCAGTCCCAACATGTTCTGACAGTGTATGGAGGAACCCCCACCTCCAACAGCCCACTCCCCGTGACGCGTCCTCTGATGCGCCAGCGTGTAAGTAACTGGTCCAAGGCATGGGCCGGGAAGCCACCGCTCACTGTGGGGACTGAGCACGGGACAGGGCCACCCCGCTGCTCCCAGGTCTGAGATTGGCCTCATGCCAGCCTGCAGAGGGAAAACAAACCACCATCCTGTGCAACCCACCCCAGCGCCAAGGGGCCCCGGTGGAGGGTAAGGAGGTGTGTCTCCATTGCCACCACAGATGCTTCAGCACCGTGAGGTTTATATTTAAAGTCCAAGCACAGAGAGTGCCCCAATTTCCAACTGAGAGGCATTCTCCAAGCGCTTACCATGTATCCATTCAACAAATAATTGGTGAGTGAACTCCCTTGGGAAAGTTACTTAGCATTTTGGGTCTAGTTTCCTCCTTAGTAAAATCGGGACCATTACAGCACCTGTTTGATGAGGCTGTCGTGAGGATCGAATAGACTGATTTGTGTAATCAGACTAGCTCCTGGTCAGCCTGCCCTTCATCCGGGGCTGCTCACCCTGCCTGGCTGTAATCTCACCGCACTCAGTCCTTTTACTTCCCCAAACCCTTCCTCCTTGGACAACACTCGTCCTGCCTCTCACTGGCTCATCCCCATCCTTCACATATCAGTGCAAGAAGAGCAGAAAAAGACACAGGAGGTCAGAATGGACCAGGCACCTGCACTGGAATGTAAGGATGAGGGTGTGTATGTGTAAACATATATACCTGCTCACACATATGTCCATAAGTCAGGGGCCCACATGACCGAGGCCATGTCCAATGGATATCAGCGTGTTTCCCTCAGAGCCCGAGACCCAAGGCGGGAAGTAACTGTACTGCTCTCCTCAGCATTAGCCCGACCTCCGTAAGACTACTGGTGTTTCTGTTGAACAGTCACGAATGCATTAGAAAGACTCTGGACAAATATACCACAAATACAAAGCTTTAAAATTGGTCCCAAGGAGAAAGAGAAGGCTAAGGGGTGACCAGGACCCCCTGCAGAATTGCAGATGTGGGGTCTAGTGAGGGCCTGGGCGGGGCTCTGGGAGACACCCTCTGCATGGCTCTTTGGGGTTTCCTGTGATGAGGGCTCTCTGGTTTCCAGAACCACACCTGGGAGTCCTTATGCTAATGAGGAGAGAGTGGGCAGCCCCCCTGCAGCCTTGGGGGGACCACACTAGAAAGGACAACCCAGTGATTTGGGAGTTGGGGTTTGGAGCCAGGGGCTGTCAGCTGCAACTCCTGGAGCCCTGGGAGGGGAGGGGGATGCAGGGTGAGTTCAGCATCAGGGGCACTGACGCCATCCAGCACGTCTCTGCCCGTGGGCCCAGATGACAGGACAGGGAGGGAGACGTATCCTGACTCCCTGCGATGGGGGGAGGACATGGAAGCTGCGTCTGAGACCCCACCAGGCCTCGCCCTCAGTGTCTCGGCTTTTGGCTTGCCATTTGGATCCGTTTGCTAGAACAAAGCTATAACCATAAACCCAGCGCTTTCGGCAGGCTCTGTGGGTCATTCTGGTGAATTTTCTAACCTGAAGGGGATGGAATCCCTGGGCCCCCAGCTTGTGACAGGTGGGTGCCTGCAGGTAACATGCGGCCCCTCGGGTCGGCATCAAGCTGCTGCTGGAAGCTCTGCAGGCGCTGCCGAGTTTGCAGGTGGTCTCGGAGGTGGAGAGTGCGGTGTCCGCGCAGGGCACGAGAGAAGTGACGTCGCCACCACCACGCGGTGTCCTGAGCTGGCTTCTCGGCGTCTAAAACGTCCGGACTCTGTCCAGGGACCCAACCTCGGCAGCCCTGAGTCCACCTCGCCAGCGCCGCCCACGAGCCCTTGCCTTGGGGCACATAACTGGCCTCTTCACATCGCAGTCTCCTCGGCCGCCACGTAGGGATCATAACACCCACCTCGCAGGCTGTCGCGGGGCTTAGCTGAGCTGATCACAACCTCCCGCTTTCAGTAACGATTCGATGAAACCTCGGCCTCCTCCTTAAGCCCCTCGGGGTTGCTCAGTCCGTATTAAGGTATTTTGATCAAGAAATACACTCCCTTTCTGCATTTTTTATATATATATAAATGTAATGATTCATTGCAAAGATTTCTAAATGAAATTAATTTAGAATTATATTCTCAATGAAATTAATCTGCAAATAATACATTCAGAAAGATGGAGTTGATTTCAGAATAACCATTTGAAAGGAAAGGGAAAGGTTTAAAAGGTAAGAAAGATGTCCTGGGATTATTGACCCATCGGGTCAATAAAAATGCTTTAGCAGTCGGCACTGGGCTAATTCACACGGGCGACTGACCAGGAGAAGGAGGGCGGAAGAGTTAAATTTAGATTTTAAAAAATAGACTATTCCTCAGAGAAAATTTGAGCACAAAAAGACCGCACCACACATTTGTGGGTGTGGAAACAGCAAAGCTGTGTCTCACGTCTTGAGGAGCAGCCCAAGTACAATGTGCACAGTGGCGTTTCTGGAGTGACCCGGAAAACAAGTGGTAAGTGTCACGGTCGCAGAGAAGATCCAGTGCCCCTGGGTCAAAGCCACACCCCAGACAAGGGGCTGTACTACTGTAAATTTGGCAACAATGTCAAGATTTAACCGAGTGAGATGGTTTTAGGGTGGGGTACATATTGCCAGAAGGTAGTTTGCTAATTGAGTAAATTCCTAAAAGTGTCCTAATCGTTCAAAATATGCTTTTGGAAATGTCTAAAATCATCTTACATGAAAATTAACAGACCAGCTGAGAAATTCAAAGTAGGGCAATTAGCAGTATAAACAGTATGTTTTAATGTGACTGATACATAACTGTGTGTGCCTTTCAGATGACTAACCTGACGACTGAGTATATATAAAGAAGTACAGTGCTACGCTAAAGCAATTGGATGCGATGCATTTTTCAAAAAGTCGCAATCCAAGACAAGTGGGTTTGTTCCTTTGACAGTAACAACTTTGTCCGCGCAGAATTCCTTCCTTGAGGTCAAACGGTCAATCAGGGGTGTCTGACAGATTCTCCCTCCATCGCTCCCAGTCTCTCTCTCTCTCCCTCCCTCTCCTCTCGCCGGTCTCTCCCCACACCTCTCCCTCCTCTCCCTCTCCCCCGTCTCTCTCCACTCTTCTTCCCCTACAGCTTCCACTGGCAGCTTGTCCTGAGTTCTGGAGAGCATGTGCCTCAGTTCCCACTGGACCACCTTTTCTTCTAACTACTCTACTCCCCTTCATGTCTCCATCCTATCACCCACCCGGGACCCCACTCTCAGCTCCTGATGCCCCCAAGCCCTCCTGGCTCCGCTAGCCAGGTGCCTCCACCCCCAACGCTCTCTTACCCACCAGCTGGCAAAGTGCACAAGGCGCCACTGTTTTCAACAGAACCATCAGACTTTTCTGAACTTAGTTTCTCTTCACTTCCTAAGAAAGGGATTTTTCGCCATAAGCAATCAGCCTTTAGATTGCCCATTCTGTCCAAGTTAAGGCCAAAGGACACAATAGATGGAAAAGGTTTATTAAGTCGTGAAGTTGTCTTTTTGGTTCCGCTGACCTAGAGGCCACCGTGGCAGCTGACCTGGACCTGCGCCCTTGGAGGGTCCTGGCCTGGGTTGCAGGGGCTGGCCCCTCGGGTGCAGGCTGGCCAGAGGGAATCCAGGACCCCCACCCCTCGCTGCCAATGCTGGGGCAGTCGGGTCTGTGTAAGGCCATCAGCTCCCGGCACATCTAAAGCCCTTCCGTTTTCCTGCATGCGCCTTCCAGCAGGAGCGTCTCTTAGAAAAATCTGAGCATCCATAGAACAAAGACGCGATGGGGCTGGAGAATAGGACCCAGAGGAGCAGGGAAAAGAAGCTATGTTTCTTAGTCCCAAGAAGAGAGAAGACTGCCCATTTTAAAGCAATATTCTCCCGGGGAGGGAACAGCTGTTCCCACCTCCCGCGAGGACACAAGGGGAAGTGGGCATCAGCTTCCACAGACAGTCACGCTAGAAATATTCCGAGAGGGGAGGACCATCAGACCTGGGGCTGAGGTATCAGGGAGACAGGGGGACCCTCCCTAGAGTTCTTCTTAAGACAACTCAGGACACCTCGCAGCACCTCGGGGCACCCCAGGACTCCTGAGGACACCCCAGGAAACTTCAGGGCACCTCAGGACACTTCAGGACACATGCCCCAGGCATCTGCAGGGGAAGGCACTGGATGCAAACCCACCAGCACAGCCTACAGGCTGCAGGCCAGGGACAGCTTCGCTCATGGCATATCCAGAGTGACCACAGTACGTGGCACGAGGGAGGAGAGCGAGAAACATCCACCCGAGGAAGGCCTCTGACCACCCAGCCACCTCCACTCAGCCAGGTCCCGGGAGCACGCTGCCCCCTTACTGCCGTCCTGACTGTGAAGACCACATCCACGTCTGCACCCGCCCAGTCCTCACCACAGGAAGCACATGCCCCGGCCGAGCAATGAGTCCATGCGCCACCCTGGTGGGCACCAAGGGGTCGGTGTACCCCCTCGTTCCTCCCCCTCCCCCCTCTGTCTCTCTCCCTCCCCCTCCCACCTGTGTCTCTCTCCCTCCCCCTCCCGCCTGTGTCTCTCTCCCTCCCCCTCCCCCCTCTGTCTCTCTCCCTCCCCCTCCCCCCTCTGTCTCTCTCCCTCCCCCTCCCCCCTCTGTCTCTCTCTTCTTTCACCATCTTCACCCTCTCTGTTCCCCCCCACCAGACACCTGACCACCCCCCCCCACACGCCTTTTGCTGGGTAGGGGGCATCTGTTCCCAGAGGCAGAGAAGAAAGGTGCCCCCTCCAAAGCCCACCCGAATTCCTGAGTGGCTGCCAAGAGGCAGCGCTGGGCAGAGGCCATGACTTTAGCCTCACCCCTCAGTCAAGGACCGTGTGCTGCTGCCCCAGCCAGGCCGGGCCCTTCCAGGGAGATGCAAGACCTGGGAGCCGGGCTGCGCTCCTGGGGGACCGGGTGCACCCCTCCGTCCCTGGGCCCGGCCCAGTCTCCCCCAGCTGTCCCAGGACCCCGGCTCGGCCCCAGGCACCGGTGCGTTCCCGAGGCCCAGGGGCTCCCCGGCGCAGTGCACTTTAGAAACGGCCGCACCTCGGCTTTCCCACGGCTCAGCCCCGCGGAGGGGACTTGGCCCCTGGCCCTCCGGCACGAAGCGTTTCCTTCGGCCCCCAGGGTGGACTGGGTCGGCGCTGCCTGAAGCCGGGGCCCTGCTGAGCAAGCGCCGCGCGAGCCCAGGGAAGGAAGCGCCGCTGCGGGAGCGAAGGCCTTAGGTTGGGCGGCCCTCTGCGAGCGGGCAGCCTCCCTGCTCAGCCTCGCAGCCCAGCGTCTGCGCAGGAAAGCAAGGCCACTGGTCAGCAGCCCCAGGCCTGGCAACCCAGCGGGTGGGCTCCCGGCGAGGGCGCGGCCAAGGAGTCCAGGGTTTAGCTTGCTAGGTTTCCGAGCTTGGGGGGCTCCGCCCTTTCCAGGGCTCCCCACGCACTGCGTGGCCAAGCCCGGGGGCTAAACTCCAGTCCGGGTGTCTGGGTCCCGGCCGCTCTTTCTATGGCCAAGACATAGTGTGGACACCACCCCTCACCCCAACCCCTTTGATTAGGGCTTTTCTTGCCGGCCTGCAGCCCCCCAACACTTGTCCCTGGGCCTCGGGGCTTCCGTGGCCTGCTGCCGCCACCCCTGCAACCTCACAAGTGGCCCTTGCTGGCTGCCCTTGGCCGCCCCGGGTTCCCTTCATCTGTCCTGCACCCCACCCCCACCTCGCAGCCCATTCCAAATGTCAGCGTTCCATACTATGAACCCCAAGTCAGAAGGACACACGTAGAGAACTTTTCCTGTAAATGATGCAGTGTTTCCTTCCTTTGCCCCCACTGCCTTGCAACCCGCGACCTTTCACACCGGCTTCTCCTGAAACAAGGCCCCGCTGTGTTTCCGCCTCCGCGGGGGTCTGTAATGGTGCAGGTGATGCTTTTAAGGAGCTGGAGAGCCCGAGGATGTTCCCACATCAGGGCTCCCTCCCTCTGATTACAGCCCCCCCCCCTCCACCCCCGGCTGCTTTAAGAAACACCTGTGCCTGCAACCGGCCTCCAGATACTTAACCTCAACTGGTCTGAAGCCAGTATTCGTACCCCAAAAATACTTCCCAGGTGTCATGTGTCCCCCCAAGACATAGGGGGGGATCCTGTGGGTGTGACCTCATATGGAAATAGGGGCTTTGGAGCTGGGATTAGTAAATGGGGCCAGCCTGTAGTAGGGGGGCCTCATCTGTCGGCCGGTGCCCTTATAAGAGGAGATTGGAACACAGATTGAGGGACCCGGGAGGCGAGGCCATGAGAGGATGGAGGGGGCAGCGATGGGAGAGCCCCACAGCCCCCAGGCAGCTGGTGGCCCCAGAAGCCACAGGAGGCAAGGGAGGGCTCTCCCTCCAGGAATTCAGGGGAGCCTGGTCCCGTGGACACCTTGATTTCGGGCTTCCAGTCTCCAGAATTTGAGACAATAAAGTTCCCCTGTTCTGAGTGATCCAGTGGTCTTTTGTTCGAGGCCAGCAATCTCTCATGTGCAGCCAGGCTTGAGAGTCATGGATTGATTAGAAAATCATGCACGATAAATATATATTCAAACACTCCGTTTCTGAGATTCTTGCTTCAGCCTTGGAAATATGAGCGCATTACATTCCAACTCTGTCACATCCACATGTGGAGCAAAGCCTAGTTACTGCGAAATAATAGGGCGAAAAATACTGTTTATGAATAATATGCGCCATGTTTCTATCACTATCACCAAACATCGCTCAAACAGGACACGTACGACTTAAAAGCACGCTAGCAGCCATTTGAACTCACAGCCAAACCCAGGCGCGGGGTGTGAGCCGCCTGTCCCCCATCTGCAGGCACTCTTTGTGCTCCTTTTCTCCGCGTTGCTTAGTATCATCAATAAGTGAAGGTGATGAAATAGATTCAGTTGATTAATCATAAACGTATTACCCTTTTACACACGTGGCAGGAAGTGGGAAACAGCTCCAGAAGTTGAACATAAAAATGAAGAGTTAAGAAATTTTGCCTCCTTTTCCCAAAAGAATCCCCCCAAAAAACACACATATTTTTTAATCTATCAGGAGAATACTCCTGGTCAAGGACTAGAAATTCCTGTAGTGTTTTACTTGTTTTGGGTTGGTTTTTTTTTTTTTGAGACAGGAAAAAACATTTTGTTATTCTTTTTAAAATGTGCATTCTACTGCAAAGCTGACTTGCCAGTTGCAAATACCTCAGGAAGAAACATTTTTTATTCTAATGAATGTATTTTTTCACATGGTTGTGTCTTTGATAACTGAGAAGGTGTAATACCTAACTGAGCAAAATGAAATCAACTTTGAATAAGACATTTTCCAAAGGCTGAATCACTTCATCTTGAGGAAATAAATTTTCCCCCAAACTGGCAATTTTTGCAAATTGAGATATAAGAAAAAAATCAACTTGAGACATAGAATCAGTAAAAACCCAAAATCCAGATCAAACAGGACCCGTAGAATCTGAATATAAGAAAATTCAGAAAACCTTAGAAAACCCAGTCTTTGAGCCCCTATTCAAAGATACTAGAAGTTTGAGAGGTAACTGAAATAGAAAAATAAAAGCTCAATTTTTGTTCATTCCCATTCTCTGAATTTCCAAAACAAAATAGCTGCTGGTTCCTGGAATTTAGAAGTTTGCAACTTGTACAAAATTCCTTTATTAAGTATAAAGTGTATCCTATAAATATAACGTAATAGGAGACTTTTTAATTCTATAAGCTTAAAGCTAAGATTAGAATGCCTGCAGTAAGTTCATTCCGCTTTTATCTCAAGACCCTCCAATACCGAGCATAATACTTTTCATATGCTAGATACAACTCCAAAATATTTTGCTTCAGCTGAGTGATGTTTCTTAGTGCTTGTAAGCCCCCCCGAGGGACATATTTTAGAAGTCCTGCTAAGCACCACAGCTTTGAAAAGACCTGGGTACCTTCTGCTCATTAAGGGACCATTGAGTCAATTATAAGGTCCTGCACTTAGTTTGAAAGCTGCTGGAGTGTGATATGTCAAAGACAGAATGGCTTTTAAGAAGGGGAATTTAATAAGTTGCAAATTTACAGTTCTAAGGCCATGAAAATGTCCAAGTTAAAGCAAGGCTATAGAAATATCCAGTCTAAGACATCCAGGAAAAGATACCTTGGTTCAAAAAGGCCGCTGGTGTTCAGGGTTTCTCTCTCACGTGGAAAGGCACATGACAAACGTGGCGCTGTCTGCTAGCTTTCTCTCCAGGCTTCTTGTTTCATGAAGTGCTCCTGGGGGCATCTTCCTTCTTCATTTCCAAAGGCCTCTGGCTGTGTGGGCTCTCCTGGCTTTAAAGCTTTTTCCAAAATGGTTCCCTCTTAAAGGGCTCCAGTAAGCAACCCCACCTGGAATGGGTGAGTCACATCTCCGTGGAAACCATCTAATCAAAAGTTACCACCCACAATTGGGTGAGTCGCATCTCCATGGAAACAATAAAAAAATTCCCACCCAGCAATACTGAATGAGGATTAAAGGACCTGGCTTTCCTGGGGTCCACGACAGATTCAAACCAGCACAGCATCCCTCTGCCTCGGAACTCACTAGAACAAGCAGTCCCTCGGGTTTTGGGGCACATCCTAACTGCCGCTTTCCTGCGGGAATGCTGAGGGGCAGCCCCAGCACGCGCACTTGAGGACCGAGGCCCCTCATCCTTCCTGGGATGTTGCTCCTTTTGTGAAATCATCAAGCCTGCACTCTCGCCACCTCACCGGCATTTCCCAAACTCGCCTGACACTAAGAATCACCTAACAGGTGTTCAAAACAAAGCACACCGGATACCCGGCACAAGCCCAGGGCGTTCTGAATTTAGACGGTGGGGCCCGCAGCAATCAGGCCAGGGTGGGACACACCACCCAGCCCCCAGGTGTCTAAAATCTGATTTTCTTTTTTTATTAGAGCAGTTGTAGGTTTACAGAAACATCTTGCAGAAAGTATAGCGTTCCCTTATACCACCCCCCTCACAAACACAATTCTTCCTATTATTAACATTTTGTATCCGTGCTACAATTGATGAAGCAATGTTATTATAATTATGGGATTCACTATAGCCCATAGTTTATATCATAGTTTATATACTCTGTATTATACATTTCTATGGGGTTCCCCCCCATAACGTATACATAACCTCAAAATTCCCATTTTATTCACTTTCAAATATACAATTCAATGGTGCTAATTGCATTCACAGTGCTACCACCCATTGCTAAAACTTTTCCATCCCCCAAACAGAAACTCCATAACAATGACACATCAACACCCCTTTCGCCACCCCCGCCAGGCCCCTGGGAACCTGTATTCTAGTTTCTGACTCCATGAGTTTACTTGTTCTGATTATTACATATATGTGAAATCATAAAATCCTTTTGTGTGTAGCTTGTTTCACTCAACATGACGTCTTCAAGGCTCATCCAGACTGCAACATAAGTGAGAACTTCACTCCTTTCCATGGTGGAATCATATTCCATTTGTGTGGACAGACCACATTTTGTTTATCCTTTCATCTGTTGATGGACAGGTGGGTGGCTGTCACCTTCTGGCTATTGTGAATAATGCTGCTATGGACATCAGTGTGCAAATATCCGTTCAAGTCCCTGTTTCCAGTTCTTTGGGGTACGTGCCTGAAACCATGGGCAGGCTAAAACCAGTTTCTCATGACTTCCTTTTTCTGGGACCTTTTCTTCCAATGCCATAGCCTTGTCCTTTGTGCACATTGACAGAGAGCCTTTGCTCAGTGACATACCTAAAAGTAGGATTGCCAGGTCAAAAGATAATTCTTTACTTAACTTTCTTAATAATCGCCAAACCATTTTCCACAGCAGCTGCACCATTTTGCATTCCTACCAACAATGAAAAAGCGTTTCTATTTCTCCACATCATCCCCAACATTCATTTTCCTGGTTTTTTATTGGTAGCTATTCTAGTGGGTATAAAAGGAATTGCATTGTGGTCTGGGTTTGTATTTTCCTGATGGCTAATGATACTGAGCATCTTCTTATGTGCTTCTTGGCCATTTGTATATCTTCTTTTGAGAAATGTTTGTTCAAGTCTTTTGCTCATTTTAAATTTGGTTATTTGGGGTTTTTGTTTATTTGTTTTTGCTGTCTAATTGTGTGTGTTCTTTATATATTTTGGATATTAAGCTCTTACATTTGGTTTCCAAATATTTTCTCCCCTTCTGTAGGTTGTTTTTTCCTTTCTTGAAATCTTTTGATGCTCAAATGCTTTAATTTTGCTGAAGTCCGATTTATTTTTTTCTTTTGTTGCTTGGGCCTTTGGTGTAAAGGCTGAGAAAACATTATATGGCCATTGATTTTTGACAAGGATGCCACATCTACTCATGGAAAAGAATAGTCTCTTCAACAAATGGTGCTGGAAAAGCTGGATATCCAAATGCAAAAATAGAAAGAAAGCAGATACCTACTTCACCCCATATACAAAAATTTACTCAAAATGGATCAATAATGAAAACATAAGATCTAAAACTATTAAACTTTTAGAGGAAAAGGTAGGGGAGTAACTTTGAGACCTTTTATTAAGCAACACTTTTACACCAAAAGAACAAGCAGTGAAAGAAAAAATAGACAAATTGGATTTCATCAAAGTTAAAACTTTTGTGCAGCAAATGGCGTTATCAAAAAAGTGAAAAAATTATGGGAAAAAATATTTGGAAACCATATGTCAGATAAAGGCTCGATATAAAGAACTACTGCAACTCAACAGCAAAAAACTATTGTTAAATGGCAAAAGACTTGACTAGACATTTTTTCAAATTAAAAAAAAAAAAAGATGAGCAAATGGCCAGTGAACCTAATGAAAAGATGCTCAACCATCAGATAACTGCAAATCAAAACCACCATGAGGGGCAGTGCAACAGTGGCTCAGTGGTAGAATTCTCACCTGCCATGCCGGAGACCTGCGTTCAATTCCCAGTGCCTGCCCATGCAAATAAATAAATAAACTACCATGAAATACCATCTCACACTCACCAGAAAGGTTACAATTTTTAAAACAGAAAGTAAAAGCATTAGCAAATGTGCAAAGAAATAGGAACATTTATACATTGTTGGTAGGAATGGAAAATGGTGTAGCCAACATGAAAATAGTTTGGCCGTTCTTCAGAATGTTATATACAGAATTACCATATGTTCCAGTTTGCTAGCTGCCGGAATGTGATATACCAGAAACGGAATGGCTTTTAAAAGGGGAAATTTAAATGAGTTGCTAGTTTACAGTTCTAAGGCTGAGAAATTGTCCCAATCAAAACAAGTCTATAGAAATGTCCAATTTAAGGCATCCAGGGAAGATACCTTGGTTCAAGAAGGCCGATGAAGTTCAGGGTTTCTCTCTCATCTGGAAAGGTATATGGCAAACACAGTCACAGTTTCTCTCTCGGCTGGAAGGGCACATAGCAAGCAAGGTATGATCTGCTACTTTCTCTCCTGGCTTCCTGTTTCATGAAGCTCCGCGAGAGGCATTTTCCTTCTTCTTCTCCGAAGGTCACTGGTTTGTGGACTCTGCTCCGTGGTGCTGCAGCATTCTCTGCTCTCTCTGAATCTCTCATTCTCCAAAATATTTCCTCTTTTATAGGACTCCAATAAACCAATCAAGACCCACCCAAGTGGGTGGAGACATGTCGTCCCCTAATCCAGTTTAACAACCACTCTTGACTAAATCCCATCATCCAGGGAGATGATCTGATTACACTTTCAAACATACAGTATTGAATAGGGATTATTCTACCTTTACAAAATGATATTTTGATTAAAACATGGCTTTTTAGGGGGTTTACTTCCTTTCAGACCAGCACCCCATATGATCCAGCAATACCCCTAAGAAATGACTCAAACAGATATTTGCACACCAATGTTTGTAACAGCATTATTCACAGCAGCCATCAACAAATGGGTAGATAAACAAAATGTGGTATATACATGAATGGAACATTATTCAGCCATAAAAAAGGAATGGAGCTCTGATATATGTGGATAAACCTCAAGGACGTCATGTTGAATAAAACACGAAAGGACAGATAGTGCATGATTTCATTTATTTGAAATAATAAAATATGCAAATTCAGAGAGAAAAAATAGAATGTAGGTTGCTTGGACAGTAGGGTGAAGATGAGGAGTTAATGTACATTGGCAGAGGCACCATCTCTGATTGCAGTAAGAGAATGTTTTCATGCTGGATGAGGAGATGGTAGCACAATGCTGAGAATATAGTTAATATCACTGAATGGTGACTTGAAAATGGCTGAAATAAGAAATTTTATATACGTTACCATGACAAAAATTTGTTTTGAGAAGTCAATGAGAAGAGGGCGCAGGGGCAGTTCAGTGGTGGACTAGTTTGCCTTGCATGCGGGGGAGCCGGGTTTGATTCCCAGACCATATACCCCCCAAAAAAGTCAATGAGTCATAGAAGCAAGGGTTATCATTGTTCTTTGGTGAAAGAAGTACATCAACTCCTGCAATTTTGTTAATTGAACAATTTGGAAATTACGGTGGGTTAATAGGCTGGATGAATTTTACATAAATATCTGTCAAATGGATTATTTTTTGAATTTATATTTGTGGAGTAGAAGCTGGACAGCAGCATATGATTACCCATTGATTCAATTCAATTAACATTTATTGAATATCTCTATATACTATGCTTGTAGGGAAAGAAAATAAACAGGGTCTCTACCCTATCTAGAGACTACTCTAGAAAGTCCTGCCCTAGTGATGGTTTTAAATTTCAACATTTTTATTTCAGAGACACTTGAATGACCAAAGGTAAGTTTATTTCTTGCCAATAAATGTATTCTTAAAGAATATGTGTACAAAATACACGTAATTTTGTGTAATTTGTAAATATAACGAAGCATAAGGAAGCAAACAGAAATACTTCATAATCTTGCCGCCAAAAGAGAAACACTATTTTTCCATTATTTTTTCATTCCAGAATTATATACAGGTGTAGAGAGAGAATAACTCACATACAGATAGAGCAGCTTTCTTAAAACTATGGGACATACACTGTAACTGCTTTGTAAGCTCCTGGGTTAGCCGGCTATGGCTACAATGATGCTGCATAATCAACAATCCCAAAACAGCAGCTGCAAAATAAAGGCGATGGAAGAAAGTGAGCTCAGGTGTTAGAGAGAAGACGCATAAGACAAAAACCGGCATCATGGGATGGGCCAGGCAGGTACGTGAAGTTCACCCCACCCATAGCTTTGTGACACTTTCGGTAAAATGATAATATAACAAAGCGTTTTCTCGGCTCCCACGTTCCTTTTTCTCTTTCTCCTTGTAGGTGCAAAATCATTAAACCCCTCACCAACACAGGACCTTTGAACTGGGACTCGGCCAGGAGCACTGGGCCCTCACTGCCTCCTCTGTCTTGAAGAGACTCCTCCCTCCTTGGGTTCTGAGATCCCGTCCTCCTGGGCTTTTCCCTCCTCCATCTCCTTCCCCTCCCCTCTCTCCCACAGGTAGCTTTTCCCTCTCCTCCTCACCGCCAGCGTTCCTTGAGGCTTACTGCTGAGTCGGCCGCTGCTCCTGGAACAATTCTGCTGGACTGATTTAATTTCCTCCTTCAGTTATAATTTTTTGACTGCTATTTCCTAGAAACGTCGCTCTGATGGTGGTTCAATACATCATTCCCGGGAAAGACCTGGCAGCGGTGTGTGCCCCACATGCAGAATCACAGGCACCCAGTGCTCCACAAACCTCATCCATTATGCCCCCGTTCTCTTTTGCTATTATTCTTTTCGAGTCGCTCTCGGCAGCGTCGTGCTTCCAAGTCTCAGGGACCACGGGCAGGGAATAATAACGACTGATTCGACTGCAGCCACAAATCCAGCCGTACAGCCAGTTCTCCTGCCAGCCAGATGGAAATTACGGAGGGTCTCGCCTGTTCAAGGTCACCCCCGAGAGCGTGCTGGAACCACCCACTGCAACCAGGACCAACAACGCAAGTGCATTCTTAACCCTCTTCTGTCTGTAAGAAACATTTCTGCAATCTCAATTTTATTTCATCCCTTCTAAGACTTACACATTTTTCACAGGATAACTTCTCAGAAATTGAGCTGCAGCTTGCAATCAATTGCATCTTACAATTATAGTTAGCAGCACTTTTTGTCGTTATTGGGATATAAAACAATGAAGTGTCTTACAATCCATGGTGTCATATATCTGATGAGATTTGGGTATGAGAAGAATAAGATGCAAAAGCAAATTATTCTAGTACTAGGAGACAAGAAGCACCTTGATTTAAAAATGGGCTTGGAGGTCTGACAGACCCAAGCTCTGGCACCTACCAGCAACAAGATCATGGAAAAGTTGCTTTGGTTCTCTGAATCTGCATTTTCTAAACTGAAAAATGGGACTCAGAGACTAGCAATATCTAACCCCCAGGGTACATTGTGAAGTTTAAGTACATTGCATTACAGCCTCGTACAGGGTCAGTGCTCAGTCGTCAGCAGAGCCCCAGTTCTCCGCCTTCTCAAATGGAAGACCTGGAAGAAGTATTAAGCAAAATATCGAACTCTTATTTTGACTGAACTAGGTGAGCAACTCTCTGATCATTCAATATAACCAAAGGCAGAGAAGAAAAAAAACAGGAACCGGCAATTCAGAGTCTCAGAGAGCTTAAAATAGGCTGGGCAAATTCTCATGCTGGTAAAACACTCACAAAAGTCCTAAAGTGACCCCTCCGGGCTGCCCCTTCTTCCTACCTCACACCACCCAGGGATGCTCAGGGTGGGCGCTGCAGACCCCTGACGTCACCCAGGAAAGCTGCACTGTCCGTGTCTGAGCCAGGCCAACTTCTGCATCTGCCGAGGTAAATGGAGTCAGTCCAAATCAGGACACCTACTGCAAGAGTCCGTGTTTCTTTCAAGGCAGAGGCCATAAACCATGTGCAGTGTTGCCTGACTTTGCCAAATATACATATATTCACAGAAAAGGAACTGAAAAGATCTGAACCATGTATCTAACCGGATAGCAAGATCATGAAACTTTTCCGTTGTCTTCTTTTCACTGTTTTTCAGTTTGTCAACAATTGAGATAAATTGTTTTTGTAACAAGTAAAACACAAAATCATTTTCATTTTATAAAAGAAAAAGAAGCCACATGTTTCCAAAGAATTTAGGAAGCAGCTGCTGCCCCAGAGGTTATTTTTAGGACATTAAACACACTTGGAACCACGATTTTGGTTCTTCTCCTGCAGGCTGCAGCTGCGTGCGCGCGTCATGGTGACTTGCTTATCCTCACTAATAAAAATTTACTCCAGCAACCCCCTGAAACAGACCTCTACACTGGCTTGAGTGGGCTATTGGTCTAGGATAGACGAGACCAAAGGATCGACTGACATAGACACAGCTTGGGATATGTACTTTCCTTTGGAGTGTGCAGGTGAAGCATTGTTGTTTTAAGAAGTCATCTAGTGATGCAAAACAATATTAATCCCTGTCATCCAACAAGCCTTACCAACGTAGACAACCAGCTATAGTTGAGACCAAGAAGTCAGCTTCTTCCCTAGTCTTGTCTGGTATTAGTGGACGTGTAAACTCAGCTGCTGCACCAAAGCACCCCCAAAACGATGAGGCAAGCAGAAGGTGCTCCTCTCCTGGGTGGTTGCGGAGGTGAGGGGGTGGGGCAGGATGGTCCGCTGCTGAGCCCCAGAAGGCCACCCAAGGAAGCAGGTCCCCTCCACCGCAGCCCTGGCCAGTAGGGGCATCCTTATCTCAAGGCCACACGGCCCCCTTCCCATCTGCATCCCAGCCCCAGGAAGAGGAAGCGGAGGAGGGGAAGGCAGGCAGCTTCCCTTGAAAGCAGGTGCATGGATCTTGCACGTGTCCAGTCCTCTTTCCCTGCTGCAAAGATCCTGGAGCCAAAGTCTCTACTTGGGCCCGGGGTCCCACCAGCCGAACTGCAGACCCAAGGGTGCATGCAACCAAAAGAAAGAAGGGAGGATGGACACAGAGAGCAATTTGTTAATAGTAGGTATCTATCTGAAAAATGTACAGCCGCTTTTAAGATGGATTATATGTAAGCACTTCAGGTGCAGCTGCCAAGGAATAGTAACATGACAGCCTGACTTCTTACACGACTTCAGGTTTGGCATTTTACTCTTTTTTCATGGAAATTACATCCAAACCCTCTGGAAGTGGCTACACTAGATTGGATAACAGCCCCAAAGGTATGGGATCTGAAACCCAAGAACCTGCAAAATGCTCTTACTTGGAAAAAAGTTCTCTACAGATGTGATTAGGTTAAGAGTCTTATCCTGGATTGTCTGAGTGGGCTATAAATGTCATCACAGGTGTCATACCAGGGACTGTGACACACAGGGGAGAAAGTGGTGGAAGACTGTGTTAGTTAGATTCAGTTGTCAACTTGGCCAGGTGAGCATATCTAATCTTGTTGCTGTGGACACAAGCCAATGGTACGTGAATCTCATCTGTTGCTAATTACATCTGCAGTCAGCTAGGAGGGGTGTCTGCTGGAATGAGTGTCGTTTGACTTAATTGGCTGGTGCTTAAATGAGAGAACGCAATGTAGCCCAGCCTAAGCAGGTCAGCATTCCTCATCTCAGCACTTGCAGCTCAGCCCAGGCCTTTGGAGATGCAGAAAGAAGTCACCCCCGGGAAAGCTGTTGGAACCCAGGGGCCTGGAGAGAAGACCAGCAGAGACCATCTTGTGCCTTCCACATAAGAAAGAACCTCAGTGGAAAGTTAGCTGCCTTTCCTCTGAAGAACCAACAAAATAAATCCCCTTTTATTAAAAGCCAATCCGTCTCTGGTGTGATGCATTCTGGCAGCTAGCAAACTAGAACAGAGACGAAGGCGGAGATGCAGTGATGTGCCCACAAGCCAAAGACAGTCAGTAGCCCCCAGAGAGAGCACAGTCCTGCCCACACCTCGATGTCAGACATTGGGCCTCCAGACCTGGGGGAGAATTAATCTCTGTGGCTTTAACCCACCAGCAGTTATGGGCAACTGATGTACTAGCACTGTCTCACTTTGGCATTGGAAGTTTTTCATAGTTACACTCTTGGCCAAAACATTCCAAACTGATTCTAATATTACATATAAATTGGAGTTAGTGATGTGAATCTGCATAAACATTTATCTAAGAAAAATATGTTTCCTTCTGAATTTGTCTGGGCAAAAGGAATAGGCTGTAAATCAATATTAATAAAAATGAGTATAAAGGAGGATAGACTATTTGGGAAATCTGGGATTGGAAAGAGGGAAGAAAATTCCCAACCTTCATTTTCACTTGTTAACTCATTCAGTAAACATCCACTGGACCCCTGCCCTGGGTTTATTTTTGCACTTTGAGACACAATTGGTGGAAATTTTTTCATTGGGAAGTGGCAAAGTGACAAGCACTTTTTTCCTTAAGAAATTTAATATTACACATCCTGACAAATCTCTGTGGACTTTCCTCACTTCATTCAAAGATTCGGATGCATCTCACTGACCAGAAGAGAGGCCAGCAGGGACTTTAAGTTGCCTGAGGGCCTGAACAGCTTCCTGGGAAACTCTGCCACCCAAGGGAAGCTCAAAGGTGACTCATAAGGTTGGCCCAGGAACTCTGCCTCCAGGGTCCCGGAGGAAGGGTGACTCTGAGGGCAGCCTGCCTGCAAACTAGATTTTCCACCAGCCCCCATGACTCATATCAGAATCCTAGAGAGGGGCAGTAAAAATTATAAAGCCAGCAAATTCACCAAAATTTGCTGATGAGAACAATCCAAAAAGGAAATGAAGAAAACAATTCCATTTACAATAGCATTAGAATCAAATATTTAGGAAAAAATTTAACCCAGGATGTAAAGGACTTATACATGGAAAACTATAAAACATTGCTGAAAGAAATTAAAGAAGACCTAAATAAATGGAAGGACATTCTGTGTTCATGGATTGTAAGATTGTAAGACTAAATATTGTTAAGATGTCATTTCTTCACAAAGCAATTCACAGATTCAATGCATTCCCAACCCCAGAATTCCAACTGGCTTCTTTACAGAGATGGAAAAGCCAATCATGAAATTCACATAAAGGGTAAGTGGTCCTGAATAGCCAAAACCATCCTGTAAAAGCTGAACAAAGTTGGAGGACTCACATCCCAATTTTAAAACTGATTACAAAGCTGCAGTAATCAAAGCAATGTGGTACTAGCCAAGGACAGACATACAGACCTTTGGAACAGAGTTGAAATATCAGAAATAAACCCTCACAGCTATCGCCAGTTGATTTTTGACAAGGGTGCCATATTCACTTGATGGGGAAAGAACAGTCTTCAACAAATGGTTCTGGAAAAACTGGATATCCACATGCAAAAGAATGAAGTGGACCCCAACTTCACATTATATTCAAAAAATTAATTCAAAATGGGTCAAAGACCTAAATATAAAATCAGAGCACAAGCAACAAAAGAAAAGACAGATGAATTGAGACTTCATCAAAATTAAAAGCTTTTGGCATCCTAGACATTATCAAAAAAGTGAAAAGACAAGCTATAGAATGGGAGAAAATGTTTGGAAACCAAATCTTTGATATGGGTTTGGTAACTAGGATGTATACAAAAAGGTCTACAACTCAACAACAGAGAGGCAAACAACTCAAATGAAAAATAGGCCAAGGAATTGAATAGACATTTCTCCAAAAAAGATATTCAAATGGCCATCAAACACATAGATGCCCAAATCATTAGCCATTAAGAAATGCAAATCAAAACTACAATGAGGACTTCCGGAGAAGATGGCGGCTTATTAAGACGCGCGGGTCTTAGTTCCTCCTCCAGAAAAGCAACTAAACAAACAGAAACAATACGAAACAGCTCCCGGAGTCACGACAGATACAAAAAAGACAGCGTACCCCATTCTGGAACAGCTGAACGGGCAGGGAGAATCTGCTGCGGTGAGCTACCCAAGGGGCGCGCGTTTTCCCGGCCGGGGCGGCTGGCAACTGGGGTCCCCTCCACGCACGTGGCTCCCCGGTCTGACTGGGAACGTTGGATAGCGGGGCCCTCCCGTCACGCTTTGCGTTTCGGGCCAGCTGGGCAATTGGGACCGGCACTCTCCCAAGCCGCGGCGGCCAGCGACCCCCACCTCCATGCGCGGTTTCCCGAGCCGACTGCCATGCAGACAGACGAGCACCACGAGCGCCACCTACTGGGCAGGAAAAGAAAAACAGAGCCCAGAGATTTCACAGAAAAAGCTTTCAACCAGCTGGGTCCCACACCCAGGGAAATCTGATCAAATGCCCAGACACCAGCAGAAAATAATGGATGACGCTCAGAAAATTGAAGATATAGCCCAGTCAAAGGAACAAACCAATAGTTCGAATGAGATACAGGAGCTGAGACAACTAATGCTGAATATACGAACAGAAATGGAAAAATTCTTCAAAAACCAAATCAATAAATTGAGGGAGGACATGAAGAAGACATGGGCTGAACAAAAAGAAGAAATAGAAAATCTGAAAAAACAAATCACAGAACTTATGGGAGTGAAGGACAAAGAAGAAAAAATGGAAAAAACAATGGATACCTACAATGGTAGATCTAAAGAGACAGAAGCTACAATTAGTGAACTGGAGGATGGAACATCTGAATCCCAAAAAGAAACAGAAACTACAGGGAAAATAATGGAAAAACTTGAGCAGGGGATCAGGGAACTGAATGACAATATGAAGCGCACAAATATACGTGTTGTGGGTGTCCCAGAAGGAGAAGAGAAGGGAAAAGGAGGAGAAAAACTAATGGAAGAAATTATCACTGAAAATTTCCCAACTCTTATGAAAGACCTAAATTTGCAGATCCAAGAAGTGCAGCGCACCCCAAAGAGAATAGACCCAAATAGGCGTTCTCCAAGACACTTACTAGTTAGAATGTCAGAGGTCAAAGAGAAAGAGAGGATCTTGAAAGCAGCAAGAGAAAAACAATCTGTCACATACAAGGGAAACCCAATAAGACTATGTGTAGATTTCTCAGCAGAAACCATGGAAGCTAGAAGACAGTGGGATGAGATATTTAAATTACTAAAAGAGAAAAACTGCCAACCAAGACTCCTATATCCAGCAAAATTGTCCTTCAAAAATGAAGGAGAAATTAAAACATTTATAGACAAAAAGTCACTGAGAGAATTCGTGACCAAGAGACCAGCTCTGCAAGAAATACTAAAGGGAGCACTAGAGTCAGATACAAAAAGACAGAAGAGAGAGGTATGGAGTAAAGTGTAGAAAGAAGGAAAATCAGATATGATATATATAATACAAAAGCCAAAATGGTAGAGGAAAATATTATCCAAACAGTAATAAGACTAAAAGTTAATGGACTGAATTTCCCAATCAAAAGACATAGAATGGCAGAATGGATTACCACCCAGCAATACCACTGCTAGGTAGCTACTCAAGGGACTTAAGGGCAAAGACACAGACGGACATTTGCACACCAGTGTTTATAGCAGCATTATCTACAATTGCAAAGAGATGGAAACAGCCAAAATGTTCATCAACAGACGAGTGGCTAAACAAACTGTGGCGTATACCTACGATGGAATATTATGCAGCTTTAAGACAGACTAAACTTATGAAGCATGTAATAACATGGATGGACCTAGAGAACATTATGCTGAGTGAGTCTAGCCCAAAACTAAAGGACAAATACTGTAAGGTCCCACTGATGTGAACCGACATTCGAGAATCAGCTTGGAATATATCATTGGTAACAGAGACCAGCAGGAGTTAGAAACAGGGTAAGATAATGGGTAATTGGAGCTGAAGGGATACAGACTGTGCAACAGGACTAGATACAAAAACTCAAAAATGGACAGCACAATAATACCTAAGTGTAATGTAACTAGGTTGGAACACTGAATGAAGCTGCACCTGAAATATGGTTTTTTTGTTTGTTTGTGTGTTTGTATCTTTTGTTTTTGTTTTTTTCTTTTTCCTTTATATATATATATATATATATATATATATATATATTATCAGTATTATTATTTTAATTCTCTTCTCTATATTAACATTCTATATCTTTTTCTGCTGTTTTGCTAGTGCTTTTCCTAAATCGATGCAAATGTACTAAGAAATGATGATCATACATCTATGTGATGATACTAAGAATTACTGAGTGCAATTGTAGAATGGAATGATTTCTAAATGTTGTGTTAATTTCTTTTCTTTTTTTTGATTAATAAAAAAATTAAAAAAAAAACTACAATGAGGTACCATTTCACATCCACTAGAAAAGCTACCATGGGAAAAAAAAAAAACGAGTGTTGGCAGGGATGCAAAGAAACAGCAATGCTTATACATTGTTGGTGAGAATGTAAAATGGCACTATTATTTTGGAAAACTGTTTGGTAGTTCCTCAAAAAGTTAAATACAGAGTTATCACATAACCCCATGTACTGGTTTGAATCTGTGGACCCCAGAAAAGCCATGTCTCTTAATCCTCATTCAACATTGCTAGCTGGGAGCTTTTTGAATGTTCCCATGGAGATGTGACTCACCCAATTGCAGGTGTTAACTTTTGATTAGATGGTTTCCAAGAAGATGTGCCTCCACCCATTCAAGGTGTGGTTACTTACTGGAGCCCTTGAAGAGGGAACCATTTTAGAAAGAGTCACAGAGCCCACGCACCTTTGGAGATGAAGATGGAAAATGCCCCTGAGGGATATTCATGAAACAGGAAGCCTGAAGAGAAAGCTAGCAGACATCGCCATGTTCACCATGTGTCTTTCTAGTTGAGAGAGAAACCATGAACATCATCGGCCTTCTTGAACCAAGGTATCTGTCCCTGGATGCCTTAGATTCAACATTTCTATATCCTTGCTTTAATTGGGACATTTTTGTGGCTTTAGAACTGTAAACTTGCAATTTATTAAATTCCCCTTTATAGAAGCCATTCCATTTCTGGTATAGTGCATTCCAGCAGATAGCAAACTAGACCACCCCATAATCCCACTTGTAGATATTATATACCCTAAATAATTGAAAGCAAGCACTTGCACTGATATCTGTATGCCAGTGTTCAGAGTGGCATCTTTCACAATAGCCAAAAGGTGGCAGCAACCCAAGAGTCCATCAACAGATGAATGGATAAACAAAATGTGATTATATCTAAGCCAAACTCTGCAAGTGAAATCATTGCTCTCCCCCCTATGTGGGACATGGCATCAAAGGATGAAAGTTCCCCTGGCAGCGTGGGAGATGACCCCCCAGGGATGAGTCTGGCCCTGGCACAGTGGGATAAACAATGCCATTCTGACCAATAAAGGGAAAAGAAGTGAAACAAATAAGGTATCAGTGGCTGAGAGAGTTCAAATAGAGTTGAGAGGCTACTCTGAAGGTCACTCTTATGCGAGCTTCAGTTAGATATTGCTACTATCATAACTCGCCAAACCCCAGCCAAAACCATTCCAGCCAATCCTAAAGGATACCTAGGGCATTATATAAGATTCTGCAACGATTCCATGCACTAGAGTAACCTTCCAGAAACTACAATCTCCAGATGGGTCCCTAGACCACATAAGTCCTGAAACCTACAGGGCCCAGCCTCTCCAGAACATCAACTGGTTCTATCCCCCTATCCCATATTATCAAAGCCTCTTCCAACATGAAAAAGTTAGAATGGCCATAGTCCAAACACCCCTAAAGAGTGAGAGAAAGATCAAAGGTGATGGTAAAATTAAAGAAGGTCAGGTTTAACAAATAATTATGATTGCTGAATCAGTATGTTGATATTTTTTTCAGTGTCCAGTCCCTTAGAGCAGCTAGAAGGTACTGTAAAATTGTAATCCATACCTAACTCTGAAATCTGTTCTGCAACTAATTGTTGCAATGTACTTTTGTGTATATGTGTTATTTTTTCCACAAAAAAAGAAAGAAGGAAGAGTATAATGGAGAAGAAAGGATTTAACAAATGAATATGACTGCTGAATCAATATATTATCATTTCTTTTGGCCTAATGTCTTGAAGTTAGAAGAAAAAATGAAAAATCATGGAACTGTACCCCATACCAAACTTTAAAATCGGTTGTATAACTACATGTTAAAATGTACCTGGAAATTTATTGCTTTTTTATATATATAGTATTTTTCACAACAGAAAAAGTTAAAAAAAAAAAAAAAAGTGGCATATCCATAATAGACTATAAAATCATAAAAAGGAATGAAGTTTTGATACATGCTACAAACATGGATGAATCTTGAGGACATTATACTGAGTGAAATAAGCCACACACAAAAGGCGAAAGATTGTATGCTCTCGCTTACATAAAAAAGTTAGAACATGGAACTTTATAGAGTCAGAAACTAGAATACAGGTTATCTTAGGTGGGCAGGGGTAAAGGATGTTAATGTTTAATTGGGGCAGAGTTTCTCTTTGGGGTGATGGAAAAGTTTTGCTGGTGGATGGTGCTGATGGTGGCACAACATTGTGACTGTAATTAACCCCCCTGGATTGTACATTTGAAAGTGGTTGAAATAGGAATTGTATGTTTTATATATGCTACCACAATATAAAATGAAAAATAAAAATAAGAACAGTAGCAAGAAGGTAGTAATGGAGACATGGCTTCCACCAGTTCACGCAGAAAACAAGAAAAAAAAAAAAAGAATGATATGGGGAAATTTTCACAAAGTTAAATGCACTTAATATTTTGTTCTGAGAATATGCCCTCTCAACAATGTCTGTTTTAGCACGTCTTTCCTTTGGTAAACTGGTGGCAATGAAATAAAGGGCTGGCAAGTTGAACATGAATCCACTGACCAGCCAAACTGTCAGTAAAAGTGGACAGTCCGCATCTGCCTTAGGAAGGACCCCGAGCCACCAACAAAGGATTCTCACCCCAAAAGTAACAACAGTAACAACAGAACCCAAATCTCCTCAAGCCACCAGACTTCATTCTTACCAATTTACAGGAAACACAGGGAGCAGGGGAAACCACGATGACCGAATCAGCCAAATCCAGAACGTGGAAAATTCCACAGGACAAATGACAGGTCCTTGAACAAACACGTCGTTTGGAAAAGTAGTAGGAATCACGATAGATAACAAGAGATGTAGGAAACACAACCCAGTACATGCATACCTTGTTTAGACCCTGACTCAAACAAATGATCTATGCAAAGACACTTTTTTGGGGGGGTATAAATATGTGTATTTTTAAAAATTTATTTATTAATTAAAAAAATTAACAAGCCAAATAAAACATCAACATACATAATCAGTAATTCACAATATCATCGCTTAGTTGCATATTCATCATTTCTTAGAACATTTGCATTAATTCAGAAAAAGAAATAAAAAGGCAATAGAAAAAGAAATAAAACAAACACAGAAAAGAGAAAAAAGATTATGCCTACCATACCCCTTACCCCTCACTTTCACTGATCACTAGCATTTCAAGCTAAATTTATTTTAGCATTTGTTCCCCCTATTATTTATTTTTATTCCATATGTTCTACTATGCAAAGACACTTTGAAGGCATTTAGAGAAAATTGAACATGGACTTGGAAATAGATGATATTATTCTGTTTTTAGGTACGACAGTGCCATTGTGCACAAGTTGGGGAAAGAAGCTCTTACCTTGTAAAGACACAGGCTGAGATATTTAAGAGGGAAATGATACGGCTGAGATTTGTTTTAAAGTATTCCAGTGGAAGAGGGGAAATGGAGAAGATGAAGAAGGGGATGTAAAATAAAACAAGAATGATAAAATATTGATCATTGTTTCCACTGGCTAATATCTGCAGGAGAGTCATTACACTATTTGCACAGTTTATGTTTGAAATTTCCATAATAGAATTTTCAAAAGGTATGTCATGGTTAGGGACAGGTGTCAACTTGGCCATGTTGTGGTACCTGTTCGTCTGATTGGGTAAGCACTGGCCTGTCTGTTGCAATGAGGACATTTCATAGGATTAGGTTATGATCACGTTAGCTACATCCACAGCTGATTCCATTTGTGATCAGCCAAAGGGGAGTGTCTTCTGCAATTAGTGATGCTAAATGCAATCATGGGAAGCCTTTTAAGGAGGACTCAGAGGAGATAAGTTGCATTCCTGCTTTGGCTGGCGAGCCTCTCCTGTGGAGTTCATCCAGGCCATCCATTGGAGTCATCAGCTTCGCAGCCTGCCCTGTGGATTTTGGACTCTGCGTTCCTACGGTCACGTGAGACACTTTTATAAATTTTATATTTGCAAGTGTTCCCTGTTGATTCTGTTTCTCTAGAGAACCCTAACTAATACATCTTGGTACCAGGAGTGGTTCTTAAGGAACAGAATCTTAAAAATGGGTTTTTATGAATGGTTTTCTACTCTGACTGGGCTCAGAGACACTAAGGACTCTGATTCCCATAATCAGAATGACACTCCCAATCCATGGACTGAGTTGGCAAAGGAGATAGTCAAAATATCATCATTCGATTCTCCTAATGCTTCGCTTGTACGAAGCCAGACTCTGGGGGATAATGTTCTTGACACCTTTACAGAGTTTTGTAGAAATAAGAGTTATAGAGATGTTGGTTGGTTGTTGTTAGATACACTGTCTGCATTAAAGGGTGAAAGGGATGGGCTTAAGGCTTCAAACAAGAAGCTTAAGTGCCGTCTGAAAGATGTAGAGGTTTCTATGAGTATCCTCAAGGAAAATTTTATTTCCTGTAGCCGTAGACTTGAGATCTCTGAAAATCAGACTCAGAATCTTATTGTTAGAGTAGCAACTTTACAACGTAAACTGAAATCTCAGTCTTGCATGGTGTCTGCCGTTAAAGTGAGGGCATTGATTGGAAAGGAGTGGGACCCTGAAAAATGGGATGGTGACATATGGATTGATAATGATGTTGGGGGTGAGGTTGAAACCCTAGACCATGCTGAGCCTTCTTTAGATAACCCTGTAATAGTCTGCCCTGAGGACATAGCCGCCCCACCTTCAGCCTGCCTTGAGGAATTGGCCACCCAACCTCCTCCTGAAGGGATTAGCCCTAGAGTTATTAATCCTGTTTCACCAGATGAAACTGCAAATGAAAGCCCTGAAGCAAATGGCTTGGAAGATATTTCTAATTCTTTTCATGACCCACCCCCACCACCCCTCATTTCTTCTAGACCTATAACTAGACTAAAGTCCCAACAGGCCCCTAAAGGTGAGGTACAAAGTATCACACATGAGGAGGTACGTTATACTCCAAAAGAACTGTGTGAGTTTTCCAATTTATATAGACAGAAATCAGGGGAATATGTGTGGCAATGGATTTTAAGAGTGTGGGATAATGGTGGGAGGAATATAAGGCTGGATCAGGCTGAATTTATTGATATGGGCCCACTAAGCAGAGATTCTGCATTCAATGTTATAGCTAGAGCAGTTAGAAAAGGTGTTAACAGCTTGTTTGGGTGGTTGGTTGAAACATGGATCAAAAGGTGGCCAACATTACCTGAGGTTGAAATGCCAGAACTGCCCTGGTATAATGTAGATGAGGGGATCCAGAGGCTTAGAGAGATTGGGATGTTAGAGTGGATTTATCATGCAAAGCCTGCTCTTACACCCCAGGAATGTCCAGAAGATGCACCTTTTACCAGAACAGTGAGAAATAAGTTTGTGAGACTAGCACCATCATCCCTCAAGAGCTCTGTGGTTGCAATTCTCTGTAGGTCAGATCTTACTGTAGGAACTGCTGTCACTGAGCTGGAATCCTTAAACACAATGGGGATGACAGGATCCCGAGTTGGCAGAAGCCAGGTGGCAGCACTTAATCACCAAAGACAGGGTAGACGTGGGTATTATAATAGACAACAAACTCAAAGGAGGCATCAAAATTATATGACACGCAGAGATTTGTGGCATTGGCTAGTAAATCATGGGGTGCCTAGAAATACAATAGAAGGGCAGTCTACTAAATTCTTGTTGGAGCTGTATAAACAAAAGAGTTCTAGGTCAAGGGAACAGAAGTCTAACCTGAATTACAAAAACACAGAATCACGGCCCCTTAATCAATTTCCAGACTTGAAACAGTTTACAGACCCTGAGCCCCTTGAATGAAGGGGAGGCCAGGTCCCTATGGGGAAGAAACCTGTTACACTGCCACAAATTTATACTGTTGACCTTCCTCTAAGTCTTCCTCAAGGAGACCGACGGCCTTTTACCAGGGTAACTGTGCATTGGGGAAAAGGAAATGATCAGATATTTCGGGGATTATTAGACACTGGTTCAGAAGTGACATTAATTCCAGGGGACCCAAAACGTCACTCTGGACCACCAGTCAGAGTGGGGGCTTATGGAGGCCAGGTGATCAATGGAGTTTTAGCTCAGGTCCGTCTCACAGTGGGTCCAGTGGGCCCCCGGACCCATCCTGTAGTTATTTCCCCAGTTCCGGAATGTATAATTGGCATAGACATACTGAGCAACTGGCAGAATCCCCACGTTGGTTCTCTAACTCGTGCAGTGAGGGCTATTATGGTGGGAAAGGCCAAGTGGAAGCCACTAGAACTGCCCCTACCAAGCAAAATAGTAAATCAAAAGCAATACCGTATTCCTGGAGGGATTGCAGAGATTACTGCCACTCTTAAGGACTTGAAAGATGCAGGGGTGGTGATTCCCACCACATCCCCATTCAACTCTCCTATTTGGCCTGTGCAGAAAACAGATGGGTCTTGGAGAATGACAGTGGATTATCGTAAACTCAACCAGGTGGTAACTCCAATTGCAGCTGCTGTTCCAGATGTAGTATCATTGCTTGAGCAAATCAATACATCCCCTGGTACCTGGTATGCAGCTATTGATCTGGCAAATGCTTTTTTCTCAATAGCTATTAGTAAGGACCACCAGAAACAGTTTGCTTTCAGCTGGCAAGGTCAGCAATATACTTTCACTGTCCTACCTCAGGGGTATATCAACTCTCCAGCCCTATGTCATAATCTTGTTCGCAGAGACCTTGATCGTTTCTGCCTCCCACAAGACATCACACTGGTCCATTATATTGATGATATCATGTTGATTGGACCTAGTGAACAAGAAGTAGCAACTACTCTAGATTTACTGGTAAGGCATTTGCGTGTCAGAGGATGGGAGATAAATCCAACAAAAATACAGGGGCCTTCCACCTCAGTAAAATTTCTAGGTGTCCAGTGGTGTGGGGCTTGTCGAGATATCCCTTCTAAGGTGAAGGATAAATTGCTGCATCTGGCCCCTCCCACAACCAAAAAAGAGGCACAACGCCTAGTTGGTCTTTTTGGATTTTGGCGACAACATATTCCTCATTTGGGTGTGCTACTCCGGCCCATTTATCGAGTGACCAGAAAAGCTGCCAATTTTGAGTGGGGACCTAAACAAGAGGAGGCTCTGCGACAGGTCCAGGCTGCTGTGCAAGCTGCTCTGCCACTTGGGCCATATGATCCAGCAGATCCAATGGTGCTGGAAGTGTCAGTGGCAAATAGAGATGCTGTCTGGAGCCTTTGGCAGGCCCCAGTAGGAGAATCACAACGCAGACCCTTAGGATTTTGGAGCAAAGCCTTACTATCTGCTGCAGATAACTACTCTCCTTTTGAGAAACAGCTTTTGGCCTGCTACTGGGCCTTAGTAGAGACTGAACGCTTAACCATGGGCCACCAAGTTACCATGAGACCTGAGTTGCCTATCATGAGTTGGGTGTTGTCTGACCCACCAAGCCATAAAGTTGGGCGTGCACAGCAGCACTCTATTGTAAAGTGGAAATGGTATATACGAGATAGAGCCAGAGCAGGTCCTGAAGGCACAAGTAAGTTACATGAAGAAGTGGCACAGATGCCCATGGTTTCCACTCCTGCTGCCACATTACCTTCTCTTTCCCAGACCAGAGCTATGGCCTCTTGGGGAGTTCCTTACAGTGAATTGACTGAGGAAGAGAAAACTCGGGCCTGGTTTACAGATGGTTCAGCACGATATGCAGGTACCACCCGAAAGTGGACAGCTGCAGCATTACAACCCCTTTCTGGGGTGTCTTTAAAGGACAGTGGTGAGGGGAAATCCTCCCAGTGGGCAGAACTTCGAGCAGTGCACCTGGTTGTTCATTTTGCTTGGAAGGAAAACTGGCCAGAGGTGCGTTTGTATACTGACTCATGGGCTGTTGCTAATGGTTTGGCTGGATGGTCAGGGACTTGGAAAGACCATAATTGGAAAATTGGTGACAAAGAGGTCTGGGGAAGAAGTATGTGGATAGACCTTTCTGAGTGTGCTAAAAACATGAAGATATTTGTGTCCCATGTGAATGCACACCAGAGGGTGACTTCAGCAGAGGAAGATTTTAATAATCAAGTGGATAAGATGACCCGTTCTATGGATACCAGTCAGCCTGTTTCCCCAGCAACTCCTGTTATTGCCCAATGGGCTCATGAACAAAGTGGTCATGGTGGTAGGGATGGAGGTTATGCATGGGCTCAGCAGCATGGACTTCCACTCACCAAGGCTGACCTGGCTACAGCCACTGCTGAGTGCCCAATCTGCCAGCAGCAGAAACCCACACTCAGCCCCCGATATGGCACCATTCCCCGAGGTGACCAGCCAGCTACATGGTGGCAGGTTGATTACATTGGACCACTCCCTTCATGGAAGGGGCAGCGATTTGTTCTAACTGGAATAGACACATACTCTGGATATGGGTTTGCTTTCCCTGCACGCAATGCTTCTGCCAAAACTACTATCCGTGGGCTTACAGAATGCCTTATCCATCGCCATGGTATTCCACATAGCATTGCTTCGGATCAAGGAACACACTTCACAGCAAATGAAGTGCGGGAATGGGCACATGCTCATGGAATTCTCTGGTCTTACCATGTTCCCCATCATCCAGAAGCAGCTGGATTGATAGAACGGTGGAATGGCCTTTTGAAAACTCAATTACGGTGCCAACTAGGTGGCAAAAACTTGAAAGGCTGGGGTAATGTTCTCCAGGAAGCTGTGTATGCTCTGAATCAGCGTCCACTGTATGGTGCTGTTTCTCCCATAGCCAGGATCCATGGGTCCAGGAACCAAGGGGTGGAAATGGGTGTGGTGCCACTCACTATTACTCCTAGTGATCCACTGGGAAAATTTTTGCTTCCTGTCCCTGCTACCCTGAGTTCTGCTGGTCTACAGGTTTTAGTTCCAAAACGGGGTGTGCTTTCTCCAGGAGAAACAACAGTGATACCACTGAACTGGAAGTTAAGATTGCCACCTGGCCACTTTGGGCTACTTATGCCTCTGGATCAACACACCAAGAAGGGAATTACATTATTATCTGGGGTAATTGACCCTGACTATCAGAAGGAAGTAGGACTGCAACTACATAATGGAGGTAAAGAAGAGTTTTCTTGGAATATAGGAGATCCCCTGGGGCGTCTATTAGTACTACCATGCCCTGTGATTAAAATCAATGGAAAACTGCAACAACACAATCCAGGCAGGACCACTAATGGCTCTGAGACTTCAGGAATGAAGGTTTGGGTCACCCCACCAGGCAAAGAACCACGGCCAGCTGAAGTGCTTGCTGAGGGGAAAGGGAACATGGAATGGGTAGTGGAAGAAGGTAGTGATAAATATGAACTTCGACCACGTGATCAGTTACAGAAACGAGGACTGTAATGCTGTTTTGTTTGTGTTATACTATTTAAGTTGTAAGATATCAAGTTTAAGAATGAATGTTGTCCAAGGATTTGCACCCTATTCTGGAGAGATTTAATGTGTTTCCAGTTATATGCAGGACAGTTGAGTATTGTCAGGTAAAAGAAAAAATGTGTGCTTATTTTTGTTTTCATTTGGAAATCTAAGGTATAGGTGCCAAGTTGACAAGGGGTGGACTGTCATGGTTAGGGACAGGTGTCAACTTGGCCATGTTGTGGTACCTGTTCGTCTGATTGGGTAAGCACTGGCCTGTCTGTTGCAATGAGGACATTTCATAGGATTAGGTTATGATCACGTTAGCTACATCCACAGCTGATTCCATTTGTGATCAGCCAAAGGGGAGTGTCTTCTGCAATTAGTGATGCTAAATGCAATCATGGGAAGCCTTTTAAGGAGGACTCAGAGGAGATAAGTTGCATTCCTGCTTTGGCTGGCGAGCCTCTCCTGTGGAGTTCATCCAGGCCATCCATTGGAGTCATCAGCTTCGCAGCCTGCCCTGTGGATTTTGGACTCTGCGTTCCTACGGTCACGTGAGACACTTTTATAAATTTTATATTTGCAAGTGTTCCCTGTTGATTCTGTTTCTCTAGAGAACCCTAACTAATACAAGGTACTTAAAGCCCCATTTTGCCTTCCACCGCCATTGCCCTGAAACACGGATTCTCAGCCAAGACGCCTCTGCCTCTCTGCAGCTCTGCCCGCCGTGTCCCTGCCTTCACATCCCCCCAAAGCACCTTTCTGAACTGTCCTTCAATGCCTCCTACTCAAAGCTTCTGTCACAGTTTGCTGAGACTGCTTGTAACAACCCACAAACCAGAGGACTTAAAACAACAGAAATGGACTTATCTGGTCCAGGGATCCATCTGGAGGTTGAAGGTTTCTGCAAAGTCCTGAAACCTAGAGGGCCCAGCCCCTCCAGGTCATCAACTAGTTCCATCTCCCTACCCCATATTAGTGACAGCCCTTTCCAACATGAAAAAGTAAGAATGGCCATAGCCCAAATACCCCTAAAGAGTGGGAGAAAAATCAAAGGTGATAGTGGAGTTATTCAGGGAAGGTAGGGTTGAACTAACAAATAGGATTGCTGATTCATTAAATTGCTATTTTTTTTGGTCTCCAGTATCAGAGCAGCTAGAAGTAAAAACCTAAAACTGTAGAATTGTAACCCATACCGAACTCTGAAATCTGTTCTACTACTAATTGCACTGTGCTTTGAAATTTATTGCTTTTTTGGTATATATGTTATTTTTCACAAAAAAAGAAGAAAAAAGTCAATCATGATAAAAAAATATGTATATGTATATGTCTACTAGCCTCCTATATTTTGGAGCAAGGATAACGCTGAGATGATGGAATGTAGCTCATGACAAACTCTGGGATCTGTCCTGTAACTACTTGTTGAAGAGTGCTTTGAAAACTATTGCTTTTTTCTTTCTTTGCTTTGTATATATGTTATGTTATGTTATATAACAAAAAAAGTTAAAAAAACAAAAACAAAACAATGAAACAGCAGAACTGTTCTGTCTCACAGTTCTAGCAGTTAGAAGTCCGACTCAGGGTGTGAGAGTACCTGCTCCCTCTGAGCTGTGAGGGCTGGCAGTGGCTTTCTGCAGTCCGTGCTGCTGACTCGTGCATCGCCCCTCACGTGGCTGGCTCTCTCTGCTCCCCCTCACTACCTGTGTCCAAATAACCCTTCATAAAAGGTCACCTGTCATAGCAGGTGATGGCCAGGTGATGGCCACCCTTACCCAGCGTGGCCTCCTCTTAACTGATCACACCTTCAAAGGCACTACTTCAGTCAGGTCGCATTCTCAGTTGAATAGGTTAGGACTGAGCATATCTTTTGGGGCAATGCAGTTCAATCCAAAACAGCTTCCTGATTGCTCCCTGTGCTGGTTTGAAAGGATGTATGCCCCCTAGAAAAGCCATATTTTAATCAAAATCCCATTTCATAAAGGTAGAATAATCCCTATTCAATACTGTATGTTTGAAAGTGTAATCAGATCATCTCCCTGGATGATGTGATTTAGTCAATAGTGTTTGTTAAACTGGATTAGGTGATGACAGGTCTCCACCCATATAGGTGGGTCTTGATTTGTTTATTGGAGTCCTATAAAAGAGGAAAAATTTTGGAGAATGGGAGATTCAGAGAGAGCAGCACCACAAAGCAGAGAATCCACAAGCCAGCAGCCTTTGGAGATGAAGAAGGAAAACACCTCCTAAGGAGCTTCATGAAACCAGAAGCCAGGGGAGAAAGCTAGCAGATGACGCCGTGATTGCCATGTGCCCTTCCACTTGAGAGAGAAACCCTGAACTTTATCGGCCTTCTTGAGCCAAGGTATCTTTCCCCAGATGCCTTAAATTGGACATTTCTATAGCTTTGTTTTAATTGGGACATTTTCTTGGCCTTAGAACTGTAAACTAGCAACTTTTTAAATTCCCCTTTTTAAAAGCCATTCTGTTTCTGGTATATTGCATTCTAGCAGCTAGCAAACTAGAACATTCCCCAATCGGGGCCTTCACAGCACTTCAACTCAGGTGGCAGGTGTCCTAGTTGGCTTTACTTTCTGGGTTAACCTTTTAGTGGGTGATCCCCTAATACTCTCATAGCACAGACATGTTTGTTATTCTCTCAGCACCGCAACTGCACCCCAGAATCCGGCCTAGACAATCTTGGCGGATTGGGATATGAAGTGCATTGAGTTATGTGCCCCAGTTGGGACATGGCCTTGGCTCTGATCCCCCTCATGGTGGGTGAGGCCCATTGTAAAGAGGACGTCTTCAGGATGTGGCTTCAGGCCGGTGCAGGGTGGGCTCTAGTCCAGACTCCTGGAGCCCTTCATAAGCAGAGTGAAGGTCAGACAGCGAGAGAAGCCACAGGGAGCATCCAGGAGCTGGAAGCCAAAGGAACCCAGAAGAGAAAGAAGACACCACCCTATGCATTGCCATGTGATGGGATAGTCAAGGATCCTCGAAGATTTCCAGCAGCCAGAAGATACTGACCCCAGGAGGAAGCAAGCGCTCTGGCCTCTGACACCATGAGCCAATAAATTTCTGTTGTTAAGCCAACCCGTAACAGCCAAGAAACCAAAACAGTAAATCACTGGATGCTCTTGAGAAACCCTGACGGAAAGGATAAAACACTGAGCCAAGAATCTGGAAATCTGAGTGACTCCTTACATTAGGGTTGTGAGTGCCAGAGCCAGCAAAATATGGGGCTTTATTGGCTCAAAAGACTGGGGGGTGGAGGTGTAATCCAGAGAGCTGACAGCTTGGTTGAGTCTCCCTTCCATCCCTGCTGCCCAGGCTCTGCTGCTTGTGTACAGTCCCAGCTCTTAACAGCCCAGGTTAGCAAATCTGAAGAGAAAGTTATTTTCCCTCAAGGAGCATGTGAAAAATCTCAGAGAATCCCATTAGTCCAGGCGGCACCACTCTCACCCCCGGGGACCTCTCTGTGCCAGGGCTGGGGGACCGCGGCTGGCCAACGGGATCACTTTTTATCCCCACCCGCACCCACAGACTACAGGTGACTGAGTGTTGGGGATAAAATCACGTCCCCCACAAAAGGCAAGTTCAAGTCCCATATCCTGGTCCCATGGATGTGAACCCATTGGTAAATAAGAGCTTCGAAGACGTTCTTAGTCAAGGGGTGCCCAAACTGAATGGGGGGGGGTGCTTAATCCAATATGGCAAAGTCCTTATGAGCAAAGGAAATTGGACACGGAGAGAAGCTAGAAGCTGCAAGACAATGGAGACGGAAGAGAAAGAAGACGCAGCCGTGTACATTGTCATGTGTGGAAAAGCCAAGAAACCCCAAATTTTGCCAGCCAGCCCGAAGATAATGACCCCAGGAGGCAGCACACCTTCCAGCCTCTGACACCCAGAAACCCTGAGCCCATGGGTTGCTAATGCTAAGCCCACCACTGCACAGCATTTGTTTGAGCAACTAGGAAACCAAAACCCTGGGAAAGGGACCATTTCTAATCCAATCTCATAGATGCCATGCATTCAGCCCAATCAAGGTGGGTTTTAAATAAGCAAGTGTTTAATTATTTATTATATTGTTTAATTAGGTGTCAGGGATTCAACCACCAACCAGCCCATAAGTCATTTACATGGTATAAATAATATTAGATTATTCAGAATCCAAATACAATGAAAGTTAGTAGTTTGAGTTGCAGTAGAAAGTGATTTTCCTGTTCTGAGAAGTTGTAATCTTGGTAGCAGTGGAAATACAGCTTTTGGGGACTGGATCCTGTCTCCCGCAGAAGACACGTTCTCCATCTCAACCTGTGTTCCTGTGGATGGGACCTGTTTTTGAATAGGACCTGTTTACAGTAGGAGCAGTCAGAGAAGCCAGAGGCCATAATACCACCAGAAGAGACCAAGGACATCGCCACGTGACAGGAGGCAGAGGCGGGAGCCAAAGAGCCCCAAGGATGCAGCAAGCACACACCAGAAGGCAGCAGACTTTGGGGAGAAAACGTGCTTGTGCTGACACCTCGACTTGGGCTTGCAACCTCTGAAAATGTGAGACAAGAGATTCCTGCTAGTAAGCCAATCCATGTGGCCTTTGTCATAGCAGGTCTGGCAAACTAAGACAACAGCTAAGAATTATTGAGCACTCTGCTGTTTGAAGCTGTTATACACCCCAGAAAAGCCATGTTTTTTTAATCCATTCTTGTGGGTGCAGACCAATTGTGGGTAGGACCTTATGGTTAGGGGTTTCCAAGGAGATGTGACTCATCCAATTCAAAGTGGGTCTTAATTCTTTACTGGAGTCCTTTAAGAGAGCCCTCGGAGAGAGAAACCTCGGAAATACAAAGCCCCAGAGAAGCCAGAGGGACCCACAGGCACTCAGAGAGCCACTTAGAAAGCAGAAGCCAGGAGAGAATGAGCAGACGCCACCATGTGCGTTCCCATTTGACCAGAGAAACCCTAGATGTCAGCTGCCTTTCCTGTGAGAAAGTATCTTCCTCTTGATGAGTTACTTTGGACATTTTTATGGGCTTAGAACTGTAAATTTGTAACCTAATAAATCCCCTTTGAAAACGCCAACCTACCTCTGGTATATTGCATTCCGGCATCTTTAGCAAACTGAAACAATCACCTATTATGTGATAGGCATTGGGTTAATTGTTTTTATATATAGTATCTCATTTATTCATCAAAAAGCTCTATGATAGGTGATCTTATTATTACCATTTTACAGATGAGAAAAATGAGGTGGAGATAAGAAAACTATGGGGAGGTTAAGAAATTTGTCCAAAATACATGGCCAAAAGGAGTTTGAACCAGAATTAGAAGCCTGATGGTGTGAAGCTGAGCCTGCATTCTTTACCACTGTGGCATGAGAAGGATGACGTGAAGGGGCTAAATCAACAAAAAATGGTGAAGTATGCTGATTCTCCAAATATGGGTTTTATATTTTTGCATCTCAAATTCAACTATTTATTCAAAACCATAAAGCAGCATAGCATTCTTTCAGTATTTTTAAATTAATAAAATTAAAATCTCCCTTTTACTCTAATGAAGCCAAACTAGAAAAACAAAATCACTCTTCTGATACCTCAGTGAATTTTAAATACATATATTAATTAATTCCAGAAAATGACATCTTTATAACTGTAAAAAAAAAAGCTGTAGATGAAAACAAAATGGTTTAAATAGTCAAAATGGAAGAGTCATATGTTAAAAATTGAATGCAATGTAAGAAACGTTATTTGTTCTTCACAAAAAAAGGATATTTTCAGGTGGTTCAGTGGTAGAATGCTCACCTTCCATGCAGGAGACCCGGGTTCTATTTCTGGACCACACACCCAAAAAATATATATTTTTTTCTTTTTTAAGCCCTAACTGAAAAAAATACATATAGTAGCAATGAATGTATTCAGATGATGTGTAAAATATAGGGGAAGTACCTCTGCGTGGGTCATAACTCCCAGGGGTATAAATCTCCCTGGCAATACGGGACAGAAATCCCAGGATGAGAGGGGACCTGGCATCAAGGGATTGAAAAAGCCTTCTTGACCAAAAGAGGAAAGAGAGAAATTAGACAAAACTTCAGTGGCTGAGAGATTTCAAACAGAGTCAAGAGGTTATCCTTGAGGTTATTCTTATGCATTATATAGATATCCCTTTTTAGTTTATGGTATACTGGAGTGGCTGGAGAGAAGTACCTGAAACTGCAAAGCTGTGTTCCAGTAGCCTTGTTTCTTGAAGATGATTATATAATAATACAGCTTTTACAATGTAACTGTGTGATTGTGAAAACCTTGTGTCTGATGCACCTAGGATATGGACAAATGAGTAAAAAATATGGATAAAAAATAAATAATAGGGGAAACAAAGTTAAAATAAATTGGATAGATGGAAATATTAGTGGTCAATGAGAGGGAGGGGTGAGGGTGTGGTATGTATGAGATTTTTCTTTTTTATTTCTTTTTCTGGAGTGATGCAAATGTTCAAAAAAATTATCATGGTGTTGAATACACAACCATGTGATGATACTGTGAGCCATTGATTGTACACCATGTATGGAATGTTTGTATGTTAAGAATTTTTGTATGTTTTAAATTAATAAAAGTATTTTTAAAATATATAGGGGAAGTAAAAATTGGATGATATTTAAATCAATCAGATCAAACATCACAGATAATAACTGATTTTATCACAATGAGAGTAAATTTTAAATGTAGAGATCATTGCTTTCACAAATCACATACGAAATCATTTTTAATTTTGAATGAAGTGGGAATTTCAATACATTTTTACAAGGTAGAGAGCAAATTTGTTCATATGTTTACAATAATATTTTAATTAAAATAGTAACACTCTATTGATAGACTTGTGATATAACTCTAACACCAAAATTAAGCAGGTATCAGAAATTATCCCGCCTGAGCTGGTTTAATAAAGAAGGATTTCTCAGGTTCTGCAGTAGATTAAATCATAGGCTCCAATTCCTCACCCCTCTATGCATCCACAAACTGCCACTCACCCACAGCCTTGCCCTGGTGTCCTCCAGTCCTGCAGTGGGCTCGGCTATCTGACTTCATTTGGCTAATGGCATGAGGGTGAAAGTGACAAGATGCCAGTTGCACACCTGCTCCTTGAGAGTCCTTGTATATCTGTGCCTTCATCCCTGCTATGAGAAGAACATATTATAGCATTAATCCAAGGAAGGTAGGAGAAGCACGGAACAAAACACTTGGTCAATCTGTAGACTTTCAATTTGAAGCCACCCATACAAGTCCGCTCTAGATCAGCTGGCATTCACCATCCCTCAGACAGGTAACTGTGCCCCACCTGACCTTCAGATACATGCATATAAGACCTTATAGTTATATGCAACTGAGATCTTGAGGTTGTTTCTTACATAGCATTACCGGGACAATAGTAAACAAGTCATGGTGGCATTAAAATGTGTTCACACATCCTTTGATGCTCCTCCTTTCAGAGATGCAACCTAATTTCACCCACCCCCACCCCCAGCCCTTGGGCTTAGTGATTTGTTTCTAGTGAATAGAATACACTAAAAGTGACATTGTATAGTTTGAAGGGAAGATCAAACTGCTTTCTCTTTGACAACTCCCTCTGGAGGAAGTTAGCTGCCATATTGTGGGGATGCTCAAGCAGCCTTTAGTAAGGCTTCTGCCAACAGCTGTTTGAGGGCACACCATCTTGGAAGCAAACCTCCAGTCCCAGCCACACATTCAGATAATGCAACCCCCACCAACACACTGACCATGACCACATGAGAGAACCTTGGCCAGAAACACCCAGTTAAGTCTCTCCTGAATTCTTGATCCATAGTTACTGTGAACAAATCAACTCAAATGTCAAGCCCAAAACAAGGAGAGGAGGGACCATGTCAAGAACCGTAAAGCTATGAGTAAGTTGTGGATGCAAGTGGGGTGTTTTTGTAAGCCACTAAATTTTGGAGTGATTTGTCATGTAGTGTAGATAGATAATGCATCCACAATGTCAGGAAACATTACCCAGAAGTTGTAACTACTATGAAAAAAAAATAACTTGTCTACTTCCACTTCCAGCTGCAATGGCACAACTCATATTGGACTGGTCCTCCTGCAATCAACAGCTATTAAACTAGACAAAATGTATGAAATAACTGTTTTCAGATGTTAAATAATGGGCAACATAAAACTGTGATCCTGGAGAGAAGAGAAATGATCGAGTTGAGTCCCACAATGGCCTGAGCTTTTGCCTAGAGGAACTTCCCAGACGGTGGTGCAGAAAAGGAAGATGGAAGAGCATGGAGGTCTCACTGGCTTGAAGAACAGAGGTCAGCTATTAAGGCTATTAAATGACTGAAATTTGTGAGGCAGGATACCAGAGAGAAGGGGTTGGAGAAAACTACAAATGGGTTCACTTTAGTGTTAGACAATACTAAGTGTACATCCAATGGGTGAGACTCTATAAACCTAAATATAGGATAATGAAAATGATTTCAACTGAAGTATAGATGGGAAAAGTGCTGAAAAATGCACAGAGCCCTAATGACCCATGGGTCAAGACCAAGCAGACAACTAAAATTCCAGAGGGAGAAGAGAGATTATGACAAAGAAACGTTTTGAAAAAATAGTGATCAAACACTTAACAAATTTGATGAAAAGTACAAATCCACAAATCCAAGAAGCTCACAAAACCACAAACAGGGGAAATCACAAAGGAAATTGCATCAGGGCTTCTTCTCCCTGTAGAATCTCCACATGCCTCTGAAGACACAAAAACAAAAGCTCCAGACCTTCTTTGGGCTTAAGCCCCGAACTGGCAGTTGATAAGCCTTTAGGGAAGGTAAAATAGAATACTAAAAAAATACTCAATTAAGCGTGTAAAGCAAGAAAGAAGGGAAAAAATAATAAAGAATAGATGGAACAAGTAGAAAGATGGTAGAATTAAGCCATCTATATTTGTTATAGAGAGTAAATAGCAAGATGGTAGACTTAAACCTAAAATATCAATAACTACATTAAATATAAATGGACTAAGCATGTCAATTACAAAACAGAGATTGTCAACCTGGATAAAAAAGCAAGGCCCAACTACATGCAGTCTACAAGAACCCCTCTTTAAAATTAAGCCATAAATTAGTTTTAAAATGTGATGTTGGGCGGGCCACGGTGGCTCAGCAGGCAAGAATGCTCGCCTGCCATGCCAGAGGACCCAGGTTCGATTCCCGGTGCCTGCCCATGTTAAAAAGGAAAATGTGATGTAGCATGCTAGTACTAGTCAAAGGAAAGCTGGAAGGGCTATATTAATATCAGTCAAAGCAGACTTCAGGTCAAAACATATAATCAGAGATAAACGGGGACATTTTCATAACAACAAAAGGTCAATTCTTCCAGGAAACATAGTGATCTTAAATGTGTATGCACCTAAAAATAGATCTTTAAAATACATGAAGCAAAAACTGACAGAAACGATGTGATAGACAAATCCACTATCTATAAGAGAGTTCAACACTCCTTATTCAGTAATTGATAGAACAAGTGATGCTAATCAGTAATAATATGTAAAACCTTACAGCATCAACCAACTTGAACCAATTGACATTTATAGAAACTATACCCAATAATTGCACAGCACACATTTATTTCAAGTGTAATGGAACATTCTTCAGGAGAGATCATGTGTTAAGATATAAACTAAGTTTGAATAGATTTAAAATAATTGAAATTATACAGCATATATTTTCTAACTATAACAGAATTATGTTAGAAATCAATAACAAAAATAAATCCAGAAAATGCTTAATTATTTTAAAATAGGCAACATACTATAAAATAACCTATGGTGCAATGGAGAAATTAGAAAATATTTTGAACTAAATGATAATGAAAACAAAATATATCAAAATTTGTGGGATGTAACTTAAGAAATGCTTAGGAAATTTATAGCTTGAAATATCTATATTTGAAAAAAAGAAAAGTTTAAAACCAGTAATCCATGTTTCCATCTCAAGAAGCTAGGAAAAGAAAAGCACAGAAAAGTCAAGAGAAGGAAAGAAACAAAGATAAGAGCAGAAATCAATGGAATAGAAAATGGGTAAGCAATAGAGCAAAACCAAAACTTTTTCTTTGAAAAAATAAATAAAATTGATAAAGTCCTAGCTAGACTGAACTCATTAAAGAAGGAGATAAACACAAACTATCAATTCAGGCATGAAAGAAGGGACATTACTATTATTAAAATAAGAGGAAAGGAACATTATGTAAACATTTATGCCAATAAATGAGATAACAGATATAATGGAAAGCCTCGTTGAAGACACGAATTACTAAAACTAACACAATACAAATTGAAAACCTGAATAGCCCTATATCTATTAAAGAATTTGAATTTGTATTTTAAAATTTTCCCAAAAAGGAAATTCCAGGACTATATGATTTCACTGATAAATTCTATTAAACATTTAAGAAAGATACACTTCCACTTTCACACAAACTCTTTCAGAAAATAGAGAAGGGAACATTTTCCAGGTTATTTTATGAGGCCAGTATACCAAAACTAAAAAAGATACTGCAAGGAAAAGAAACAACAGATAAAAGTCTTTCATGATCATAGATACAGAGTACAAGGAACTGGGGTGTAGTGTGCTGAGGTGTAGAGTGTGAGGTACTAACATACAGAGTAGAGAGTCCTGTGGTAAAGTATACAGATAGCTCAGGTACAGAGTACCAAGTACTGAAGTACAGAGGTCAGAGTACTGAGGTAACAGAACAGAGAACAGAAGTCCATGTACAGAGCCCTGACGTACAGGGCACAGGGTTCTGAGGTCAGATTTAGAGTACAGAGTAAGAGGTACCTATTACTGAGTCCTGATGTACAGAGTTCAAATAAATGGGATACAGAGCACAGAATACAAAGTATAGAGTGCAGAGTACTGAGGTACAGAGTACAGGGTCCTGAGGTCAGATGTAGAGTGTAGAATAAGAAGTACTAATTACAGAGTCCTAATGTGCACAGTGTGAGTAACTGAGTACAGAGCACGGAATACTGAAGTAAGAAGTACAGAGTTCAAAGGTACAGGGCACAAAGAAACAAGGTACAGAGCATAGAGAACTGTGGCGCACAGAGAACCGAGGTACAGAGTAGAGTACTGAGATACAGAGTACAGAGTCATGAGATACAGAGCACAGAGAACCGAGGTACAGAGTAGAGTACTGAGAAACAGAGTACAGAGTCATGAGATACAGAGCACAGAGAACCGAGGTACAGAGTAGAGTACTGAGAAACAGAGTACAGAGTCGTGAGATACAGAGCACAGAGAACCAAGGTACAGAGTACTGAGATACAGAGTACAGAGTCGTGAGATACAGAGCACAGAGAACTGAGGTACAGAGTAGAGATACAGAGTACAGAGTACAGAGTCGTGAGATACGGAGCACAGAGAACCGAGGTACAGAGTACTGAGATACAGAGTACAGAGTCATGAGATACAGAGCACAGAGAACTGAGGTACTGAGATACAGAGTACAGAGTCGTGAGATACAGAGCACAGAGAACCGAGGTACAGAGTACTGAGATACAGGGTACAGAGTCATGAGATACAGAGCACAGAGAACTGAGGTACAGAGTAGAGTACTGAGATACAGAGTACAGAGTCGTGAGATACAGAGCACAGAGAACCGAGGTACAGAGTACTGAGATACAGAGTACAGAGTCGTGAGATACAGAGCACAGAGAACTGAGGTACAGAGTACAGCATTCTGCGGTAGATGAGCATCAACTATTACCCAGCAGCTTGTATGAAATCAGAATAGCACCAAAAAACACATTTCAAAAGTAAACAGCAGTAAGTAAAAATTTATTTTTAATCATGTTAATGATGATTAGAGGGCACAGAACTAAAAATTGTAGAAAGTGTTTTATCTCTTGTTAAATACTCTTATTTTAGTTTTTGTATGTAGGGCTTCCACTAAAGAACATGTATGGGAGAATGGTTCTGCTGATGAAAAAGTATGAAAACCATTGAACTCATTGTATCCTTTTATTTTTAAAAACACTGAACCACGGGAATGCAAAATGTCTCCCATAAAAACATTCAACTAAGGATGGAGGGCTGGGTCAACACTCAGGTACCTTGGCACTCTGCTTAGTGAGTCTTAGCTTTGAGTAACTGTGCTTGAAGTGTTGGGAAAGTCTCAGTATGAATAAAGTTAACAAACTTGTTAGTTCTTATCATCTGGAATTCCTATTCTGAAGTGCAGGCCAATCGACTGTATTGAAAATTTTTATCACAGATACAATGTCTGTACCCAAATAACTATATAGATTTACCTAACATGCAATGAATAAACAGATATATAATAAGAAATCAATGCTGAGAAATGCAATTCACAATGTGGAGATCTGTCTAACAAATCTGAGTTTGGGAACCCAAATTCAGAGATTCTAGAGCCTTCCTTAGCAGTATGCCTGGAGCAAAATCCATAGTCTCGAATAAGTCTCGAGCTAAGCAGACCCTGCAGCATTTCTTCAGTTTCTGACTCTACATGAGAAAGAAAACAAATTTGGTGGATAGAGTTGATTCCACGGTTGGAGAGCTATTTAAAGCCTTTCTTCAAACATCAAGTTAAATGTTTAAGGAATATATGTGATAAATTAATAATGCTTTTGTTAAATGTTTAAAGAATATACGTGATGAATTAATAATGCTTCATAGGCTTCATTATCACAATTAAATAAACAAAAGCTTCAATGGCAGAAAAAATGTATTTTGCAATATGGCATATACATACAGAATTAAGAACTTGTCCTTTGACATAATAATTCTATTCCTGGGTTTCTAACAAAAGAAACAATAAAAAATTCTTAAATTATTGTATGCACAGAAATGTTCATTGTTGCATTTTTTTTATAATAGTAAGAAAATAGTATTTTCTGCCTAGATGTCCAACAAAAGGGGAATAGTTGACGAAAGGATAGTTCCACCATGGGGCAGATTATTTAGATACACAGTATATAGAAAGATGTTATAATATGGAATATAATCATCACTAACATTTACGGGGTACTTTCTGAAAGCCAGCCATAAGCTCCACACAGATTAGCTCATTCTGTCTTCAGCAAGAATCCTATTAGAAAAGTCCTCTGATGGTCCCCTTTTTAGAGTTATTAGCTTGTTCAAAGTCACACAGTTAGGGGAAGCTGATATTTGAATGCAGATGGTATGGCTGCTATCCTGGTCTGAACCTATTATATACCAAAAAAGGCCATGTCCTTTAATCCCCATTCAGTATTTCTGGGTGGGATCTTTTTTATTGTTTCCATGGAGATATGACCCCCCCAATTGTGGGTGGTAACTTTTGATAAGGTGGTTTCCATGGAGATGTGTCTCCACCCATTCAAGGTGGGGTTGCTTACTGGAGCCCTTTAAAAAGGGAACCATTTGGAGAAAGCTCTAGAGCCACCAGAACCGACAGAGTCAACAGAATGGACAGAGCCCAGGGGAAGCCATTGAAGAGGCCTGGAGAGAAAGCTAGCAGGCGTCACCATGCGCCTTTCCAGCTGAGAGAGAAACCTGAATATCATTGACCATCGTGAACCAAGGTTTCTTTCCTTGAATGCCTTAATTTGGAAATTTTTATAGCCTTGCCTTAATTAGGACATTTTCATGGCCTTGGAACTGTAAACTCGCAATTTAATAAATTCCCCTTTTTAAAAGCCATTCGGTTTCAGCTATATCACATTCTGGCAGCTTGCAAACGAGAACAGCTGCAGAGCCTGCACTCTACCACTGTGTTAAATGAGGAACATAGGACACAGAATTACCGCAGGCTTTCTGTGGGAGTTCTTTACGATTTTCTGCATATAAAACCATTGTGATCTGAGAATAGAGCTAGTCATACTTCTTATTTCCCAATTTGGATGTCTTTTATGTCTTCTTCTGGCCTAACTGCTCTGGCTAGAATTTCCAGGAGAGTGCTGAATAGCAGTTTTTGTGGACTGAATCATATCCCCCAGAAAAGATATGTTCTTAATGTTAATTCCTGTGGGTGTGACTCTTTGAAAACAGTATCTTTTAATACATTAGCTGAGTCAGGTGTGGACGCGTGGGTGAGCAGGTCTCTGAAGGTCCTGTCAGCTGTGGCGGAACCAAATCAGGGCAGGCCTTCAGCCCCACGCCTGGAGGCATTATAAAGAGGAGCCAGAGAAAACCTCACAGGAGACAGATGCCTATGTGCAGAGATGCAAGCCAAGGGACCCCAGGAACTAAGGCAAGCCAGCACCAGAACACCAGAGGCTCCCAGGAGAAAGCAGAGCCTTTCCAAGATCTCGACTTTAGAATTCTTCTAGGCTCAAAGACGTGAGCCCATAAATTCCTCTTGTTGAGCCAAAATCAGTTTATTTGTGGTATTTGTGATAGCAGCCCTGGCAAACCAAGAAAGCAGTAACAAAGTGGGAGTCCTTGTCTTGGGGAGAAAGTTTAAAGCTTTTTGAAATTAAATCTGATGGGTTTATGTATTTCTCATATATGTCTTTGATCATTTTAAAGTTCTTTTCTATGCCTAGTTTCCTGACTGTTTTTATCATGAAAATGTGTTGGATTTTGACAAATGCTTTTTCTGCATCTGTTAGATGATCATGTGATTTTTTTTCCTTCATTCTGTTACTTTGATGTATTCCATTGATTCTCTTTTTTTAATTAAAAAAAATTTTTTAAACACCAAACAAACGCAAACATTCTTAACTTTTGGTCATTCCGTTCTACATATATGATCAGTCATTCCCAATATCATCATATAGTTGCATATTCATCATCATGATCATTTCTTGGAACATTTGCATCTATTCAGAAAAAGAAATAAAAAGACAACAGAAAAAAAATCATACATACCATACCACCCACTCCTCCCTTTCATTGATCACTAGCATTTCAATCTAAATTTATTTTAACATTTGTTCCCCCTATTATTTATTTTTCTTCCATATGTTTTACTCGTCTGTTGATAAGGTAGATAAAAGGAGCATCAGACACAAGGTTTTCAAAGCTATATCATTATACAATCACCTTCAAGAGACATGGCAACTGGAACACAGCTCCACATTTTCTGGCACTTCCCTCCAGCCTCTCCATTACATCTTGACTAACAAGGTGACATCTATTTAATGCATAAGAATAACCTCCAGGATAACCTTTCGACTCTGTTTGGAATCTCTCAGTCATTGACACTTTATTTTGTCTCATTTCACTCTTCCCCCTTTTGGTGGAGAAGGTTTTCTCAATCCCTTGATGCTGAGTCTCAGCTCATTCTAGGGATTTTCTCAATCAATTGATGCTGAGTCTCAGCTCACTCTAGGATTTCTGTCCCACGTTACCAGGAAGGTCCACACCTTTGGGAGTCATGTCACATGTAGACAGGGGGAGGGTAGTGAGTTTGCTTGTTGTGTTGGCTGGAGAGGGAGGCCACATCTGAGCAACAAAAGAGGTTCTCTTGGGGGTGACTCTTAGGCCTAATTTTAAGTAGGCTTGATCTATCCTTTGTGGGGTTAAGTTTCATATGAACAAGCCCCAAGATAGGGGGCTCTGCCTATAGCTTTAGTTGTCCGCACTGCTTGTGAAAATATCAAGAATTCAACTTCGGGAAGTTGAATTTTCCCCCTTTCTCACCATTTCCTGAAGGGGACTTTGCAAATACTTTTTATTCACTGTTCAAATAACTCTGGGATTTATCAGGGCATCACTCTGGAAAAACCAACAAAATCTCATGCCCTACTAGAGGTTCCATGTACTTATAGTGTTCAATTAACCTGTCTGCATAAGTTATATTAGGAAATGCACTAGTCAAAACATAAATTTTGTACCAAATAAAAACATTTTTTGCTTTAGTCTCACACATAAGTTAAAATTTTTAAGTATTAGTTACCATCTATTTTCAGCACCCTGCAGTAATGACATTCCTTTGTTCTTCCTCATGCAAAAACACTTTTTAAATTTGTACATTTAGTCATTATCATTATACACTCTAGGCATTCCTAGATTATACCATCTCAGTCTTTGTCTATCTTTCTTTCTGATTTCATTTGTGCCCTCAGCCCTCCTCCTATCATTCTCACATTCAGCTTCATTCAGTGATTTAACATAATTGTATTACAGTTAGGTAGTATTGTGCCATCCATTTCTGAGTTTTTACATCTAATCCTGTTGCACAATCTGTATCCCTTTAGCTCCAATTGCCCAATATCTTACCCTATTTCTATCTCCTGATGGTCTCTGTTACCAATGAAATTCTCCAAGTTTATTCACTAGTGTCAGTTCATATCAGTGAAACCATACAGTATTTGTCCTTTTGTTTCTGGCTAATCTCACTCAGCATAATGTCCTTAAGGTCCATCCATGTTGTTACATACTTCATAACTTTATTCTGTCTTACAGCTGCATAATATTCCATTGTATGTATATACTACAGTTTGTTTAGCCACTTGTCTGTTGATGGACATTTTGGCTGTTTCCATCTCTTGGCAATTGTAAATAATGCTGCTATAAATATTGGTGTGCAAATGTTCATTTGTATCTTTGCCCTCATGTCCTCTGAATAGATACCTAGAAATGGTATTGCTAGATCATATAGCAATTCTATATTTAGCTTCCTGAGGAACCGCCAAACTGCCTTCCACAGCGGTTGTCCCATTTGACATTCCCACCAACAGTGGATAAGTGTGCCTCTTTCTCCGCATCCTCTCCAGCACTTGTCATTTTCTGTTTTATTGATAATGGCCATTCTGATGGGTGCAAGATGATATCTCATTGTGGTTTTGATTTGCCATTTGTGTTTCCTCTTCTGAGAAGTGTCTGTTCAAGTCTTTTGCCCATTTTGTAATTGGGTTGTCTGTCTTTTTGTTGTTGAGTTGAACAATCTCTTTATAAATTATGGATACTAGACCTTTATCTGATATGTCGCTTACAAATATTGTCTCCTATTGTGTAGACTGTCTTTTTACCTTCTTGATAAATTTCTTTAATGCGCAAAAGCATTTAATTTTCAGGAGTTACCATTTATTTATTTCTTTCTTTAATGTTCTTGCTTTGGATCTAAGGTCTAGAAAACTGCCTCCAAGTATGAGATTTATAAGATATTCCCTAAATTTTCCTCTGTTTTATGGTCTTAGACCTAATGTTTAGATCTTTGATCCATTTTGAGTTAATTTTTGTATAAGATGTGAGATATGGGTCCTCTTTCATTCTTTTGCATGTGGATATCCAGTTCTCTAGGCACCATTTATTGAAGAGACTGTTCTGTCCCAGGTGAGTTGGCTTGACTGGCCTATCAGAGATCAATTGTGCATAAATGAGAGGATCTATATCTAAATACTCGATTCAATTCCATTGGTCAGTATATCTATCTTTATACTAGTACCATGCTGTTTTGGCCACTGTAGCTTCATAATATGCCTTAAAGTCAGGTAGCACGGAGAGGATGCGGAGAAAGAGGCACACTTATTCACTGTTGGTGGGAATGTCAAATGGTGCAACCACTGTGGAAGGCAGTTTGGCGGTTCCTCAAAAAGCTGAATATAGAATTGCCATATGACCCAGCAATACCACTGCTAGGTATCTACTCAGAGGACTTAAGGGCAAAGACACAAACGGACACTTGCACACCAATGTTTATAGCAGCATTATTTACAATTGCAAGGAGATGGAAACAGCCAAAATGTCCATCAACAGACGAGTGGCTAAACAAACTGTAGTATATACATACAATGGAATATTATGCAGCTCTAAGACAGAATAAACTTATGAAGTATGTAACAACATGGATAGACCTTGAGAACATTATGCTGAGTGAGACTAGCCAAAAACTAAAGGACTAATACTGTATGGTCTCACTGATAGGAACTGACATTAGTGAATAAACTTGGAATATTTCATTGGTAACAGAGACCATCAGGAGATAGAAATAGGGTAAGACATTGGGTAATTGGAGCTGGAGGGATATGGACTGTGCAAAAGGACTCAATACAAAAACTAGAAATGGCCAGCACAATACTACCTACTATAATGCAATTATGTTAAAACACTGAATGAAGCTGCATGTGAGAATGATAGAGGGAGGAGGGCTGGGGACATAAATGAAATCAGAAAGAAAGATAGATGTTAAAGATTGAGATGGTATAATCTAGGAATGCCTAGAGTGTATAATAATAGTGAAATGTACAAGGTACAATTTTTAAAATGTTTTTGCATGAGGAAGAACAAAGGAATGTCATTGTTGCAGGGTACTGAAAATAGAAGGTAATTAATATTTTAAAATGTCACCTTCTGTGTGAGACTAAAGCAAAAAATGTTTATTTGTTACAAAATTTATATTTTGATTAGTGCGCTTCCTAATATAACTTATGTAGATAGTTTGATTGAATGCCATAAGTACTTGGAATCTCAGGTAGGACATGAGATTTTGCTGGTTTGTCCAGAGTGATGCCCCAATGAATCCCAGAGTGATTCGATCAGTGAGTGGAAAAGAATCTGCAAAGCCCCCTTCAGGGAGTGGTGAGAATGGGGAGAAATTCATCTTCCCCAAGTTGAATTATTGATATTCTCACAAGCAGTGTGGACAACCAAAGCTATAAGCTGAGCCCCCAGTCTTGGGGTTTGTTCATATGAAACTTAACTTAAAGTTTAGGTCTAAGAGTCACTCCCAAGAGAGCCTCTTTTGTTGCTCAGATGTGGCCTCTCTCTCCAGCCAACACAAAGAGCAGTCCCACCACCCTACCCCTCTCTACATGGGACGTGATTCCCAGGGGTGTGGACCTTCCTGGCAATGTGGGACAGAGATCTTGGAATGAATGGACACTCAGCATCAAGGGATTGAGAAAAACCCTAGAATGAGCTGAGACTCAGCATCAAGGGATTGAGAAAACCTCCTCAACCGAAAGGGGGAAAAGGGAAATGAGACAAAGTGTCAATGGCTGAGAGATTACAAACAGATTCGAGAGGTTATCCTGGAGGTTATTCTTATGCATCAAGTAGATATCATCTTGTTATTCAAGCTGTAATGGAGAGGCTGGAGAGAACTGCCTGAAAATGTGGAGCTGTGTTCCAGTAGCCATGTTTCTTGAGGATGATTGAATAATGATACAGCTGTCACAATGTGACTGTGTCATTGTGAAAACCTTGTGTCTGATGCTTTTATCTACCTTGTCAACAAAGGAGTAGAACATATGGAATAAAAATAAATAATAGGGGGAACAAATGCTAAAATAAATTTAGATTGAAATGCTAGTGATCAATGAAAACGAGGGGTAAGGGGTATGGTAGGTACAATCTTTTTTTTTCTGTTTTTGTTTTATTTCTATTTCTATTGTCTTTTTATTTCTTTTTCTGAATGGATGCAAATGTTCTAAGAAATGATAAATATGCAACTAAGTGATGATATTGTGAATTACTGATTATCTAAGTTAATGTTATATTTCATTTGTTAATTTTTTTAATTAATAAATTTTTTTAAAAAAATAAACAAAAAAAATTCCCTCTTAGCACTGCCTTTGCTGAATCCTATAAGTTTTGTTATGCTGTGTTCTCATTTTCATTTGCCTCAAGATACTTACTGATTTCTCTTGTAATTTCTTCCTTGACCCACTGTTGTTTAAGAGGGTGTTGTTGAGCCTCCACATATTTGTGAATTTTCTGGCAGCTTCATTCTTTTATGATCTGAGAAAGTGCTTTGTATGATTTCAATCTTTTTATAATTATTGAGACTTGATTTGTGACCCAGCATATGGTCTATCCTTGAGAATGATCCATGAGCACTTGAGGAAAAGGTGTATCCTGCTATTGTGGGGTGTAATGTTCTATAAATATCTGTTAAGTCTAGCTCATTTATTGTAATATTCAAATTCTCTGTTCCTTTATTGATCCTCTGTCTAGATGTTCTGTCCATTGATCAGAGTGTGGAATTAAAGTCTCCAACTATTATGGTATATGTGTCTATTTCTCTTTTCAGTGTTTTCAGTATTTGCCTCATGTATTTTGGAGCATTCTGGCTTGGTGCAAAAATGTTTATGATTGTGATGTCTTCTTGTTGAATTGTTCCTTTTATTAATACATAGTGTCCTTCTTTGTCTCTTTTAACTGTCTTACATTTGAAGTTTAATTTGTTGGATATTAGTATAGCTACTCCTGCTCTTTTCTGATTGTTATTTGCATGAAATATCTTTTCCCAAACTTTCACTTTCAATCCATGTTTATGCTTGAGATATGTTTCCTGTAGACAGCATATAGATGGGTCCTGTTTTTAAATTCATTCTGCCAGTCTATGTCTTTTGATTGAGGAGTTTAATCCATTAACATTTAGTGTTATTACTGTATGGGTAGTACTTTTTTCTACCATTTTGCCTTTTGGATTTTACATGTCATATCTAATTTTTTTTCTTTTTACCTTTACTGATAGTCTTCCTTTCCACGCTCTTCTCCACACCTCTCTCTCCTGTCTTCATATCTGCCTCTAGTGCTCCCTTTTGTATTTCTTGGTCACAAATTCTCTCAGTGATTTTTTTGTCTGAAAATATTTTAATTTCTCCCTCATTTTTGAAGGACAATTTTGCTGGATATAGAATTCTTGGTTGGAAGTTTTTCTCTTTTAGTAAGTTAAATATATCATCCCACTGTCTTCTCGACTCCATCATTTCAGCTGAGAAATCTATGCATAGTCTTATTTGGCTTCCCTTGTATGTGACGGATTGCTTTTCTCTTGCTGCTTTCAAGATTCTCTCTTTCTCTTTGACCTCTGACATTCTGATTAGTAAATGTCTTGGAGTAAGTCTGTTTGGATCTATTCTCTTTGGGCTATGCTGCACTTCTTGGATCTGTAATTTTAAGTCTTTCATAAGAGTTGGGAAATTTTCAGTAATAATTTCTTCCATTAGTTTTTCTCCTCCTTTTCTCTTCTCTCCTTCTGGGACACCCACAACACGTATATTCATGCGCTTCATATTGTCATTCAATTCCCTGAGTCCTTGCTCATATTTTTCCATTTTTTTCCCTATATTTTCTTTTGCTTGTTGGATTTCAGATGTTCCGTCCTCCAGTTCACTAATCCTATCGTCTGCCTCTTGATATCTAACATTGTAGGTTTCCATTGTTTTTTCATCTCTTCTACTGTGCCTTTCATTCCCACAAGTTACATAATTTGTTTTTTCAGACTCTCAATTTCTTCTTTTTGTTCATTCCTTGCCTTCTTCATATCCTCCCTCAATTCATTGATTTGGTTTTTGATGAGGTTTTCCATGTCTGTTCGTACATTCTGAATTAATTGTTTCAACTCCTGTATCTCATTTGAATTGTCGGTTTGTTCCTTTGACTGGGGCCATATCTTCAATTTTCCTAGTGTGATTTCTTTTTTGCTGGCATCTAGGCATTTAATTACTTTAATTAGTTTATTCTTGGGATTGTTTTCTCTCCTTTTACCTAGGATTTTCTTGCTGGATGAATTTGTTGTCTGTCTGTTCTTTGACATTCAGTTCAGCTTTTTCTGGACCTGTAGCTTACATTTTGTTTAACAGAGGAGAATTTTTCTGTTCTTGTTTCTTGCCCTGCCTGTATGGTACCTTCACCCCCCCACCCTGAGGAGGGTCTACATAGGTATTATAGACCCCAGCTGGATTTTCCCAGACCAAACCGGCCTCCTGTCAGGGGGAAAGAGTCACCTGCATCATTTTTCCCTGAGGGTGAGACCCAGCAGGTTGCAAGACTTTCCTGTGAAGTCTCTGGGCTGTGTTTTTCTTATCCTGCCCAGTATGTGGTGCTTGTCTGCCTGCAGGTCCCACCAGCATAAGATGATGCAGTACCTTTAACTTAGGCTGGGGGCGTGGTGGAGACAGAGGAGAGGTTGTAGGCTGGTTTTAATGGCTTCAAATTACCAAGCCCTGGTGTCTGAATTCCTTGATGGAGGGATTCCACCAGAGTTAGGCCTCACCCCTCCCCTGGGGAAGGCACAGGCTCCAGACAAGCTCTCAAACAAGCTTGTTTCTGCCTATGCCTGGGGCAGTTGCAGCCTAAGAAACCCTGCTGCTGTATCCAAAGGCAGTCAAGCCTTTGTAGAAACACAGCCACAAAAACCTCTGTTTATATATTTTTTTCTGTCAGCCCTTCCCCCTTGGTGCCTGGAGAAAAATCAGTGACCTCCACTTTGACCAGGTTTGCCTGAGCTGAGGGCCTATTTTTAGTAGTCAGAATTTGTGAATTAATTCCACACTTGAAGCTTAGTTGTGCTTAGCCCCTGCTGCTGGTAACATCTCTTTGCTTTCCCCTCTGGGACACAGCCTGTGGAGGAGGGGCACCAGCCACCATATCTTGGGGAACTCACTGTTCGGGGCGGGCTCACAGCCGGTCCAGCTGGTCCAGACTGGGGTACGCTGTGTGTCTGGTCACTGACGTGGCCCCAGGAGCTGTTCTGTACTGTTCCTGATTATTTACTAGCTGTTCTGGAGGATGAACTAAATTCCACACCTTGCTAAGCCGCCATCTTAGCCCTAATCTCCATTGATTTTCATACGTTGAACCACCCTTGCACTGCAGGGATAAATCCCACTTGGTTGTGGTGTATAACCCTTTTTATACAGTATTGGATCTTGTTTGCTAGTATATTGTTGATGATCTTTGCATCACTCATAAGGGATATTGGTCTGTAATTTTCTTTTCTTGCGTCTTTGACTTTGGTATCAGGGTAATGCTGGCCTGATGGAATGAGTTTGGATGTGGGACTACAAAATTATAGGCAGATATCATCTCTCCCACATTTTTTAAAAGGAAGAGGAGTACAGAGGAAATCAAATGCATGATGAGATTAACAATGTGTCTAGTTTGCCCTGGCTGCTATGACAAATAGCACAAACTGGTTGGCTTAAACAACAGGAATTTATAGTCTCACAGTTTTGGGGGCTAGAAGTTGAAACCAAGGTCTCCACAGGCCATGCTCTCTCTTGGAGCCTGTGGCATTATGGTGTGGACTTGCCATAACCCTTGGGCTGCTGGGCTCACATCTCTGCCTCGGTCACACAGGCATCCGAGTCACGCGTACCTCTCCTGACTTCTGGCTTCTACTTCCGTCCCCAACTTCCTTTGCTTTAAAGACTCCAGCATATTGCATTGTGGCCCTGATTCAGTTTGGCCACAACTTAACTAATAATAGCCTCTTTTAAGTGCTATTTACAAATGGGATCATATTCACAGGGGCACAGCTAGGACCCAAGCATGTCTTTTGTGGGAACATGGTTCAGTTCCCAAAAATGGTGTTCTTTGACTAGGGAGCTCCTGGTATTTTCCTTTCTACTTCCTGTGTGATACAGGTTTTATAAAATATTGGCTTCAATGTACGTGCACAGAAATGCATTTTAATCCATCCTTTAGTCCTGGCTTATGCACATTTTGAATGGAGCTCACACTCCCCCAAGTCTGTCCTCCAAACCCACACCTGGGAGGATTTGGTGCATCAACTCAGGGTGCAGGGTAAAATTTATAATGAGACAGTGTTGCAGTCTAGCCCTTCATGCCAAAGACTCACTCACTTTGCCTGTACCCAGCACGTTCCTCTTTTCTCATTTTTCTATTTTCTACCAACTCTCCACCCATCCACCCCACATCCTTTCCCCAGCTGTGAACTCCTTTGAGGAAAACCACCTAATTCAATTCATCTTTCTATCCCTCACCAGGCCTGAGCCCAGTAGTTCACATATAGTACCAATCCTTTAAAAGTTTATTACATAAATATGTAGAAAGTGAAGATGCAGTAATGAGAAGAGAGAACTTCTCAGAACAAAAGCTATCGCTGCACACTTCAAAGGGGTGGAGGGTTTCTCTGACTAGTTGAATCAACTCTAGCTCCAAGAAGGCAGGAAGATGACGGTCAGCCCCTCGTGCCTTATGGTCCACTGTCCAGACTCCCAGAGGAGGGGGTGGGGGTGAGGGGCTGCTGGGTGTGTTGGCTGCTGAAGGTCACATCAGGGCCCCTCTGCCAAAGGGAGCTGCCTCGCCCAGGTCATGCCCCCACCCAGGGGCAGCCACGATGCGATGACTCTTAGATGTCGGAGTACAGCCCCAGCTCCCAGGCTCCCCGTGGGATTGGCTGAGGCCTCTGTTAAGGCTGCATTGCAGCTCTTCTCCTTCGTGTCAATCCTGCTTACTCTTCCTACAAAGTGGTCAAAATCAAGAGTGCTGCTCTCACAAATCTCCATCCAGGAGCTTCCCAGGGCTGTCCCAAGGGAGTCTCTGGAAAAGAAGCACCGAGACTTGGGTGCTGCTGGACAGAGATATTTAGAACAAGTAGAGGCCAGGTGTTGAGCCAAGGGAGAGGCTTTCCAACAGATTCCCTAGTCCTAGGAGGGCAAGGGGTGAGTCCAGGAAGGCGGGGTAACGGGGTTCGAATGCAGGGAGGAGTGAGCAAGTATAATTCCTCGTGAGTCCAGTGGGCAAGATGGCAGGAGAATGAGGAAGCCAGTGGAGAACCACCCTAGGAAGCTCGGTTGGTAACCTGTGATCCCACAATAAAGCCTGACTTGCATACCACCTATACTGGCCCTGTGGGTGTAGATGGCAGCCACAGGTTCAGAGGCGCCAAGATGACTTTTACCCCAATTGAGGCAAATAGAGAAATGTCAGAATTACTTCTCGGAATACCTCATACAGTCTCTAGTTGCATTTGAGCATTCACCAGGAGGCAACGTCTTTCTCCCATGGAACCCAGGTGACTGCCAGAACCAATAATAGTCCCAGAGACTGCCACAGATACCCACAGACTGTACATTGCAATCCCACACACCACCCTTACCACAGGCGCTCGGGCACCACCGCCCTCACCCCTGAGTCTGCTTCTCAGGAAACCGTGACCTGGCAGCTCATCACACCTTTAGTTTTCCCGCAGCAGTGTCCCGGGAATATCCACAGCTCCCGTTTCCCTCTCGGGCTCTCAGATGACATCGCTAACATCTGTTTATCCCGATGGGACCCGTGACCTCCTCCAGGCACCAAGAAGTCACCGGAAGCTTCATGGCAGCCAGAGAGCAGATGAGTGGAAGTGGGAAACGCACAAGGGGTGCAGGCAAGAGGTCAAGCCTACCCAGTGACTTAAAAAACAATCAGCCAGACAGCAATCAGAGCATCAAAACAAAGACCTTTGACCCGGGGGGGTTGCACTCTCTGAACTCTACCACAGAGTTATTTCTGTTAATTTAATTGTTTTTCATAGAGAAGTTGTAGGTCTACAGAAAAAGTATGCAGAACACGCAGAGTTCCCATATACCCACCCTATTCTTAGCATCTCACATTAGTGTGGCCACTTTGTAACAATTGATGAAAGAGCATTATTCTAATTGTCCTATTAACTATAGTCCATGGTTCACATTAGGATTCACTGTGTAGTACAGTCCTATGGTTTTGTTCTTTGTATTTTATTCTAGTAACATCTAGATAGCCTAAGATTTCCCCTTTCACCCGCATTCAAATCTATAACTCAACGCTGATAATTACGTTCACAGGGCTGTACCACAGTTACCATCAGCGACTACCAAAACTTCCCATCATCCCAAATAGAAACTCTGTACTAATAAAGCATTTAACCTCCCCCTTCCCACCCCTCGCTCTGCTCCTGGTAACCTGTATTCTAGTTTCCAACGCTAAAAATGTGCTTATTCTGATTATTTCACATCACTGAGATCATACAATAGTTGTCCTTTTGCATCTATGTTTTTTCACTCAACATGACGTCTTCAAGTTTCATCCATGTTGTTGCATGTGTCACATTTCACTGCTTCTCACTGTAGAATGAAATTCCTTTTCATGTAGGTAGCATTTTGTTTATCCATCTGTCGCCTGATGGACACGCGGGTTGCTTCTATCTATTGGCAATTGTGGATAATGCCGCTACGGATATTGGTGTGCACAGAGTTATTTTTCCAACTGTGCCCAAAATTATTAAACAAAGGCAGTCACTCTCCGTGTCCCTAAGACGTCAGCCAGGGTCTCCCAGTCTTCTGAGATTCACACAAGATCAGGGCAAAACCCCATTGAGGACCAAAGCACCCCAGCTCCACCCTCGAGGTTTTTTCAGATTCCCAGCAGGCCTTGTGGTAGGCTGAATGACGAACCCCAATGTGAACATATTCTTACTCTTAGCCTCACTCCTGTGGGAAGAAACCATTGTCACAGCTGTGCTGGCCGACAGTAATGCCAGAGACGGCCAACTGGAAGATGGTTTAGTCCCTGGTCTCAGAGATGTTAAAATGAAGGCAGGTGGGGAGTGGTAAGCCTCAGAATCAATGAAACATGGGACTTAGCCCAGCATCCAGGACCAGGGACTAAGCCTCATATCTCACTGGATTCATCCGTCATAACATCTTGTAACATCCACGTCGTGGAGGGGCGGGAGGAAGGCAGACAGGGTGTAGACAGCAGATTATAGAGTGCCTTACACCAGGCAAACACCCTCACCAGTTTCAATTTCATCTTTAACAAGTCAGATTATAAATTGCTTTTTTTAAAAGCCACTCACTTAAAAATATGGATAAAAACTAAATATTGGGGGGATAAGGAGCAAAATAAACTGGGTAGATTGAAACGCTAGTGGTCAATAAGAGGGAGTGTAAGGGGTATGAGATATGAGTTTTTTCTTGTTATTTCTTTTTGCTGGAGTGATGCAAATGTTCTAAAAATGGTCATGGTGATGAATACACAACTATGTGATGATATTGTGAGCCATTGATTGTACACCAGTATGGACTGTGTGTGAAGATTTGTTAGTCAAAATATTTTTTTAAAAAAACACTAATATTGCATGTTAACTATCTGTTGGTTAGTGAGTGTTTGAGGTGGGGTGCAGAACTGGAGAACGACCCACCAAATTAGTCACTGGAGCAGCTAATTTGGATCACAGGAAATGTTTTGTGCTCAGTTGCAATGTGAGGTGTTTCCCAAAATTAATCCTCAGAAAAGATGGAAGAATCTTGTGTTTGAGTGCTTATGAAGTCTTTCATAATATAAAGTTCCCTCTCCATTACTTTATTTTGAACCACAAAGTACAGTATGCAGAAGACTTGTTAGCCTAACCTCAGTTACTTCTAGTTTTGTATGCTTATAGATGTAACCTAATGAGGCTGATATTTAAAGAGTGTTTGTTAGACCTTAATTGTGCCTATGTGCAGGACAATTACAAGTGTCAGATGCTGTTGTAATCAAGCCTTTCACACATCACTTAAAGAAATACAAGACACACTCAGGCCGTGCACAGTGGCGCTTTACATCCCAGGAGAAATGAGGAACCAAGGGCTGGAATGTTATGTGAATGAGTATTTGCGACTTAAAGTAGAATTTCCAACAGCTACATCATTCATGGATTCAAAAAGTGCTGTTTGTACTCAGACAATGTAGACAGAAATACCGATGAAGTGCTCTGAGAACTGTGACCCCAGTCACAGTAATGATGAGAAAAACAGATGCCAAAGATGTATGCACTAGTACAACTTAGAAATTTTCCATCCAGAACTTGAAATGAATGTGTTTTACATGTGACTTACATTTTAAATACACAGATTAGTAATTAAATATTATGAGTAGCCATTTGACTATTTCCTCTATATCCTTAGAACAGCAAAGCTTCTAGCTGGGAAAAATGGATTAAACACTATCTACAGGGAAGGTCACAGTGGCTCAGCAGGCAGAGTTCTCGCCTGCCATGCCGGAGACCTGGGTTCGATTCCCGGTGCCTGCCCATGCAAAAACAAACAAACAATATTTACGATCCTACCTCATTTGAACACATGGTTTTTGTCCTGAAGTAGTTTCCAGGGATAAATCCCCAACTCTTTATTTCACTGGACCTTGTTAAATGCCCCTTCTCCATCAAAACCCCTTCAACAAGATGATAAAGGCAATGAGCATGAAATGCTGAAACAGAAAGACTCTTAAGTGATTACAGTTAGAGCTTTCGAGTTACAGCAATTGACCACAGCAGCCGGGAATCTGCTGGATGGGAGATTTTTTTCAACTCTGACTCAGCCTGAAAGACTCTTTCTACCAAAATAAGCAAGAAGGCAGCCGTCTCTCCCAGGCCACACTGTGGAAAGGACACTAGTTCAGCCTCCATAGATCAAGCAGGAAGGACTGGCCCTGCCCTCCAGGTGCTTACACTTGACCTGGGAGACAGGTGAGCAACCGACCACACGATTCACTCCATAGTGAGCGTATGCCTGACGTCAGGGTGGGTCAGAGCCCCCGAGCACAGGAGCCACCGGGGAACAGGACAAGGGGCCGAGACTCAAGCGTGGGGGAGGGAGAAGGACTGCAGTCACCTAGAACTCGGAGCGCTCCTCGCCCCTGAAAGAGAAAAGACAAGGGAAGCCTTTCCCAGCATCCTACAGAGGACAGGCCCTTTGCCGTGCCTGAGGGAGCACGGCCCTTTGCCGTGCCTGAGGGAGCACGCCCCACTGCCTGGGGCAGCACCCAGTTGCTTGAGCTCCAGACCTGGCGCGCTTGCAGTGGGATCTGTTCCGTTAGTGGTAGGGAAAGAAAAGGCCCCCCTTAGGGTGAAGCAACCATTCAAGGTACAAAACGATGCAGGAGAAGCGTGGCCTGGAACCTTCTGGAAAGGTCAGCAGACAAAACACAGGCGCAGCTGTCAGACGCAGAAAGGCCCACGCAGCTGAAGTTTCCGCCAGCTCCCAGCAGTGAGGGACTGAGCCCTGGAAGGCACTGGGGCCGTTTCATGGCGTGGGGCTTATGTCGGCGCAGGGTGACGCACCTCCTTCCACCAGGTGGGTTTCGGCATTTGAAATTAGGGCCTTTTTTATCTCTCTCAGGTTCCACACTAATGAACCCGGGCAGGTACCAGCACAGTCGTCTTCCGAGAGAAACCCTAACTGACAGAACCGTCCAGAATCTGGTGTGCCCAGTGGTGGCCAGGGACTCAGGGCCCCTTCCCCTATAGCCCGCCCCCCGGTGCGCTTAGAAACACTTGTCAACTCCTACTCCGCCAAAGAGAGACGACGGAGTGAAGCAAGGTGTGTAGGGCTGCCAACTGGTAGGAAGTAATCCTTCATTTTCGAGGTCAGAAAATACAAAAAACATAGCACATTTATAATTGTTTTGGTCTTGGCGTTGTACATATGCCTCACATAAGCTTCTCCCGCACCCCAGAGGCCCTTAGAGCACAAATTTCCCCGGCAGCAATCAGCCCTCGGCTCTCCGGGTCTCGCGCAGGCCCATCTGGACGGCCTCTTCTCTCTTTGCACTCCTGTTTGGAAACGCAAAGGGTAGGAGACCCCGAGCCCTGGGTGCGCGGGAGGGTGGGGTCGGATAACCTTGCAGCTAATTCCCAGCCTCCTCCCGCCCCCGCCCCTCCTCCCACCCCCGCTCCCGCCCCCGCCGAAGCCGCCTCCCGTGGGCCTTTCGCACCGTCCGGTCCTGGGCTCTCAGCGGTTCACTTCCGTGCAAGGTCAGGGCTAATGTCTGTGCTGCCGGCCTGGACTTTTGAGCCCGCCGTCCAGCTCTGCTGATGATTTCTTTCCGAGGGCACGTCCCGGCCTCCATAAGGACAGCGCCGTCCCCTGGCCCTCAGGGACAGTCGGGTCCGGACACGCCAAAATGCAAAGCAAATTAGCCAGTGAGTTCAGCCACTCCAGGGTGGAAGACGGCAAGAGAAGGCACTCATTCATTCGTGAAGCAAAACTGTATCAATGACCTACTTTATAGGTAGGTCCTCCAGAGTCTCAGGATGCAGTGGCTGAGATAAAATAAACATTTTTAAAAGCATGAGTTCCTAAAGGGCTCAGGAGTGCAGGGAGGGAAAGAATGAAAACTCTCTTGTAGCTGCTTCTCTAATCCTCTTTGATCAGCTGCGTATAGGCCCAAACTCACCCTGTTCAACCCAAACGAACTTAATAAATCCTCTTTAGGTTGTAAAATATGATAATGGTTGCTGAGAAGGCCACAAACGTCGTGGTGAGCATTTGTCACCCGCTGGTCGGGTTCTGGTGCCAATTTGGCCAAGAGCTGGTGCCCAGTTGTCTGGTCAGGCAAGCACTGGCCTGACCGTTGCTGCAAGGACTTTTGTGGCTGGTTGATAAACCAGAAGGCTGGTGTATCATCAGTCAGTTGATTACATCTGTGGCCGATTACATCTGCAATCAACTAAGGCGTGTCTCCCACAAGGAGATAATCCAACCAGTTGAGGGCTTTTAACAAAGAGAGAATCTCACTGCTTCTTCATTCCGTGAGCATTTTCTGTAGAGTTCGTCTAGACCTGTTCTGATTTCTAGCTGCTGGAATGTGATATACCAGAAACGGAATGGCTTTTAAAAAGGGGAATTCAATAATTTGCAAGTTTACAGTTCTAAAGCTGTAAAAATATACAAATTAAAGCAAGTCTATAAAAATGTCCAAATTAAAGCAGCAAAGAGATTACTTTCACTCAAAAGCTGAGGAAGGAAGTTCAGGGTTTCTCTCTCAACTGGAAGGGCCTATGGCGAACGGTGACATCTGCTAGCTTTCTCCCCAGGCTTCTTGTTTCATGATGCTCCCCTAGGGACATTTTCTTTCTTCATCTTCAAAGGTCTCTGGCTGGTGGACTCTGGTGGTTCTCACGGCTCTGCCGCGCCTCTCTTGCTCTCTCAAGAATGCTTCCTTTTTTAAAAGGATTTCAGTATACGTAGAACCACCTGGAATGGGTGGAGTCACATCTCCCTTTAATTAAAGTTAATACCCACAATTGGGCAAATCACATGACTGAAAGATAATCTAATCAAGTCTCCAACTACAGTGCTGAATAGGGATTAAAAGAATTGGCTGCTCCCACAAGATTGGATCAAGATTAAGACATGGCTTTTCTAGGAACATAATCCTTTCAGACCAGCACCTTTCATCAGAGCCTTCATCGGAGCCATCAGCCTCACAGCCTGCCCTCTGGATTTTGGACTCTTCCATTCCCACGGTTGCATGAGGCACCTTTACAAATCTCATTTTTACAGATCTCTCCTGTTGGTTCTGCTGCACTAGAGCCCCCTGGCTACCATACTCTCTGAGACCCCCACCCAAGTAGGTGAGCATCTAACCCTAAGGGGGGTTACAGGGGAAGTGAAGTCCAGGAGGCTAGGAGTGACTTGCCCAAGACAAGTGGCCTCACCAGGATTTTCAGAACTGCAAACTCTCCCCACGGCCTCTGCTTTTCCCAGCAAGGAAAGCATACTCTACCCAAACACAAACACACCCCAGAACCGGGATACAAAAGAGGGCACACTGAGCACCAGAAAAGAAATATTAGAAGGTGAGGAGGATTCAGAAGCAAGCGTGCATGGTGAGCTCAGGACAGCTGCACAGAGGGTGGGGTGCCAGCCGGGGCCAGGCACCCCAGAGACGGGAGCACCTCCTCACCCAAGGGCACTGGGGTGGGAGGTGCAGCTTCCCTCCAGAGCACGTTGTCTGATCCCGTCTCGCTGAGAAATATGGAGCATGACCCTCCTGTCATCCTCTCACAGCCTCAGCTCCCCTCTTTGAAACTGTGCTTTAGGTTAAGGCCAAGACACCTTATTATTAAACCAAGGTCTTGTCTTTGCTGAAACTAGAAGCTCCTGGGATCTTTTGAAACAATGGGCAGGCCCCCTCATGGATGGCATATAATTCCCTGTAAAATGGGAACATTTCCGTTTCCCAATAATCCATTGATCCAATGGCATCAGTCGAGTCTGGAGCGCAACCCTGGCAGCTGGGCTGTGGGCAAAGGTGGAGAGGGACCTCACCAGGAATGCCTTTCTAGTACTTTTTTGAAAATATTTTCTGTTTTTAAATAAACGGGAGGCATATCAGCATTAGCCCCCTAACTTCCCTCTCAACTCACGTATTTGCCCCACCCCCATCCCCACCCCCAAGCTTTCTTTGGTGCAGGGAGTCACTGCTACCCTGGGGAACTGGGGGTTCCTAGAAGGCGCCCCTCCTTTTCCCTGGTGTCACTGCTGTAGGAAGCTTGAACCTGTCACCCTCTTCTCATTCCCGAGCATGCGGGAGGTACAGAGTAGACCCCTGGGAGCTCCTGGGAGCAAAGGGCAGAGCTGACTTGGGAGTACAAGCCTGGGCAGGCCTCCCCTCGTCCTTCAGACATATTGTGGGGTCCTCAGGGGTGGGAGATGGGGTGGGAGGTGCATTTCTGCTCCCGTGTGTGTCTAATTTCCCCTTTGTGTGAATTCACACAGCCCGGGACGCCACGTGGAAAGGCCTAGAATGTTCTAGAAGCCAGCCCCTGCAGCGTGACGTTGAGCCTTACAGCCCCACAGGTGGGGATAATTCACGTCGGCAGCCGGGCGGCCCCACCCCTGCTTCCCAGTGGAGCCTTGTGTTTTCAGGCTTGGCCTGGAAGGAGCAGAAAGGAAGTTTCCTCCCCCAGGTTCCCACCACCCTCTCCGGTCAGGAGGGCCCCTCCTCGGCCAGCAGTGCAGTTATTAATTAGGCACGCAGATGAGAGCACCGTGGCTGAAAATGTGCCCTTTTGTTCTGTTCTGTTTTTATTGCAGGAGCATTGTCCCCCTAAACAAAAGCGGGCCGCCCTGGCGGGGAAGCAATGGAGACCAGCCCAGCCAGCGCCTTGCCTTGAAGACAGGAAATGGGAAAAGCTGACGGCAAGCACTTAAAAAATGCAAGTCCAGCTAATGTTTGCATTCCACTCCCCTAGAGTTGCCTAGAAGGAAACTCGGTTTCTTTCCAAGAAGTAGCACAGCTGACCTGAATCACAGTCTCCTCAACACGTCTCAGGGTTTTAAAATCGCCTCCAGGAACCCTAAATTTTTAGTCTGTGCTGCAATCCAGGGCCCTTTGCTGAAACTAGGGTGGGGTATCCATTTGTTGTCCTCGATTCTTAATCAGTTAGAAACATATCATAAAAGCACACTCTTCATCAGAGGAGAAATGCGGCCATTAATCTCGCTGCTGTGCTCACGGCACAATTTTTCTAGAATGAGAGAGAACTCCACCTGTGCACTGGGCGGAGGCGACGTGCCTGCATCCTGGGCTCCCTGTATGAAATATTATCACATTATCAGAATCTGATGGAAGGCGGCGGGAAGGAGGCAATAACTTCCCCATGCAAGCCTCAGCTCTGAACGGGGCCGGGCGGGTTACGAGCCTGGGCGAAAAAATAAAAATAAAAACGGAATATTGCCTAGGTAAAAGGGATTTCAGAACTGGAATGACTACAGAGGCGCTGGCGGAGATGGCTTATTCCTAAGTCACCTCTCCTTGAAAAAAAAATCTTATTTTAAAGAGCAAAGCCTGGGTGCAAGCCCCTCAGCAACTTTCCGTTGTTCCTGGCACGTGACTACTGGGGATGCAGCCAGCGGCCGAGATGTAGGATGTCAGTGTGGGTTGCACATCACACACACACACACACACGCACACACCATAACTCGTGGAAGCATCTTTTCAAATTGTGTACTTGAGCAAGTTTTTGAAAGATTATGGAAAATCAACATGACATTTTGGGTGACTGTTCTGAGCCTCTGCTGGGGAGAAGGGCTACAGCCCAGGGCAGTTTGTCCCACTGAGGCAGTCTGGACTCTAGTCTGGAAGCAGAAGGCATGTGTGATTGAGGTAGCAGACTGCACCAATGAGGCACCATCAAGTGTCAAACTGGGTGACCCACTGGGGTGTATGGAGGGCTGGCTTCCTCCAGAAGCAGACTCAGAGGAGGTGAGGGTGCGGGAAGCATTAGGGGTGCTCTCAGTTCAGAGGCAGGGGGGAGAGGAAGGGGCTGGGCTGGGTGTTGCCTCTCCAGGGTGCCCCGCGTTTGGCCTGTTCTGCCCCTGAAAAGCCCCAGGCAGATGGGGGGCCCAGGCAGGGTAGCTCCCTACGAGGCAATTCCATGTGAGCCCACAGCCCCCTGCCCTCCTCGCAGCTGGGGAGCCTCCCACTCCCCCCCACCCCCGTCCTGGGGAGGCATCTGGGCCACATGGCTCAGCATCCGCCGGAGCAGGGACGAGCTCTGGGAAAGCGGCCCACTCACCAGGGAAGGCCCCCAGGGGCCCCAGCCCCCCCAGCCCCCAGCCCCAGGGGTCAATCTCCAGACTCAAGCTTAAAAATTCCAGTCTCCCCCTGGGAATCGCATCAGCATCGACCAGAACCAGCAGTAATGCATGCAGCAGCCACGCCCAAAGAGAAGTCTGGAATGTCTGTCACTGTGGGCCCTGGACCTTCCAGTCCTTGCAACCTGGAAGTGGGGTTTCCACTCTCCCTGCCACTCTGTGTGGTACCTCAGGATTCCCCAGGAAATCCACGTTTGGGCCTGTATTCCAGGACTGGGTTTTATTGCTTGCAAAAAAAGAGAAAAGGTGCCCTAAATAATAAATAAAGACAAAAAGGAGAACTGAAGAAATCAGTTAAGATGTGTGTGTATCTACATCTCCTAGAATCTCAGCAGGGAGAGTCAGGGAACAGGTCAGTCTAATTTTCTGTGGGACCCCACTAAGTGCAAGGATTGGCAAAGCAAGGGATTCTGGTAAAAGTTTGTCCCGTGACTGGATGGAGGGATGGATGGATGTATGGATGGATGGATGGATGGACAGATGGATGGATGGGCGAATAGATGGATGGATGGATGGATGAATGGATGATGGATGGATGAATGGGTGGATGGGTGATGGATGGATGATGGATGGATGGATGGATAATGGTGGATGAATGGGTGGATGGATGATGGATGGATAAATGGATGGATAGGTGGATGGATGGATGATAATGGTGGATGAATGGGTGGATGGATGATGGATGGATGGATGGATGGATGATGGATGGATAGATGATAATGGTGGATGAATGGGTAGATGGGTGATGGATGGATGGATGGATGGATGATGGATGGATAGATGATAATGGTGGATGAATGGGTAGATGGGTGATGGATGGATGGATGGATGGTGGAGGGATGGATGGATAGATGGATGGATGAATGGATGGATAATTGTTTAGGATGAATGGGTGGGTAGATGATGGATGGATGATGGATGGATAGATGAATGGATAGTGGATGGATAGGTGGATGGATGGATGATGAGTGGGTGGATGGGTGGGTGGATGGAAGCAGAGGACTTCAGGTAGGCTGAGATGATCAAAGGGCTTCACGGAGGAAGTAGAACTTAATCTCAGCATCACCTGGAAGGATCTAGCTGTGCAGAGAAAGGGAAACCTGCCAGAAAAGAGCAGTGAGAATACATGATGGGAGGAGAAGGTGTGGACTGGGAGAGTGGGGAGCAGGGTAGACATGAGGGGGTGGGCAACAAGGAGACATTGCAAAACCCCAGGCAAAGAATAAAGGGGCTGCTCTCCTTCCCCTCAAGCGAAGACTCATGCAAGAGACCTTCTAAGGCCAAAGCCTGTTAGGAATGTCCACCCACCATTATTGCTGCTGAAAAAAGTCAGAAGACGTTTTACACCTCCTCCTGGGTCTACCGCCCTTCTCAGAGAAGGATGGGCTGTGGCTACAAAATGCTGACTGATGAGCTGTGAGCCACCTGAGTAAGATCCCCAAACACACTGGCCCTCCATCCAAAAACCCAAAAACTCAGGACAAGGAAGAAGGGTGACAACAGCATTGCCCCTCAATCTGGGACGTGTGACCTCACAAGTAAAATTTTGTGGGTGAGTCAGAGAGGAGAAGAAGCCTGGGATTTCTGTGCGCCCTGGGACTGCTGTCACCCCGGGATTGCCATGCGCCCTGGGATTGCAGTCACCCTGGGATTGCAATGCACCCCAGGACTGCAGTCACCCCAGGATTGCCATATGCCTGGAATTGCCGTCACTCCAGGATTGCCATGTGCCCTGGGATTGCCATGCAACCCAGAATTGCCATGCACCCCCGGGACTGCAGTCACCCCAAGATTGCCATGCAGCCTGGGATTGCCGTGCACCCTGGAATTGCAGTCACCCCAGGATTGCCATGCAGCCTGGGATTGCAGTCACCCTGGGATTGCAATGCACTCCAGGACTGCAGTCACCCCAGGATTGCCATATGCCTGGAATTGCAGTCACTCCAGGATTGCCATGCAGCCTGGGATTGCCATGCACCCTGGAATTGCAGTCACCCCAGGATTGCCATGCACCGTGGGATTGCAGTCATTCCGAGATTGCCATGCACCCCAGGATTGCCATGCACCCTGGGATTGCTGTGAACCCTGGGACTGCAGTCATCATGGGATTGCCATACACCCCAGGATTACAGTCACCCCAGGATTTCAGTCACCCTGGGACTGTAGTCACCCCGGGATTGCCATGCACCCTGAGATTGCCATACATCCTGGGATTGCAGTCATCCCAGGATTGCTGTGTACCCCGGGATTACAGTCACCCCAGGATTGCAGTCACCCCGGGATTACAGTCACCCCAGGATTGCCATGCACCCCAGAATTGCCATGCACCCCGGGACTGCAGTCACCCCAGGATTGCCATGCACCCCAAGATTGTGGTCAACCTGGGACTGCAGTTACTCCAGGATTGCGGTCACCCCAGGACTGCCGTGCACCCTGTCATGGCAGTCACACAGGGTTGCAGCTTTTCCTGGGCCCTGTTAGTTCCAGGAATCGGTGACCAGGTGCCAGGGGTTAGAGAGGTGCATTGCTGAGCCCCAGAAATGAGCCTCTTTGGGGAAGTGGGAAGAGAGACGCGCAGTCCCCGTCGATCTGTCCCCCAGCTGCAGCTCTAAGAAGGGCAAGTGCAGAGGGAGAGAGCCAAAGGCAGTGGCTGCCGTGGCCTGAGCACAGGCATCGAGTGCGAACAGATCTCACTCTTGTTTGAAACCTAGAAAGGGGTGAGGAAAAAAATCTGGAGGTCTGTTGAAGTCCCCCTAAGTAGAAAAAGGAAACGATCCCCAGAAGATTCTCAGTACAAGCCTGCAACTAGACATGATAGAATGAATGCAGAAGAAATTTTCCCAGAAGAAATTTTTTACAAGAAAATGCTTCCAGGAGATAAATTAGGAAACAGTTGTTATCCTTAATACAAGGAAGGCAGGAAGGTGTGTGGGTTCAATTTATAAAATAAACAGACACCACAAAGAGGAAACTGGTGTGAAAGAAAGCAAGTGTCGGTTATATTAGGTAACAATCCTCACTTGCAGAAGGAGGAGAAGAAAGCAGGGACTTCTTGTAAGAACCCGGGATTTAGAGCCCCCAGGGCCCGGGACAGGGCAGCCTGGGAACAGGCAGTGGGGAGGGGGCTGTGCTCTCGCTCTCCCCACCCTCCCCCTCCTGCACCGACAACGGCTATTATTAATAGCTTTCATTTCTGACACAATGATGGGGGAAAGACACTATCTCATTTTAATATGCATTTTTTTTATTATTAGGGAAGTTGAACATGTTTTCATGTGTCTTGCCACGCAGCCGGAACAGGGTGCTATGAGGAATGAGATGAGAGAATAGAAAATTTTTTGAAAACAAATGGAGGCTGCCGGGTTACTCTACCTTTGTAAAAATGAACAGTGGCTCATATTGAACACATATTTCAAATAAATTCTCAAGTTCATCAGGTTTCTATTAAAGAAGAGCCGCGTGAAAGTATAGAGAGGCCAATCTGAGTGATGAAATTGCAACAAAGAAAATAAGCACTTGATGGCCACATGTGAGGCAGCTCTGTCATTTAGCCCTAAAACAAACAAAACAAAATGAAACAAAACCAAAAGGGGGGAGGGGGCAGTGGGAAGCGTGAAGAAAAGGAAAAAATGCTAAACCAAAAGGAAGTTTCAGACCCCTGGTTGTCTTTTCTAGACTGCTGTTCCCTGATTTTTTGTGGGACTCTGGTTTCTGCAGGGAAAGAATGCCCCATGCCCACCTGCTCTCATTGAGAGGTATTTTCTTCCAATTTTCAAGACAACAGCATAAAAATAATAAGAATTACTTGAGCCCATTTTCAGGGTAATTTTTCTCAATTGAGAGGGTTGGTCGATACAGAAAGGGACAAATGTCCTTGCAGGGTGATCTCTCCATGCTGCGGTGAAGGCACAGGCTGAGTCCTGCCAGCGCTTTCGGGTCTGCAGCCGAGGGTATCTCCACAGAGACCTTCTTCCCCAGGGACACTGTTTTGAGGGCATTCTCTTACGTGCCAGGTGAGGTGATTTCGTCCTGTAGAAACAATACTGTATGTCATAGACCCTGAGCATAACAGAGAGAGAGAGAGAGGGAGAGAGGCCCTCCTGAAACACGCACCCCAGCCTCCCCGTGGGAAGAGCTGTCCGCCAGGCCGGCCCCCCAGCCCCACACCTGGTCCTCTCCTGGGGGGCAAAAGGAGAATTCTGACTGCGCAGAAGTATCTATCTGGGAGAAGTAAGCCAGAGCCCGTTAGCATTTCCAAACACTCGCCAAATGGGTCATTATAATCAGAAAGACGTGTTTTTGATTTGGGATTGATGGCCCTGCCCCCCTGGAGTCATCTGAACATATGCAAATATCCAGCCAACTACCCAAAAAGCGAAACTTGCCTTTATTTTTTAATTCCTGCTTCATCTTTCTAATGCCCCAGCTCAGAAGTGCAAAAAATATCATTTTCCTTGACCCCAGAGACTTTCCACCTAGTTCCTCACCAGATACTCCCAACAAGCAATTCACATCGAATCTACGTGGGACAAATCAAGAAAAGATGAAGCATATTATGCAGCTTTAAGACAGAATAAACTTATGAAGTATGTAACAACATGGATGGACCCTGAGAACATTATGCTGAGTGAGACTAGCCAAAAACTAAAGGACAAATACTGTGTGGTCTCACTGATATGAACTGACATTAGTGAACAATCTTGGGATATGTCATTGGTAACAGAGACCATCAGGAGATAGAAATAGGGTAAGATATTGGGTAATTGGAGCTGAGCAATACAGACTGTGCATCAGGACTGGATACAAAAACTCAGAAATGGACAGCACAATACTACCTAACTGTAATACAATTATGTTAAAACACTTAATGAAGCTGCATGTGAGAATGATAGAGGGAGGAGGGCTGGGGACATAAATGAAATCAGAAAGAAAGATAGATGTTAAAGATTGAGATGGTATAATCTAGGAATGCCTAGAGTGTATAATAATAGTGAAATGTACAAGGTACAATTTAAAAAATGTTTTTGCATGAGGAAGAACAAAGGAATGTCATTATTGCAGGGTGCTGAAAATAGATGTTAATTAGTATTTTAAAATGTCACCTTATGTGTGAGACTAAAACAAAAAATGTTTATTTGTTACAAAATTTATATTTTGACTAGTGCATTTCCTAATATAACTTATGTAGATAGTTTGACTAAATGCCATAAGTACTAGGAATCTCAGGTAGGACATGAGATTGTGTTGGTTTGTCCAGAGTGATGCCCCGATGAATCCCAGAGTGATTCGATCAGTGACTGGAAAGTATTTGCAAGCCCCCTTCAGGGAATGGTGAGAGTAGGGAGAATTTCAACTTCCCCAAGTTGAATTCTTGATATTCTCACAAGCAGTGTGGACAACCAAAGCCATAGACTGAGCCCCCAGTCTTGGGGTTTGTTCATATGAAACTTAACCCCACAAGGGATAGGTCAAGCCTACGTAAAACTTAGGCCTAAGAGTCACCCCCAAGAGAGCCTCTTTTGTTGCTCAGATGTGGCCTTTCTCTCCAGCCAACACAACGAGCAGTCTCACCACCCTCCCCATCTCTGCATGGGACATGACTCCCAGGGGTGTGGACCTTCCTGGCAACGTGGGACAGAGATCCTGGAATGAGCTGAGACTCAGCATCAAGGGATTGAGAAAAACCCTAGAATGAGCTGAGAATTAACATCAAGGGATTGAGAGAACTTTCTTGACCAAAAGGGGGAAGAGAGAAATGAGACTAAGTGTCAATGGCTGAGAGATTCCAAACAGAGTCGACAGGTTATCCTGGAGGTTATTCTTATGCATTAAGTAGATATCACTTTGTTGTTCAAAATGTAGTGGAGAGGCTGGAGGGAACTGCCTGAAAATGTGGAGCTGTGTTCCAGTAGCCATGTTTCTTGATGATGATTGAACAATGATAAAGCTTTCACAATGAGACTCTGTGATTGTGAAAACTTTGTGTCTGATGCTCCTTTTATCTACCATATCAACAGATGAGTAGAACATATGGAATAAAAATAAATAATAGGGGGAACAAATGTTAAAATAAATTTAGTTTGAAATGCTAGTGATAAAGGAAAGTGAGGGGTAAAGGGTATGGTATGTATAATCTTTTTTTTCTGTTATTGTTTTATTTATTTTTCTGTTGTCTTTTTATTTCTTTTTCTAAATCAATGCAAATGTTCTAAGAGGTGATGACTATGCAACTATGTGATGATATTAAGGATTACTGATTATATATGTAGAATGGAATGATATGTTAAAGTTTTTGTTCGTTGTTAATTTTTTTAATTAATAAAAAAAATCATTAAAAAAAAAAAAAGAAAAGATGAAGCTTTCTCCCTGATCAGAGGCAACAGAAACAGGACCTATTAACCTAGTTCTGGATTTCCTTCCTACAGAAAATCTTTCCCTGCTCCCCAAAGAGCAAGAAAGGAAGCAAAATGCAACCCTGGGCTGCCCCCTGCCCAAGCTTCACAGTGCTTCCACACGAAGAAGCTTTCTCATTTAGAAGGTGCTAGAAATGTCAGCTCATGAGACCAGGCGTCCAAACATGAAACTGGGTGTCAAACTCACCTAGCTCTGCAGCATGCACTTGCCAGGCCACTCTCAGAGTGGGGTACCACAGTCACCTGCATAGCATGTAAAGGAAAATTGTCCATCAGAGGGTAGAAGAGGAGAAGGAACCAACTGTGTTTTCACATCTGAAAGTCTTTCTGTTATAAAAACATAAAACAGTCAGAATTCAGCTAGCCAGAGAGATCTGGATTTGACTCACCTCAAAGTGACTGGATTAGCAAGGGCTCCACGCCCCTTCTAGAGGGCCCAGGGACCATCTCCACACTGCTCCTGAAAGAAGGGGAAAATGGGTGTTTTCTCCCTATGTGAGGCTACTGCCTCCTCCTCTTTGTGCCCCTTGCCCTCGCAGTAACTGCATCTTAGGATAGGATGATCCATTTCTATCCACTTTCTCCTCAAGAGGAGGGACAGTGCCCTGGACATCCCTCTCCTCACCCATTCCCAGCACCTAGCATAGCAACTGACTCATGGTCCTTAGAAAATGTGTGGATTGAATCATGGATAAGATGAATAAGCAGATGGTTGGATGGGTGGATGAGTGGGTGGATGGATGGATGGATGGATAGGTGGATGGAAGAATGAATGGATGGATGGATTGGTTGGGTGGGCGGGTGGATGAGTGGATAGATGGATTGGGGGTGGGGTGAATGAATGGATAAATGGATGGATGGATGGATGAGTGGATGGGTAGATGGGTGGAGATATGGATAGGTAGATGGAAGAATGAGTGAATGGATGGATTGGTTGGGTGGATGGATGGATGGATGGGTGGGTAGATGAGTGGATGGATGGATGGGTGGATTGGTGGGTGGGTGGGTGGGTGGATGGATGGATGGATGGATGGATGGATGGATGGACGGGTAGATGAGTGGATGGATGGATTGGTGGGTGGGTGATTGGGTGGATGGATGAATGGATGGATGGATGGATGGATGGATGGATGGATGGATGGATGGATGGATGGATGGATGAATACATGGGTGGATGGGTGGAGGTATGGATAGGTGGATGGAAGGATGAGTGGATGGATGGACATATGGACAAAAGGGTACTTGAAAGCCTGTGTGAACTTTCAGCCTGCCCCTCTGTCAGAGGGCAGAGGTAAGGAGCACAGGTGAAATGATAGCATTCAGGACCCCATCCTGCTGTGCACTGATACAGAATCATTATCTCCTTCTGCCTCAACCCCCAACAACAAGAAGATGGGAGCCAGAGTATGAGCTAAGAGCCTTGCACAGCAAGGAAGAGAAGAATGGAGAAGGGGGAAAGTGCAACAGAGTAGACCCCTCCTGGAGGCCAGTAAAAACCACCAACAGGAGCCGAGGCCCAGAACCTGGGGAAGGGTTGGGAGGGGGGCTCAGTCATGTGCAGTCATGGATACCAAGCAGGGTTTGAAGACCAAGTCTGCACCGTGGGCACTAACAAAGAGAGAGAGAGAGGGAGCAGGTGCTGATTGTGAAATCGTAGTATCATTATTATGTCATTTGTTGCTTTATTTATCTGGGAAGTCATCCTCCTGGCAGGCCTAGGGCCTCTGAACACCACAGTCCGGTCCACTGTTAATGCAGCCGCAGAAACAGGCTCCACCCTCTGGGAATCTACATAAAGGGGTACAGGGGAGCGCATGAGATGGACTACATCAAAAGGAAGCAGATCTCTGCTAGCCCCTCAGGAACACTGTCCACTCCTTCCAGCGGCTCTTTGGACACCTGGGAGTGCACGACTGATTAAAGGCTGGAACCAGAGCTCATTCATTTGCTCTGTGCGGGCAAGTCTCTAGGAGCCTGGGTAAGTAAGGAAAGGCTCTCAAATGGGATCCTCATCTCAAGGGTTAGCTCAAAAATTATACAGATTGAAATAATCTACAAGAAGAATAAGAAACAGAAAGCAAATTTAGTCAAAAGAGGAAAAGATACAACACGTTATTGAGGAGGCACAAATGCTATAAATTGGAAATCAATGTGTACCTCCAGTTATAGCCTGCTGCTTTGGCATATTAAAACACTGCCAACTTTATAACAGGCCAGCAATGTTAGAATGCCATCCAGACAACAGCTACCAACGCAGGGCTTAGCCACTCCCCATTCACATGTGAAATGTTTAAGTCAAGCTCAAGAATATACTGATCCAAGAACATGAAGCTATTTTGATTAACCCACACTACTATGAAATAATGCATTACAGTAGAGAAGGAAGCAAAATCTCAGCGAAATAATGATCCATTCATCATTTCTTGTTATTAGGAAGAAGTCAGTTCTACATTCTGAAGACAAGACAGAAAGCTTTTCATTTTGATTGACTTTGCAAATGTGTACATGAAGAAATAATGTGATATTTTAAACCTTATACACAGGCTTAGTAGAAAACATTAAAGCCAACAGGGCATGCAGATCTTAGCTGATTTCCTTGGAACCTGTTTCCTGGAAGGTCTGGGCACGTTGCAGACCTCCTGCATTTGTATAATGGTTGACCCTTTTCAGAGGACTTTGACCTTTCTGAGCCTCATTGAGCCCCCAAACAACAAAGTATTCAGTGGAAGGAGAGCGTGCTACAGTGGGGCTGAGTCGGTGTATGCCCCATCCTCCTTCCACTAGTCATTAAAGGCACGCATACCCCGAAAATAGCATGGAGTGCCCCCATGTTCATCTCTCTGCATGATGGCGAGACCACGGCCGGACAGCTCCCTGCGCAAGGCTCTGCACGGCGGTCCTGGTGGGTTGCCTTCATTCCCAGCCCTTGGTGCCAACCATGAGCAGCTTAGGATGTCATCCGCGATTGCATACGTAAAGGAAAGAGCCCGGCATGGGGGCCAGGAAAGTTGCCTTCTAATTCTCATTTTTATTTTTATTCAGAGTAATGCTAACACTTGCGAGGGCTTGCTGGGAGGGAATAAGGCATCTTGCAAGTGAGCACATGGAGAAGCTCAATTAGCCTCACAGCCCATCTTAGGCAAAAGAGACCCTTGGCTTCTACTTCACCAATAGGAACTGCTAAACCCAGAGAAATGAACTAAGTTGCCCAAGGATATGCAGCTAATAGGATGAGAAGCCACAACTTGAACTTGGGAGCCAAACTTCTGAACTTGTGCTCCCAACCACTGTGTTACAATGTGAATCACTGGTTGAGTGATTTAGCCAATTTCTTAATTTCTCTGGTTTCAGTTTCCTAGATTATATAGTAAGTAGGGTTTAACTAAGCCCCTTCCAATTCCTTTTATTTTTTAGAGTAGTTGTAGATTTACAGAAAAATCACGCAGAATATACTTACCATATACCTGCCCCTAATTATTAATACTTCACATTAGTGTGGTATGTTTGTTATAATTAAAGAAAATGTTCATATAATTGCAGTATTAAATATAGTCCATGGTTAACTTAGAGTTTCTTGTTCTTATCAGTGAGATCATATAATATTTATCCTTTTGTGTCTGGCTTATTTCACTCAACATGATGTCTTCATTTATGTTGCCACATGTATCAGAACTTCATTATTGTTTATGGCCAAATATTCCATCATATGTTTAGACCACATTTTATTTATCCATTCATCAGTTGATGGACACTTGAGTTGCTTCCATCTTTTGGCAATTATGAATAATGCCACTGTGAATATCGGTGTGCAAATATCTTCTTGAGATATTTCAATTCCCTCTTTTTAAATAAGAATTAGAGTAGAAATAGAGCTATAACCCAATCTCTTTTGCTTACCAGCATGTGAAAGGTGCTTTGAATCCAACAAGGGAAACTGGGAGACTTTGGACTCCCCCAATCTCATTCTTTTCCTCCATTTTAAACTTTTGTGCATCATATTGGTTTATTTCACTTTACACTTTAGAGATGTTTCAGTATGTGACAGACAGGTGGAATTTTAAAATCTAAAATGTTATGTTAAATTCACTGAATGACTATTCTTTTAAAAAATTCTGTTATGACTCATTCATAAAATGAAGAATGGACCCTTTAAAATTGCTTTTGTAAGACCAGATTTTCATTTCAAAGGGCATCTAATTAAAAGGTCTCCTGTGACTCACTGGGTCCTTTATATGATTTTATGCTTTTGTCCCTTGATCCTAAAACTTGGGCCAAAGAGGTAGTTGGTTCCATCTGATACTACGATCCCTTTTTTCTTCTCAAATAAATAAACGAAATCATTTGCCTAATTCTTCAGAGGGGAGGCTTCTGGGCTAACTGATGTTTTTCATTAGAGCACTGACAATCATTTTATTTCAGTGACATATTTCGTGGTGCTAGTTTACCAAAATATTAAGGAAACATTGCGATCTAACACATTACAGTAAATAATCAGGAGAAGATTAATGCCTAAGTTCAATGAAAACCATCTGTCTGTGAAAGCAGCTCGTTTGCTGGCTTCATTTCATTTTAGGTGCCAATCAATGGTGAATGCCTTGCGGCAGACTCAAGCCAGGCCGAGTCAAAGTAACTCTTTGGGAGTAATATTCACCTCTGTGAGAGACTAACCGACGTCCACCCAGTCAGTAGTGGAAAGAGAGAAAATGCAGACAACAGGCAGGCTGCTCTGTCCACTTAGGGGACTACTAACAGGGCTCTCTTCTTCCGCCCCCGCTGGCAGGGATGAATTGACTGGTACGCTCCGAGTGTGCCGATGCCAACAGAGCAAGGCAGCCCGGACATTCACCGGTCTCATGGATCCTATTTTATCCTCTTCCCCAAAGCATGACAGGATGACTGCCATAAATACTATCTTATTGTCTAAGATGAAATGGACCCAAGTCCGGCCTTGGTGAGCTTCTAACCTAACAATCGGAGTAAAATACAAGTTGGAGGGGGAAAAGCATGCATTCCGTCTTTTGAGGATACTCCTCATAAGAAGTGTGTGTCCTTAAAAAGTCTAGGACACATTAACACTGGCAAGAGCTATTTCTGGGACGCGAGGTTGAGTGATTATGTTATCTCCCTTCTTAAATATTTTACTTATATTTTCAAAGTGTTCCCCATAATTCTTATTAACATCTCAAGAATAAAAGAAAAGTCCTTTTTGTTTAATTATTGGCTATAAATACTTCTGACGGGGAATTGGATTGGGTTGGGGCAGTGCCATGATATGGGGGCATCCAGTTCTCCAACCTGAGGAGAACAGCCAGAGCTGGAGAAAGCAGCATAGATGGAAGAATAAGTCAAACTAAAGCCACATTGCTAATTCTGTACGGTGGCTCCAACCAGCCTCGGCATGTGACACAGGGAGGCTGCTATGGATGGAATTGTGTCCTAATCCCCAGTACTTCAGAATGCAACCTAACTTGAAAATCAGGTTGTTAGATGGAATTGGGCAAGTTAAAATGTAGACTGAAATAGGGTGGGCCAATATGTCTAGTGTCCTTATAAGAACAGGAAATCTGAACTCACAAACACAGAGGAGCATGCCACATGACAACGAAGTCAGAGAACACCATGGAAGGATGGCAGACCACCAAAAGCAAGGAGAGAGGCATGGAACAGATTTTCCCTGCAGACTTCGAAGTAACCTGGACTTCTGGCTTCCAGAACTGTGAGAAAATAAATTTGTGGTGTTTGAAGCCCCCCAGTTGGTAGTACATTGTCATAGCAGCAGTAGGAAACTAAGACAGAGGCTAAGGGAAAGTGTTTTCCTATCATCCTCTTGATTATCCTTTGCTCCATAATATATCATCCCAAAACTTGGTGACTTCGAACAACAAGTTGTGTACTGGTTGACAGTTCTGCCACTTGGGCTGGGACCAGCTGGGCAGTTATTTTCCTTTCCTATCTGGAGAGCACCAGGCACCTGCATTCAGATGATGGGTTGTCAGGTGCCAGCTGGGGCTGGAGGTCCAGCTGGATGCTGGAACACCTGGGACAGCTGTGCCTCCCTCTCTCTGGACTCTCACCCTCAAAGGGACCAGCATGAGCTGGCCACCAAGGCAGCTGTACTCCAAAGGAACAAAGGCAGAGACTTCAAGACTCTATAAGGCTTAACCTCACAAGTCACAAAATGTCACTGTCACCATCTTCCGCTTTCAAAGAAATCACAAAGCAGTGTAGATAGAGGACTTAGAATCATGAATGCACGCACGATGGAATCAGGAACCAAACTCACAAGGCAGGCGTCGGCTTCCAGGGAAGTTGGCGGAGAAGGGCACTCCAGGGCTCGGTCCTTCCACAAAACAACTACACAAGCAGGAACTGTTGGAAACACCTGTTTTGAAACTCCGGAAGCCAGAATGACACTGTACATCCAGGAAGGAATGGGAGGAAGAGGATGATAAATTGCAGTAAAGAATTATTAACTGCTACCAGCGCCCATCCCCCACTCTCACAGCAGGCTGCAATGTTCCCTGGCTAGCTGTTTAGCAACAACAATGGGACTTAAAAATCGTCTTCTCCAAGAACAGAGGAAGGCAGGGCAGTCATTGATCACAGCTTTTGATTAGTGAATTCCGATCGCTGCATCCCAGCTCTGAGGCAGCCACTGTTTCAGCCAGCTTTGGGCAAAGATGGCATCAGCCATTGTTTCACACCTCCCTAGATTTAAAGCACTGTATGTTTGAATCAGTGGAGATTCAAACATACAGTACTTCCTCAGGGCCGCAGAGGGAAGTTAGCTGAAGGGCTTCATTTGCTGGGCAAGCCAAGAAAGCTCAGTATGGAGGGGCCCAGCAGGGAATTTTTGACACCCTTCCTGACCCCTTCCCCAGGGCACTCAGGAGCTGGTCTGTGCCCCATTCCTGGGGCTCTGGCCCTATTTTAGCTGAAAATATTGAATTGGGAGCAAGTCCTCCCCAGGGTGACTGTCCTCCCAGAATTTGACCTCCAGGCAAAAGCAGACATAAAAGAAATAAAAAGGCATACAGTTTAGGACAAAGACCTGCCAGCTTCAGATACCAGGGAGAGAAAGGGAAACAGAGAGGACAACCTCACTGCTGTGCACGGGGGAACTCAACCAACAAGACAAGACAGAGGCCCAGAAAGGCAGGGAAACCACATACACTGCCCTCATCTTGGGCACAGCTTCCTGGTAGGAGGGCTGAAGCTCAAGAAAACTCCTGTCTTATCCCAGCTGGTCACCAAATCAGGAAACGGACATCTCAGGGAGTAAATCTCAGGGTTAACATTTTAAAATATTAAAATGTACAGTGTGCAACAAAAGAGTACAAGGAAAAGAAACAGAAAATATGGCCCATCCGAAGGAAGAGGATAGAAATACAGAAAACACCAATGAAGAACAGGAATGTGGATATACCAAACAAAACTTTTTAAGAAATGATCTTAAAAGTGCTAAAGAACATGAGGTACAGAGAAAGAACACCAGGATATCAGGAACACAATGAATGAACAATATGAGTCTAAATAAAGAGATAGAAATTTTAAAAAGGAACCAAACAGAACTACGGAGTTGAAGACCACAATAACTAAAATGAAATATCCCCAGGAGGGTTTCAGGAGAAGAATGGAGCTGGCAGAAGAAAGAATCAGTGAACCCAAAGACAAAACACTTGAAATGAGTCAGGCTGAGAAGTAGAAAGAAAAAAGACATGTTAAAGGTGAAAATAACCTAAGACACGTCAGGGATCCTGTCAAGCACACGGATATGCACATTATGGAAGTCCCAGAAGGAAAAGAGAGAAAGAAAAAAGAAAGAAAGGGGCAGAAAGAATAGTAGAAGAAAGAATGACAGAGAACTTCCCAAACTTAGCGAAAGCCATGAATATGCATATACAAGAAGCTCACAGAACACCAAATAAGATGGACATGAAGAAAAATACACCCCTTCATTCATTGATTACACTGTCAAAAGAAAAAGACAAGGAGAGAGTTCTGAAAGCTGCTAGAGAAAAGCAACATGTTACATACAAGGGAATCCCAATAAGATTGAATTTTGATTTCTCATCAGAAACCATGGAGGCAAGAAGACAGTGATTGAAACACTTTAAGTGCTGAAGGAAAACAACTGCCAGCCAAGAATATTATATCTAGTAAGACTATCAAAAATGAGGGAGAAATTGATCATGGTGATGTATGCACAACTATGATGATGCTGTGAGCCATTGATTGTATACTTTGGATGGTCTGTATGTTGTGTGAATAGATCTCAAAAAAACTGGACAAAAGAAAAAAATTGAGGAAGAGATTAAGACATTTTCAGATAAACAAAAACTGGGGAAGTTCATCACCACTAGATCTGCCATACAAACAGTGCTAAAAGGGAGTTGTGTGGACTGAAAGAAAGGACACTAGACAATGGTTCAAAGCAATACAAAGAAGTAAAGATCTGTGGTAAAGGTAACCATCTGAGCAGTTATAAATTCCAGCATTATTGCATTGCATAGTATAGTATATAACTCTACATCTTATTCCTTCAGGTGCTAAAATGCAAATATGTAAAAAGTAACGATAAATCTAGGTTTTTGGACCTACAACTGTACAAAGATATAAATGGTAACAAATTTTTTAAATGGTGGGGGGAAGTATATGTGCATGCTATTGAAGTTCGTATAATTGCTACAAATTAGGGATGTTAAATTTTAACCCTATAGCAACCAAAAGGAAAACAGATGAAAAATAAATACAGATAAAAATGAGAAGACAATCAATATGGTACAACAAAGCAAATATATATAAAAGTAGGCTCTAACAGAAGTGAAGGACAAAAAAGGTAGAAGACTTACAAAAAAAGGTATGACTTATGAAAAAGGTACAAGACTTCCAAAATGGCAGAGAAAGACCCATATAATCAGCAGTGACTTTAAATGTAACTGAATTAAACTCTATAGTTAAAAGCAGAGATTGCCAAAAAGCATGATACAACTACATGCAGTCTGCAAGAGATTCACCTTAAAGTCAGAGGTGCAGATAAGTTGACAATGAAAGGATGGAAAAAATATATAGCACTGTGCTGGTTTGAAGCTGTTATATACCCCAGAAAAGTCATGTTCTTTTTTTTTTTTTTTTTTTTTTTTGACATAGGGAGGCTCCAGGAATCAAACTGGGGCTCTGGCATGGCAGGCAGGACATCTGCCACTGAGCCACCGTTTCACTGCCCAGACATGCTCTTTTAATCCAATCGAGCGGAGGCAGACCTATTGTTGGGTGAGATCTATTGATTAGGTTGTTTCCATGGAAATGTGACCCTGCCCATTCAAGGTGGATCTTAATCCACTTATTGGAGTCCTTTAACACTGTAGTAGTTCAGTCACTAGGCCAGGTGATGGTGTCCAGTTGTTCTGTTGCTGTGGACTTAAATCATGAGCACATGAAATTCATCTATGGCTGATTACATCTGCAGTCAGCTAAGGGGAGTGCCTTCCACAATGAATGCTTTAATTTAATTAGCTGGAAGCTTAAAAAAAGAGAGGTCAGAAGAGAGCTCAGCAGCTCAATAACCCAGCACAACTCAGCTCAGAGCTTCATGGCTGACACAGACCCAGATGTCTGGAGATGCAGAGAGGAATTACCCCAGGAAAAGAAATTTGAACCCAGAAGCTGAGAAGGAAAGTCAGCACACATTGCTGTGTGCCTTCCTATGTGACAGAGAAAGCCAGAGGCAAACCAGCTGTCTTTCTTCCAGATAACTGTAAATTCGTAACTAAATAAATTCCTTTATAAAAGCCAGCCCATTTCTGGTGTGCTGCATTCTGGCAGCACTGACAAACTGAAACAGAGACATTTTGGGGAAAGGACAGACATATGGAAACAGAAACACCCCAGATGCTAAGCTAAAAGACAACCCACACTAGATGCTTAGAGAAAGAAAACATCTCAACAGAAGCTGGAAGGACCCACAGGAGCTGAGAGAGACATTTTGAAACCAACCCAGGAAAGAAGGGCCAACAGGAACGAAGAACAATTGGCATTTCTTCAGTGAAGAATCTTTTTGTTGATACCTTAATTTGGATATTTCCATGGCCTTAAATTGTAACTTGTAACTGAATAAATCCCCTTTGTAAAAACCCAATTCATTTCTGGTATCTTGCATTCTGGCAGCTTCAGCAAACTGAAACAACCATGCAAGTGGTAACAAAAGAGAGCTGGAGTGTCTATATTAATATCAGATAAAATAGACTTTAAGTAAAAAACAGCTACGAAGGACAAAGAATGTTATTATATACTGATAAAGGGGACAATTCAACAGGAAGATGTAACAGCTATTAATATACATATGCACCTAACAGCAGAGCCCCAAAATTTATGAAGCAAATAGTGACAGATTTGAAGGGAGAAACTGATGGTTCTACATTAATAATGGAGATTTTAACACCCCACTCTCAATAATGAATAGAACATCTAGAATTTGAATGATACACTAAACCAGCTAGACCTCACAGACAAATACAGAACACTGGACCCAACAGAAACAGAATACACCCTCTTCTCGAGTTACATGGATCATTTTCATTATAGACCATATGTTGGGTCACAAAAGAAGTCTCAATAAATCAAAAAATATTGAAATCATACCATGTATATTCTCTAACCACAACAAAGTGAAGCTAGAAATCAATAATAGAGGAAGAAAAGTATGGAAATTAAACAACATACTCTTCAACAACCAATAGGTTAAAAAGGAAATCAGAAGCAAAATTAGGAAATAACTTGAGGCAAATGAAAATGAAAAAACGACATACCGAAACATATGGGATGCAATGCAGGCAGTGCTGAGAGGAAAATTTATAGCGCTAAGCATTTACATTAAAAAAGAAGAAAGACATCAAATCAGAGATCTAACCTCAAAACTGGAAGAACTAGAAAAAGAAGAGCAAACTAAACCTAAAGCAAGAAGAAGGAAAGAAGTAACAAGATTACAGCAGATGAATGAAATAAAAGAAAAAAAAAACAATAGAGAGAATTGACAAAACCAAAACTTGTTTCTTTTAAAAGATCAACAAGTCTTTAGCTGGACTGAAAAAGAAAAAAAGAGAGAGAAGACAAAAAACAAAAATCAGAAATGGAAAAGGACACAGTTCTATGGACCCTGCTGAAACAAAAAGGAGTATAAGTGGATACAATAAATAACTCTATGCCAGTAAGTCAGATAATATAGATGAAATGGACACATTCTTAGAAACACACAAACTGCCTACAATGACTCAAGAAGAAATAGAAGATCTCAACAAACCAATACTAGTAAAGAATTTGAGTTAGTAATCAAAATCCTACCAAACAGTGCCTAGAGGAAAGTACTGGAAACTGTGGAACTGTGTTCCAGTAGCCTTGATTCTTGACGATGACTAATATAACTGTATAGCTCTTACAATGTGACCTTGTGATTGTAAGAGCTTTGTTGCTGACACTCCTTTATCCAAGGTATGAACAGATGAGTGAAAACATAATAATAATAAGGACAAAAATAAATAAATAATGGGGGTAAAGAGTAAAAAAAAATTGAGTAGATTGCAATACTGGTGGTCAATGAGAGGGAGGGGTAAGGGATATGGAAAGTATGGTTTCCTGTCTTTTGTCTTCTTATTTCTTTTTCTAGAGTGATGCAAATATTCTAAAAATAATCATGATGAATACACAACTATGTGATGATACTGTGAGTCATTGATTATATACCTTGGATGGGCTATATTGTGTGTGAAGATATCTCAATAAAAATATTTCTTTAAAAAAAGAACATGATTTTCTGGGATACATACAGTTCCAAACCATAGAAAACAGGAACATTCAAGGTTGGAAAGGAAGTTACTGCTGGAGATGCAATAAGACCTCTCCAACTTTCTCAGAGAGAACTGAATCCAAATCTACTTCTTTTGTCCACATTAACTTTTTTCCTCACTCCAGCAACATGCTCTCTGAGAAGTCAAAAAGAGTTCTTGCACATTAAACCTAAACTATTTGCATCAAGAAAAAAAAGTCCTACCAACAAAGAAAAATGCAATACCAGTTGGCTTCACAGGAGAATTCTTCCAAATATTCCAAGAAGTTTAGCCCCAATTCTGTGCAGATTCTCTTAAATATTTGAAGAGGAGGCAGGCCACAGTGGCTCAGCAGGCAAGAATGCCAGAGGACCCGGGTTCGATTCCCAGTGCCTGCCCATGTTAAAAAAAAAAAAAAAAAGATCTACCAATATACTATTTACAAAAAATTCATTAAAAAAATATTTGAAGAGGAGGGAACACTCGCTAACTTATTCTTTGAGGTCAATATCACCTTCATATTAAAGCTGGGTAAAGATACCACAAGAAAAGAAAATTACAGACTGAGATATCTTATGAATATAGATGCAAAAGTCTTCAACAAAATACTAGCAAACTGGGCTGCACAGGTGGTTCAGTGGTAGAATGCTCACTTTCTATGTGGGAGACCCGGGTTTGATTCCAGGACAATGTACTCAAAAAAAAAAAAAAGAAAAAAAAAACCTAGGAAACTGAATCTAACAGTATATTAAAAAAAATAATATGCCATAATCAAGTGAGATTTATACCTGTATGCAAGATTGGTTCAACATAAGAAAATCAATTAATGTAATACACCACATTAAAAGAATGAATGGGGAAAAACACATGATCTCAATCAATGCAGAAAGGGCATTTGACAAAATAGGGCCCACTTTCTCGATAAAAACACAACACTAGGAATAGAAGGAAACTTCTTCAACATGATAAAAGACGTGAAAATCTCATAGCTAACATCCTACTTAATGGTGAAAAACCAAAAAGTTTCCCTTTAAGATCAGGAACAAGACAAGGATGCCCACTGTCACCATTGTTATTCAACATTATACTGGTAGTTCTATCCAGAGCAATTAGACAAAAAAAAAGAAAGAAAAACTATCCAAATTGGAATGGAAGAAGCAAAACTTACTATGTTTATAGATGTTATGATTGTGTATACAGAATATCTTGAAAAATCCACAGCAAAGCTCCTAGAGCTAATGTATGAATTCAAAGATGCAGGGTAGAAGATCAGAACCCAAAAATTAACAGAGTTTCTATACACAAACAATGTACCACCCAAACTAGAAATCAAGGAAAAAATCCATTCAATATAGCAACTAAAAGAATCCAATATCTAGGAATAAATCTAACCAATGCTGTAAAGGACTTGTACATAGGAAACTACAAAACGTTGCTAAAAGAAAACAAAGAAGACCTAAGGAAATGGAAGGATATTCCATGTTCATGGATTGGAAAACTAAATATCACTAAGATGCAATACATCCAAAGCAATTGTAGATTAATGCAATCTCAATCAAAATTCCATCAATCTTCTTTGCAGAATGGAAAATACAATTACCCAATTTACAAGGAAGGGTAAGGTGCCATTTTGAAAAAGAAGAATGAAGTTGGAGGACTCATACTTTCCAATATTAAAACATATCATAAAGTTACAAAAATCAAAACAGCATGGTACTAGCCTAAGGACAGATATGCAAATCAGTGTACTCAAATTGAGGGCCAGAAATCAACCCTTATAATTGTGGCCAATTAATTTTTTTTTTATTTTTAATTTTTTAAATTTATTTTATTTATGAAATGTACCAACATGCAAACACAAACATTCCTACCATACGATCATTCCATTCTACATATGTAATCAGAAATTCGCAATATCCTCACATAATTGTATATTCATCATCATAATCATCTCTTAGAACATTTGCATCAATTCAGAAAAAGAAATAAAAAGAAAACAGAAAAAAATTCATACACACCATACCCCTTACCCCTCCCTTTCATTGATCACTAGTATTCAATCTATTAAATTTATTTTAACATTTGTTCCCCCATTATTTATTTCTTTTAAATTCATATGTTTTACTCATCTATCCATAAGGTAGATAAAAGAAGCATCAGACACAAGGTTTTCACAATTACACAGTCACATTGTGAAAGCTATATCATTATACAATTATCTTCAAAAGACATGGCTACTGGAACACAGCTCGACATTTTCAGCGTTCCCACCAGCCTCTCTGTTACACCTTAACTAAAAAAGGTGATATCTATTTAATGCATGAGAATACCCTCCAGGATAACCTCTCAACTCTGTTTGGAGTCTCTCAGTCATTGACACTTTATTTTGTCTCATTTCTCACTTCCCCATTTCAGTCGAGAAGTTTTTCTCAATTCCTTGATGCTGAATCCCAGCTCATTCTAGGATTTCTGTCCCATGTTGCCAGGAAGGTCCACACCCCTGGGAGTCCTGTCCCCCATAGAGAGGGGACGGGCAATGAGTTTGCTTGTCATATTGACTGAGAGAGAGAGGCCAATCTGAGCAACAAAAGAGGTTCTCTTGGGGGTGAGTCTTAGGCCTAATTTTAAGTAGGCTTAGCCTATCCTTTGTGGGGTTAAGTTTCATATGAACAAACCCCAAGATTGGAGGTTCAGCCTATTGCCTTGGTTGTCCCCACTGCTTGTGAGAATATCAAGAATTCTCCACTTGGGGAAGTTGAATTTTCCTCCTTTCTCACCATTCCCCCAAGGGAACTTTGCAAATAAAATTTTTATTCACTGTTCAAATCCCTCTGGGATTTAAACCTACAAAATCTCATGCCCTACTCAAGATTCCATGTACTTATGGTGTTCAATTGAGCTGCCCACATAAGGTATATTAGGAAATATACATTATATTATATTTTGGTACAAAATATAAATTCTGTACCAAATAAACATTTTTTGCTTTAGTCTCACACATAAGTTAAAGTTTTAAAATATTAATTATCATTTTCAACACTCTGCATTATTGATATTCCTTTGTTCTTCTCCATGCAAAAACATTTTTAAATTTGCACATTTAGTCACTATCATTATACACTTTAGATTATACCATCTCAGTCTTTATCATATATCTTTCCTTCTGATTTCATTTGTGCCCCCAGGCTTCCTCCCTCTATCATTCTCACATTCAGCTTCATTCAGTGTTCTAACATTATTGTATTACAGTTAGGTAGTATTGTGCTATCCATTTCTGAATTTTTACAATCAGTCCCATTGTACAATCTGTATCCCTTCAGTTCCAGTTACCCAATATCTACCCTATTTCTGTCTCCTGATGGTCTCTGTTCTTAACTGAAATTTGCCAAGTTCATTTATTAATGCTAGTTCATATCAGTGAGACCATACAGTATTTTTCCTTTTGTTTCTGGCTAATCTTACTCAGAATCAATGCTGTTACATACTTCATAACTTTATTCTGTCTTAAAGCTGCATAATATTCCATCATATGCATATACCAAAGCTTGTTTACCCACTCATCTGTTGATGGACATTTGAGCTGTTTCCATCTCTTGGCAATTGTAATAATGCTGCTATAAACATTGGTGTGCAAATGTCCATTTGTGTCTTTGCCCTCATGTCCTCTGAGTAGATACCTAGCAATGGTATTGCCGGATCATGTGGCAATTCTATATTTAGCTTTCTGAGGAACCACCAAACTGCCTTCCACAGTGGCTGTACCATTTGACAATCCCACCAACAGTGGATAAGTGTGCCTCTTTCTCTACATCTCTCTCCAGCACTTGTCATTTTCTGTTTTATTGATACTGGTGGGTGTGAAGTGGTATCTCCTTGTGGTTTTGATTTGCATTTCCCTAATGGCTAGGGAAGTTGAGCATCTTTTCATGTGCATTTTGGCCATTTGTATTTCCTCTTCTGAGAAGTGTCTATTCAAGTCTTTTGCCCATTCTGTAATTGGGTTGTCTGTCTTTTTTGTTGTTGAGTTGAACAATCTCATTATAAATTATGGATACTAGACCTTTATCTGAAATATCATTTCCAAATATTGTCTCCCATTGTGTAGGCAGTCTTTTTACTTTCTTGATGAAGTTCTCTGATGCACAAAATTCTCTGATGCTTAATTTTGAGGAGTTCCCATTTCTTTATTTCTTTCTTCAATGCTCATGCTTTGGATGTTAGGTCTAGGAAGCCACCTCCCATTATAAGATTTGTAAGTTATTTTCCTACATTTTCTTCTAACAGTTTTATGGTCTTAGATCTAATGTTTAGTTCTTTGATCTATTTTGAGTTAATTTTTGTATAGGATGTGAGATATGGATCCTCTTTCATTCTTTTGCACGTGGATAACCAGTTCTCTAAGCACCATTTATTGAAGAGACTGTTATGTCCCAGGTGACTTGGCTTGACTGGCTTACCAGAGATCAATTGTCCATAGATGAGAGGGTCTATATCTGAACACTCTATTCAATTCCATTGGTCAGTATATCTATCTTTATGTCAGTACCATGCTGTTTTGACCACAGTAGTTTCATAATATGCCTTAAAATCAGGTAGCATGAGACCTCCGACTTCATTTTTCTTTCTCAGGATACTTTTAGCGATTTGGGGCACCCTACCCTTCCAGATAAATTTGGTTACTGGTTTTTCTATTTCTGAAAAGTAAGTTTTTTGGATTTTAATTGGTATTACATTGAATCTGTAAATCAATTTAGATAGAATTGACATCTTAACTATATTTAGTCTTCCGATCCATGAACACAGTATGCCTTTCCATGTAATGAGGTCTTCTGTGATTTCTTTTAACAATTTCTTGTAGTTTTCTCTGTATAGGTCTTTCGTCTCTGTTCTAGTTTGGTAGCTGCCAGAATGCAATATACCAGAAATGGAATGGCTTTTAAAAAGGGGGATTTAATAGGTTACTAGTTTACAGTTCCAAGGCTGAGAAAATGTCCCAATTAGAACAAGTCTACAGAAATGTCCAATCTAAGGCATCCACGGAAAGATATCTTGATTCAAGAAGGCCAATGAATTTCAGGGTTTCTCTCTCAAGTGAGAGTTTCTCTCTCATCTGCAAAGGCACATGGTGAATACTGTCAGGGTTCCTCTCTCATCTGGAAGGGTACATGCCGAACAGAGCTTCATCAGCTAGCTTCTCCTCCTGGCTTCCTGTTTCATTAAGCTCCCTGGGAGGCATTTTCCTTCTTCATCTCCAAAGGTCACTGGCTGGTGGACTCTGCTTCTTGAGGCTATGTCATTCCGCTCTGCTCTCTCTGAATCTCTTTCATTCTCCAAAATGTTTCCTCTTTTAAAAGGAATCTAGTAAGCAACTCCACCTTCAATGGGTGGAGACCTACCTCCATGGAAATCATCTAATTAAAAGTTACCACCCACAATTGGGTGGGTCACATCTCCATGGGAACAGTCAAAATGCTCCCACCCAGCAATACTGAATGAGGATTAAAGGACATGGCTTTTCTGGGGTCCACCATAGATTCAAACCAGCACAGTCTTTTTAGTTAAATTTATTCCTAAATATTTTATTCTTTTGGTTGCAATTGTAAATGGAATTTTTTTCTTAATTTCTCCCTCAGACTGTTCATTACTAGTGTATAGAAACACTACAGATTTCTGAGTGTTGATCTTGTAACCTGCCACTTTGCTGTACTCATTAATTAGCTCTAGTAGTTTTGCTGTGGATTTTTCGAGGTTTTCGATATATGGTATCATATATCATCTGTAAACAGTGAGAGTTTAACTTCTTCCTTTCTAATTTTGATGCCTTGCACATCTTTTTCTTCTCTAATTGCTGTAGCTAGAACTTCCAACATAATGTTGAATAACAATGGTGATAGTGGACATCCTTGCCTTGTTCTTGATCTTAGGGGGAAAGTTTTCCATTTTTCCCCATTGAAGATGATGTTAGCTGTGGGTTTTCATATATTCCCTTTATCATGTTGAGGATGTTCCCTTCGATTCCCATCCTTTGAAGTGTTTTCAACAGGAAAGGATGTTGAATTTTTTCAAATGCCTTTTCTGCATCAATTGAGATAATCATGTGGTTTTTCTGCTCTGATTTATTAATATGGTGTATTACATTAATTGATTTTCTTACGATGAACTATCCTTGCATACCTAGGATGACTCCTATTTGGTCATGATGTATAATTCTTTTAATATGCTACTAGATTCTATTTGCAAGAATTTTGTTGAGGATTTTTGCATCTATATTCATAAGACACTTCCGGGCCAAGATGATGGCTTAACATTGTGCGCATTTTAGTTCGTCCTCCAGAACAACTACTAAATAACCAGACACAGTACAGAATAGCTCCTGGGGCCACATCAGTGACTGGATACACAGCATACCCCAATCTGGACCAGCTGGACCAGCTGCGAACCCCCCCGGAACCGTGAGTTCCCCAAGCCGTGGTGGCCGGCGCCCCTCCCCCACAGGCTGCTTCCCAGAGGGGAAAAGAAAGAGACTTTACCAGCAGCAGGGGCTGAACCCAACCAAACACCAATTGTGGCATTAATTAACAAATTCTGACTACTAAAAATAGGCCCCCAGCTCAGGTGAACCTGGTCAAAGCAGAGGTCACTCATTTTTGCCCCAGTGCCAAGGGGGCAGGGCTGATGGAAAAGGGGGAAAAAAAAGTAGGAAACAGAGGTTTTTGTGGCTGTGTTTCTACAAAGGCTTGACTGCCTTTGGATACAGCAGCAGGGCTCCTCGGGCTGCAACTGCCCCAGGAATAGGCAGAAACAAACTCATTTGAAGGCTTGTCTGGAGCCTGTGCCTTCCCCAGGGGAGGGGTGAAGCCCAACTCAGGTGGAATCCCTCTCTCAAGGAATTCAGACACCAGGGCTTGGTAATTTGAAGCCATTAAAACCAGCCTACAACCTCTCCTCTATCTCCACCATGCCCCCAGCCAAAGTTAAATCATCTTATGCTGGTGGGACCTACAGGCAGACAAGCACCACATATTTGGCAGGATAAGAAAAACAGAGTCCAGAGACTTCACAGCAAAGTCTTTCAACCTGCTGGGTCTCACCCTCAGGGAAAACCGACACAGATGACTCTTTCCTCCTCATAGGAGGCCAGTTTGGTCTGGGAAAATCTGGCTGGGGTCTATAATAGCTACATAGACCCTCCTAAGTGTTGGGGGGAAAAGGCACCATACAAGCAGGGCAAGAAACAAGAAAACAAGAACTGGAAAATTCTCCTCTGTTAAACAAAACCTAAGCTAGAGAGGTCCAGATAAAGCTGAACTGAATGTCAAAGAACAGATAGACAACAAATTCATCCAGCAAGAAAACCCCAGGTAAACGAACCGCAAGCAATCTCCAGAATAAACTAATTAAGGTAATTAAATGCCTAGACTCCAGCAAAAAATAACAAATCACACTAGGAAAATTGAAGATTTGGCCCAGTCAAAGGAACAAACCAACAATTCAAATGAGATACAAGAGCTGAAACATTTAATTCAGAATATATGAACAGACATGGAAAACCTCATCAAAAACCAAATCAATGAATTGAGGGAGGATACAAAGAAGGCAAGGAATGAACAAAAAGAAGAAATCAAAAGTCTGAGAAAACAAATCACAGAACTTACAGAAATGAAAGGCACTGTAGAAGAGATGAAAAAACAATGGAAACCTACAATGGTAGATTTCGAGAGACAGAACATAGGATTTCTGAACTGGAGGGTGGAACATCTGAAATATGGCAAGAAAAAGAAAATATAGGGGAAAAATGGAAAAATATGAGGAGGGACTCAGGGAATTGAAGGACAGTATGAGCACACGGCTATACATGTTGTGGGTGTCCCAGAAGGAGAAGAGAATGGAAAAGGAGGAGAAAAACTAATGGAGGAAATTATCACTGAAAATTTCCCAACTCTTATGAAAGACTTAAAATTACAGATCCAAGAAGTGCAGTGTACCCCAAAGAGAATAGACCCAAATAGACGTACTCCAAGGCATTTACTAATCAGAATGTCAGAGGTCAAAGAGAGAGAGAGAGAGAGAGAATCTTGAAAGCAGCAAGAGAAAAGCAATCCATCACATACAAGGGAAGCCCAGTAAGACTATGCACAGATCTCTCAGCAGAAACCATGGAGGCGAGAAGACAGTGGGATGATATATTTAAATTATTAAAAGAGAAAAACTGCCAACCAAGAATTCTATATCCAGCAAAACTGTCCTTCAAAAATGAGGGAGAAATTAAAACGTTTTCAGACAAAAAATCACTGAGAGAATTTGTGACCAAGAGACCAGCTCTGCAAGAAATACTAAAGGGAGCACTAGAGACAGATACGAAAAGACAGAAGAGAGAGGTGTGGAGAAGAGTGTAGAAAGGAAGACTATGAGTAAAGGTAAAAAGAAGGAAAATTACATATGACATATATTCATAAGAGAGATTGGTCTGTAGTTTCCTGTATTTGTAGTATCTTTGTCTGGCTTTGGTATGAGGGTAGCCAATTGATTTTTGACAAAATAGCAAAGACTACTCAATTGGGAAAGAATAGTCTCATCAACAAATGTCACTGAGAAAACTGGATGTCCATTTGCAAAAAAAAAAAAGAAGAAGAAAAAGGTAGAGGGCTCCTATCTCACACTATATTTTAAAAAATCAACTTAAAATGGTTCAAAGGCCTAAATATAGGGACTGGAACTATCAAACTCCTGGAAGAAAACATAGGGAAGCATCTTCATGAATTCATTTAGGTAATGGTTTCTTAGATTTTATACCCAAAGCACAAGCAACAAAAGAAAAAATATGTAAATGGGGCCCCCAAAAATAAAAAAACTTCTGTTCCTCAAATGACTTTATCACAAAGGTAAAACAGCAGCCTACACAATGGGAGAAAAATATTTAAATCATTGTGCCAGTTTGAAAGGACATATGTACCCTAGAAAAGCCATGTTTTAATCCTAATCCCATTTTGTAAAGGCAGTGGTTTCTTCTAATCCCAACTTCTAATTCAGTACTTGTATGTTGGAAACTGTAATTAGATCATCTTTCTGGAGATCTGATTCAATCAAGAGTGGTTGTTAATCTGGATTAGGTGGAGCTGTGGCTCCACCCATTTGGGTGAGTCTTGATTAGTTTACTGCAATCCTATAAAAGAGAGATTCAGAGATAGCAAAGAAACACAACAGAGAATGCTACAGAATCATGAAGCAGAATGTCCACTGACCAGTGACTTTTGGAGATGAAGAAGGAAAACACCTCCCAGGGAGCTGGAGGGGAAGCTAGCAGATGACACTGTGTTTGCCATGTGCCCTTCCAGCCGAGAGAGAAACCCTGACTGTTAGTCATGTATCTTTCCACTTAAGAAAGAAACCCTGAACTTCATCGGTCTTCTTCAACCAAGGTATCTTTCCCCAAATGCCTTAGACTGGAAATTTCGCATAGACTTCCTTTAATTGGGACATTTTCTCGGCCTTAGAATTGTAAACTAGCAACTTATTAAATTCCTCTTTTTAAAAGCCATTCTGTGATGGTGGTCCAAGATGGCGGCTTAGTAATCTGCGCAATTTAGTTCGTCCTCCAGAACAGCAACTAAATAACCAGAAACAGTACAGAACAGCTCCTGGGCCACGTCAGTGACCGGACACACAGTGTACCCCAGTCTGGACCAGCTGGACCAGCTGCAAGCCCCCCCAGAACCACAAGTAGAACATATGGAGTAAAAATAAATAATAGGGGGAACAAATGTTAAAATAAATTAGTTTGAAATGCCAGTGATCAATGAAAGGGAGGAGTAAGGGGTATGGTATGTATAATCTCTTTTTTTTTTCTGTTTTCATTTTGTTTCTTTTTCTGTTGTCTTTTTATTTCTTTTTCTGAATTAATGCAAATGTTCTAAGAAATGATCATGATGATGAATATGCAGCTATATGATGATATTGTGAATTACTGATTATATATGTCAAACGGAATGATCATATTTAAAGAGTGTTTTTGTTCATTTTTTGTTAATTTTTTTCTTTAAATTAATAAATAAATAAAATCTTTTTAAAAAGCCATTCTATTTCTGCTATATTGCATCCAGCAGCTAGCAAACTAGAACAGGTATCAGGTAAAGGATTAATATCCAGTGTATATAGAAAGAAATCTATCAACTTATAAACAAAAAAGGCAAACAACCCAGTTGAAAAATGGGCAAAAGACTTGGACATCTCTCCAAAAAACAATATGGAAATGGCCAGAAAGCACTGAAAAGCTGCCTAAGATCATTAGTCATCAGAGAAATGCAAATCAAAACCACAATAAATGCCATTCTACACCCATTAGAATGGCTAGCAATTTTTTTAAAAGAATAATGTCAAGTGTTGGAGAGGACGTGAAGAAATAGGAACATGCACTCACTGCCAGTGGAAGACAGTCAGCAGTTCCTCAGAAAACTAAGTGTAGAACTACCATATGACCAGCAATACTCAAAAGAATTAAAAGCAGACAATTGAACGGATATTTGCATACTGATGTTCATAGCAGCATTCAATTGACAAAAGATGGAAGTAACCCCATTGTCCATCAGCTGATGAGTGGATAAATAAAATGTGGTATATACATACAATGGACTATTATTCAGCTATAAGAAAGAATTAAGTCCTGATACATGCAACAACGTGAATGAACCTTGGAGACATGTTCAGTGAAATAGCCAGATACAAAAGGACAAATATTGTATGATCTTGCTGATTTGAAACAATTAGAATAAGCAAACTCATAGAATCAGAATCTAGAATTGCAGATTACCAGGGGATGGGGTGGGGGCTGGATGGGAAGTTAATGCTTAAAATGTACAGGATTCCTATTGGAATGATACAAATGTTTTTGGTAATGGATGATGGTGATGGCAGCACAATATTGTGAACACAATTAGCAGCACTGAAAAATATATCTGAATATGATTAAAAGGGAAATTGTTAGATTGTATATATGGTAACAGAAAAAACTTTTTCTTTAAATCTCTGGAACTACACGCCACAAATAGTGAACTCTAAGTTAAACCATGGGCTTTAATTAATAGTGTAATTATAAAAATGTGCTGTCATAAATTGTAACAAATGTTCCACACCAATGTAAGGTGGTGGCGGGGTGGTGTATATGAGAATCCTGTACTTTATGCACGATTCTTCCATAAACCCTCAACTTCTCTCATTTAGGTGAGGGTGGGGAGTCACATTGCAAGGAAACATGGACTCAAGGGGCTTGGTTCATCAACCATCTACCACAAAGCCTTGGAATCCACTCCTCAGGATAGGGTCAGAGTGATGGGTACAATGAGACATGGATTCCAGGAGTAGCAACAGCCTGAGGCACCAAGTCAGTGAGGCTTAACTTCAGCTGCACACCAGGCAAGAGTCCACAAGGCCTGAGATTAGAAGGAAGTCTAGATGGCAATTGAAAATTCCACATTTTTTTAGTTCACGTGGAGGGGTTTGAATGAAATTGGAGTTCCCACAATTATGCCAGTAGGAATTGAGACATCAAAATACTATGTTGTTATTAGGTTGTTTCTATTCTTGTTTTGTTCCATAATAATAATCCTGGGGCATATGGTCTGGGAAGCACCTAAATTTCAGGTAACCTTGGTTTACTAATTTCCAAAATGAGCAAATAGAAGGGAAGCAAAGGAACTACTGGCTCTGAGTTCTCAGGTAAAACATATGGAATGGAGGAATAAGGAAAGTTATTATAAAAAAAAAATCCAAAATATGATCAAAGAGCTAAAGGAAAACATGGACAAATAAATAAAGGAAATCAGGAAAACAAAGATGTTAACAATAAAGAGATAGGAATCATGAAAAGGAATCAAACAGAAAAAAGTGGACAGAATAAGAGATGTGTGGGGTAGCATTAGTGTACCAATATACATATTACAGGAGTCCAAAGAGGAGAAGACAGAATTGGATAGAAGAAATAATCAAAGAAATAATGGTAGAAAACTTATCAAATGTAATGACGACATGAATATGCACACATTTAAGAATCACAACAAACCAAAACCAGGAAAACAAATAGGGCTCCAAGAGAAGCCCAGACACAATACAGTCAAAATGATGAATGCCAAGGACAAGGAGAGAAAAGTGTGTGTCATGTACAAAACAGCCTCAATAAGATTAAAGACAATTTCTCATCAGAAATCACAGAAGCAAGAATGCAGAGGGGTAACACACTTAAAGAGTTAAGAGGGGAAAACTGCCAACCAAGAATTCTAAATCTGCAAAACTGTCTTTTTAAATATGAGAGAGAGATTAAGAAATTTCCAGGTAAACAAAAGCAGAAGAAGTTTGTCACCACTAGACCAACCCTACAATATCCTAAGGGATATTTTTGGATTGAAAGAAAGGACACTAGACAAAACTGAAATAAAGATATCTGATAAAGGTAACAATATGTTAAATAAAAATGCCAGTACTGTTGTATTTTTGTTTTGTAACTCTACTTTTTACTTCCCACATGATCTAAAATGCAAAAACACAAGAAGTAATGAAAAATAAAGGGTTTTGAATCAATGTATAAATAGGCAATTTTTGACAAGGACTACATAAAAGTGGGGTACAGAGAGATATAAGAACATAGTTTGTGTATTGTTACTGAAGTTCAGTTAGCATCAATTTAGGATGTTAAATTTAAGCCCCAAGGTAACTAACTACAAAGAAAATATCAGAAAAATTAACATAGAAAGAAATGAGAAAGGATTCTAAAGGGTTCATACAAAAGATCAACTAAATACAAAAATAGGAAACGGTAGAAGAATTGTGGGCAAAAAAAGGTATAAGACTTACAAAAAAACCAAATAAAATGGAAGAAGGAAGTCCTGCATTATCAGTAGTTACTTTAAATGTAAAGGGATTAAACTCTCCAGTCAAAAGGCAAAGATTGGGACTCAGAGGAAACTAGACTGTGATAGTGGTGGTGAGAAGCATTGGGCAAGGATGAGGAGCAGGAGCAAACTATCACTGAGGACCTTCTCATGGCCAAGGATAAGATGGGGCAGTGACATTGTCAACCAGGTATTACGGTGTTTGATGGAAGCATCCAGCTCAGGTGTTGATACTGAGCCTATGTGAGAAATGTGATGCCATGATCATGGAAGAAACCAGAAAAATCTTCAAGAAAGAAAAGAAAATCAAGGAAGATATAATGATTATAAACATACATGTACCTGACAAAAGGGCTCCAAATTTAGGAAGCAAACATGACAATTTAAAGGAGAAATAATCATGCATTAATAGTAGAAGATTTCAATATACCACTTTCAATAATGTATTGAACATTTAGATAGAAGATTAGTAAGGAAATAGAAGACTTAAACAATACTACAAACCAACTAGACCTGGTAGACATACGTTTTAGTTTGCTAAGCTGCTGTACATAGATAACATGAAATGTACTGGCTTTAATTACAAGAATTTATTAGCTTACAAACTTACAGTTTTGAAGCCTTGAAAATGTCCGGATCTAGGCATCATCTAGGGATGCTTTCTTCCCTGCCCAGAGTGGTGTCTGTGCACCCAGCCAACTCCACTTTTCACCCCCAGACTAGAGTTTAGCATTCAGTTCAATATACTTCTGAGTTTCCAACCTCAAACTACTCCTGGGCCAGACCTCACCATTCCCAGTCTCAGTAAGGGCAACTTATAGAAATCTTAGCCTGAGATAAGGCATTTGTATTACTGTATACACACCCATGGTTTGTTAGAAGCATTTTTATTACTACTTCTTAAATGGACCAAGTGAGATAAAGATCACTTACACTGGTTTTCTCAAGTTGATGGGAGCCCCACTAAGAACAGAATCTGAGCCTCCCGACCTATGTTTCTTCCACCTCCTTAAACTGCAAAAGAGAAAGTCAGCTATCCAAGATACACATTCATTTTTCAAACACATATCAAACCCCTATCACCAGGCATAACCCCACTTGCAGTTGTATATGGCATGCTACCTGGCCTCAAGATGCTTACAGCTGAATTACACCCAAGGGAACATAAATGAGTTTTGTCATAGGTACCACAAAGAGAAAGAATAAAATTCTACAGACATCAAGGATATGGTCAGATGAGTAAAAAAACAAAAATAATAAGGATAAATAAATAAATAAATAATAGGGGGAGATCAAGGGTAAAAATTGGGTAGATTGAAATACTGTGGGTCAATGAGAGGGAGGGGTGAGGGGTATGAGATGTATGAGTTCTTTTTTTCTCTTTTTATTTCTTTTTTGTGGAATGATGCAAATGTTCTAAAAATGGTCATGGTAATGAATACACAACTATGTGATGTTATTATGAGCCATTGATGGTACACCATGTATGAACTGTAGTGTATGAAGATTTCTCAATAAAAAAAAAGAAGTCCAGCCTGGGATGAGAGGGGACCTGATGGACAGGCCACACACAGGGCTGGGAGCCCAGGAGCAGGCACCGTCACAGGCCCAGAGGACAGAGGTCATGCGTCGGGTGGCACGGGTCCCTGGCCTGTCCACAGTTCAGGACTCCGTGTGCAACTTGCAGCTCTAGTAAGAGCTGATGAGAGCAAGAGCGTGTCCCAGACTAGGATCTAAGCAAGTGACAGGGAAGGTCCTTGGGCACAAAAAGCAGAATCTCCCATGTACCAGAACTAGAAGAGAAACTAGACCAGTCACAAAGCTCAACCTGACTCCAGCTATCAGAGCAGGCCCAGGAGCCAAGTGACTGCCACTGAGTCACGGTTGGTTGGACCAGGACCCCTTAAATTCACCAGAAGTCTTCTGCCCACAATTGTAGGAGGAAGGGTCAGTGACCTCCCCCCAGGGAAGAGAACTGATTCCAAACCTGGGGACCAGGAACACCTGATAGGAGCAGTGTTGGACAAAGCTTCAGGGTGTCTTCTTTTATGTTTGTACCTGAATGTATTAAAATGATGATCTCCTACACAACTGTGTTCAAAGGGCACCATTCCCAGAAATGGTCCTCATGGATGTGTTGGCTCATAGGCCATCAAACATGAGGTGTCAAGAGCCTGGGCCTGCCAGTCAGACCAGCACCTCCATCCCCAGCTGTGTGACCCTGGGCAAGTCACTTAAGCCCTCTGAGCCTCAGTTTCTTTTTCTATTACATGGGAATGACAACATTAGAGTAGACATCTGTCATTTTAGTCTGGGATTCACACCTTCCCCAAATCATGTGTAAGTACGTAGTGATCACCCAGGAAATGATAATGTTATTGATTATTGCACCAGCAGCTGCACAGGTAGTACTTATGTCTTGGCCAAAGTAAGAAATCTACAACATCATGATAAATATAGTCACATACACCTGTTCTTACAAAACGCTCTTTTAATTATTAATCACGTCAAGCCAACCTGGAAAGTGAAACACTCCCGGCAGTATTCAGGAAATGCCCCTTTGCATGGCTGCCTGGTGCTTTGGCCAGAGGCCCTTCAGCAAACCAATTTGCAATGTTCTTTTCAGCTCACCGAAGTCATCTTTCTGTCCTTTGTTTCCATCAGGCATGGCCATCTTGGTACTAACTCCTACCGGCAGGTTCGTCTGTCTGGGAGAGAAAGGGGTTGGTCACAGTTGAGCCAAAGTCAATATAAATTTCAATTTCTCACTGTGGGATCGGCAATGCCATCCTGACCAAAAGGGGAAAAAGAAGTGTAACAAATAATATTTCAGTGGCTGAGAGAGTTCAAATAGAGTCGAGAGGCTACTCTGGAGGTCACTCTTACGCATGCTTCAGTTAGACATGCTATCTAACATAACTTGCCAAACCCCAAACAAAACCATTCTTGCCAATCCTAAAGAACACCTAAGTTGATATATAAGATTCTACAAAGGTTCCCTTTACTACAATAACTTTCCAGAAACCTACAACCTCCAGATGGGTCCCTGGACCAGATAAATCCTGAAACCCAGACGGCCCAGCCTCTCCAAAGCATCAGCTAGTTCCATCCCCCTTTCCCACATTATCGACAGCCCTTTCCAACAAGAAAAAGTTAGAATAGCCATAACCTAAATACCCCTAAAGAGAGGGATAGAAAGATCAAAGGAGAAGGTAGAGTTATACAGAGAAGGTACTAAATCATTACATTGGTATTTCTTTTAGTCTCCAGTGCTTTAGAGCAGCTAGAAGTAAAAAATAAAATTGTGGGATTGTAACCCATACCAAACTCTGAAATCTGCTCTATAACTAATTGTTGCAGCATGCTTTGAAATGTATTGCTTTTTGTATATGAGTTTTATTTTTCAGAATAAGAACAGAAAATTCAGTTCCTGTCTGCAACGAGACCCACTGCGTCCCTCTGCCATAATGTATAGAGAATCCCCCGTGCCGCATCCCTTGCTTTCACCTTTTTCTCTTTTTCCAGCCACAAGATTCGCAATTCAAATGCTGTCCAACAAGCCTGTGACACTGGCCCTCTGCGCTGACGTCCTCCATCTTCTCTCAGCAGGACCGGTTCTCCCTCTGCGCTCACTCCAAGGCTCGGGCGTTGAAAACGCAGGCGTGGGGTGCATGCCCAAGGCACTACTTTTAAACTATCTGCACCTATGGGTGCGGTGTATTTTACAAAACCACTATGAGTTCTCCTTTTTTTTCAAATAAGCACATGCTGCTTTTCTGTGTGAGAAAAGCTTTGTTAACGAGGGGACACCCAAAGGCAGGAGGACAGCAACTTCAAACGCAGAGCGGCTCACCGACAAGTGGCTTCTGCTTTCCCAAGTAGATTTACCTTTTCAACAGTCGCACTCGCTGCTGTCTGGCTTGGTGGCAGGTCTTCTGCTCTGATCTGTCGCCGGGGCAGAGAAGCCAAGGGTGCCTGTAGCAGAAGCCCTGGGTTCGGAGAGCTGCCGGTTTGAGCCTGGAGGACCTGGGATGCCCCAGGCCAGTTGCCACCCCTGCTTTCCCCCCTCACCACTGTGTCAAATAGGAGACTCCCCCCACCCACCTAGGAAGATAAAAACACAACTGCCAGCGATGAATTGCAACACTGCTATTCTACAGATTTCCAGAAAGTCTATGCAAAGGAGTTGGGCTACTGGTTCGCTTTTACTTTTTAAAGGTAACATAATTGTCAAGAAATTTTTTAAAATCTCCTTGGTCAAAATAGCCACACCTAAAGAAAAAATAATTTATTTTCCTATTGGTCGGATGTTTAAAGGTAAAAAGTGTAGCCAGGACAAGAATCTCGACTTGCCATTTCCTAGGCATGGGACCTTGGGCAAGAGTTCTGTGCCTCAGTTTCCTCCGGGGTAAATGGTTATGGTAGCACTATCTAGCTCAAAAGATTGTGTGGGTAATACAAATGAGATGAGCACAGTTCTTGGAATTCTTTGGAAGTCTTCTCCAGAAGCAACCAGGTCTTCACTTCCCATCCCAACTCCATGCAGACAAGTAGCTGCATACTTTGCCTGCTGCACCCTTATCCTAAGCCTAATTTATTGTTAGCTATTATTATGATCGTTTTATTTCTGCAAAATACCAACATGTTCAACAGCGCTCCCTTCCCAAGTGAAGTAAACATCTGAGTTCATTTGCTGTTTGGTCTTAAAAAGTTCACATTCCCTCTTTTTTACGCTTATGACTTTTCCTTTATTGTAAACACAGTCAAATCTATAGCAGCTGTAGTTATTTTGCAGAGGTCTAAATATCATCCAACTTTTTATTATGGAAATTTGCAAACAGAATAATGCAGCATGCACCCATGTGCTCTTCTCTGGGGCCAAGCATGGCCCTTTTGTCCTGTTTGCTTCATCTATCCTTTTCCCGTTCTTCTTTATTTTTGCTGCAGTGGAATTTTTATAGTGTCCATCAAGTCCTATACATCATGGCACTATGTGTGCACCTGTAAGAAAATGAGGAATTTCTCTATATAACCGCTCTATTAGTTCTACTAACAAAGTTAACATTGTCTAGTACCCAGTTCAAATTCAGACTTCCCTATTTGGCTCAAAAATGACTATTTATAGTTGGCTCTCTCAGACCAGGATGCAAACAAGGCCTGCACTTTCCATGTGATGATTCCATATCTTAAGACTGTGTAAATAACCGTGTAAATTGTCTTCTATTTTTAGTATTTTTTATTGCGAAATATAACATATATAACATAATAAATTTTCAAAGTATGTTTTAACAAATGGTTTTAGAATAAATGTCAAAGTATGGTATGGATTACAATTCCACCGTTTCGGGTGTCTCCTTCTAGCTGCTCCAAGACACTGGAGACTAAAAAGAAATATCAATATAATGATTCAGCGATCGTGTTCATTTGTTAAAGCCTATCTTCTCTGATACAACTCCTCTTTCTCCTTTGATCCTTCTCCCACTCTTTAGGGATATTTGGGCAATGGCCATTATAACTTCTTCATGTGGAAAAGGGGTGTCCACATTATGGGGTAGGCGGATGCAACTCGATGATCTTGGAGAGACTGGTAACTCTGAGTTTCAGGGCTTATCTGGCCTAAGAACCATCTAGAGGTGAAAAATAAACTCAGTGAGTGAAACTTTGAGCTTCAAATAGAGCCCTGGGTATTTTCAGGGTTTACAGGAATACTGCTACTTACTTGTAGCCCCAGCGTTGCCAGATACCCCCTGCCCCTGGCCAACTGCATGACATTAGGCTGGCCATTCTCTCTTTTGGGGCCTCCAACTACCCTTCCAATTTGAGGGCATCTGATTCTGGTGCCAGTGCTAAAAATCTTTGGCAAAATCAAGTGAAATCCTTTCAGCCTTTGCTGAAACCGATAGAAGTTACCCAATCCACCCAAAGGGTATATATTAACAAACCCATAAGGACTGGGGGGCTGAGGAAGAAACAAAACCCCCAAATTCTGCAAGCTGAAGAGTAGATAGTCAAGTGATAAATGATTTAGCACTCTAAGAAAACCTTAAACTGATGGTGAGACAAGCCAGGAGCCTCTGGGCTTACACCAGAGAACCCCCAAAAGGCTTGAGAAAAACTGGCCAGGTGACCATAATGAAAAGAGAGGGTTAATTAGCTAAGTAAGCTGGGTGCTGTCCTTTCCCCATCCCCCACCCCCACCCCCAGCTTGCAAAATGCTGACAACCAGGCTTAGAGCAGGATATGTCCTTTCTGAAGAACAGGACCTGCCCGAGAGCAAAGAACTTCTTGGACATCCCTGTGAACAGTGAGTCTACTGTTGAATGCACAGTCAACAGGCACCAGACACAGCTCTCAGTTACCCATGCTCACCTGGGAGCTGACACCCAAAGGCCATAGGCATTCCAAGGGCAGAGTCCTAAATGACAAGCAGCGAAGTAACAGACAGAGGAAAGCAACTTGGAGGACGCAGAATAAGTTGGGAGAACAGAGCTGTAAAATAAAAAAAGTGGAGTGCCAAGATGGCAGCTTAGAGAGGTGCGTAATTTAGTTCGTCCTCCAGAACAACTACTAAATAAGCAAGAACAGTACAGAACAGCTCCTGGGGCCATGTCAGTGACTGGACTCACAGCATACCCCAGTCTGGACCAGCTGGACAGGCCGCAAACCCCCCCAGAACCGTGAGTTCCCCAAGCCGCGGCAGTCGGCGCCCCTCCCCTACAGGCTGCTTCCCAGAGGGGAAAGAAAAGGGACTTTACCAGCAGCAGGGGCTGAGCGCAACTAAGCTTCAAACATTAATTAATTAATTTGTGGAATTAATTCACAAATTCTGACTACTAAAAATAGGCCCCCAGCTCAGCTGAACCTGGTCAAAGCAGAGGTTGCTGGAAACGGAACGGAGAAAGTAAAAAAGAAGCAGGTTTTTTTGATCTGATAGGACATGATACTGCCAAGGGCCTGGACCCTGAAGGAAAGGAGGAGACGAGAACAATCCTCAAGAACAGTGGCTTGGTCTCTCGATTTGGGAGGCCCTAATGTCTGAGACAGTATCAGGGGTTTCCCCAGTGGCAAAGTTTAATAGTTCCATATTTTTTATCATTCCTCATGAGACATTGCCAGTGCTTTTAAATTATCTGCTCAACATACTCAGGGATGTATTTATAAGCCCTCATTCCCATTCTGGGCTGTATGTGTTTGGGTTGTTTAAATGATCTGTCCAAACAGGTTGAGTTAGAAAGTCCCCCAAAATTACAACATAAGCTAATTAGAGCTAATAAATGAATTCAGCAAAGTGGTGGGATACAAGATCAACATGGAAATCTCAGGAGAAGGAAATTAAGTAAACAATATCATTTACAATACAACTAAAATAATCAAATGCCTAGAAACAAATTTAACCATGGATGAAAAGGTCTTGTACACAGAAAACTACAAAACACTGCTAAAAGAAATCAAAGAAACCCTAAATAAATGGAAGGATAGTCTGTGTTCATAGAGTTAGGGAAGACTAAATATCATTAAGATGTCAATTCTACCCAAATTGATTTATAGATTCAACAATCCCAATAAAAATTCCAATGGCCTACTTTGCAGAAATAGAAAAGTCAATGATCAAATTTATTTAGAAGGGTAAGGGGCCTTGAATAGCCAAAAATATATTAGAAAAGAATATGAAATTTGAAGAATAACACTTTAAAGCATATTGCAAAGCTACAGTAGTCAAAATAGCATGACACTGGCATAAGGATAGATATATTGACCAATGGAATCAAATTGAGAGTTCAGAAATAGATGCATCTATGGCTAATTAATTTTTTAATTAAGATTTTATTGAATTTAATTTTAAAGTAAAAAAATTTAAGTAAAAAGTATTTTATTTAATTTAGCTCTTATTTGACAATCATTGAACCATTTGGTTTGATTTTTGTACATATTGGCAAAAAGAGTTCTAATTGAATTTTCGACAGATTTTACATTAAATCTAGAAAGCACATGGGTAGTACTGACACCTTAGCAATATTTACATCTTCCAAGCCAAGAACACAGGATATCTCTGACTTTATAGAGGTTTTATTTAATATCTTTCACAAATGTCTTGCAGTTTTCATTGTGTAAGTCATTTACATCCTTGATTATATTTATTTTCAGATTTTCATAATACTATTATAAATTGAAACGTTTTTATGATTTAATTTTTGGAAGTTTCTTGATGATGTATAGAAACACAAATGATTTTTGAATATAGATATTGTACCCTGCAACTGTGTTAAATTAGTTCATGAGACCTAGTAGGTTTCTTGTGGATTCACGAGGATTTCTACACAGAGGATCATATAATTTACAAATAGAGGTAAATTTACTCCTCCCTTACAATTTTGTTGGTCTGTTTTATTTTATTTTTATTTTTATTGCTATATATTATATATTCACATATCATGTAATCATCAAAAATGTATAATCAATGGTTCACATTATCATCATATAGCTGTGCATTCATCACCACAACGGACTTTTCTTCTTTTTTGTTAAAAATAACATATATACAAAAAAAGGAATAAATTTCAAAGCACATTGCAATGATGAGTTGTAGAACAGATTTCAGAGTTTGGTATGGGTTACAATTCCACAATTTTAGGTTTTTATTTCTAGCTGCTCTAAGGTACTGGAGACTAAAAGAAATATCGATGTAATGATTCAGCAATCATACTCATTTGTTAAACCCTACTTTCTCTGTATAACTCCACCATCACCTTTGCTCTTTCTCCTACTCTTTAGGGGTATTTGGCTGTGGCCTGTCTGACTTTTTCATGTTGGAAGGGGCTGTCGATAATATGGACTGGGGGTTGGAACTAGCTGATGTTCTGAGAGGCTGGGCCCTCTAGGTTTCAGAACTTATCTGGTCCAGGGACCTATCTGGTGGCTGTAGGTTTCTGAAAATTACCCTAGTGCATGGAAACTTCATGGAATCTTATATAACACTCTTGGTGTTTTAGGATTGGCAGGAGTGCTTTTGGTTGGGGTTTGGCAAGCTGTGATAGGTAGCAATGTCTAACCGAAGCTTGCATAAGAGTGACCTCCAGAGTAGCCTCACAATTCTATTTGAACTCTCTCAGCCACTGATACCTTATTTGTTACATTTCTTTTCCTCGTTTTGGCCAGGATGGCATTGCTGATCCCATGGTGCCAGGTCCAGACTCATCCCTGGAAGTCATCTCCCATGCTGCAAAGGAAACTTTCACCCCTGGATGTCATGTCCCATGTAGGGGGGAGGACCATGATTTCACTTGCAGAGTTGGGTTTAGAGAGAGAGAGAGAGGCCACATCTGAGCAACAAGAGAGGTCCTCCAGAAGTAACACTTAGGCATACCTATAGGTAGGTTAAGCTTCTCTGCTGCATACATAAGCTTCACAAGAGCTAGCCTCAAGGTCATTATGTGTCCTTAATGTTTGACACAGTATCAGGAGTTTCCCTGGTGGTAAAGTTTAATAGCTCCATATTTTTTCTCCTATTCCTCAAGTGACTTTGCCAATACTTTTTGATTATGTGCTTAATAAACTCTGGGATTTATCCAGGCATTAAATTAAGCTGTGCAGAATTAAAGGTTCTCATTCTTATTCTGGGACCCCTATGTTTGTATTGTTTAAATGATCCATCCAGACAGGTTGAGTTAGGTTATGTGCTACAGAAAATATAGGTTCTGGAAAAAATAAATCTTTCTTCCTTTGGTCTCAAAGAGGAGATGAGGGTTCTAAAATACAGACAAGTCTTCCTTACCCTTGTGTTCTGAATTACCTTAATCCCAACCTGATAGGCTTCATTCTTATTCTGAAATACCAGGTTATACATTTATAAAACAGCCTCTCAATTCCAAAAATAACAATTACCACTCCAGATTAAATGTGACTGCTATAAGAACATACAATCTGGATCCTGTTTCCTCAGGGGGCCTTGATTAAATTTCTTATTATTTAGAATAAGTATTTTCTGAATGAGACCATACAATATTTACCCTTTTTTTTCTGCCTTATTTTGCCTCACTAAATGTCCTACAGGTTCATTCACAACTTTGCATGCCTCACAACTTTGTTCCTTTTTGTAGCAGCACAATATTTGATCATATGTATACACCATCATCTACTTCTCAGTCAGTGCATCCTTCAGCCACCTCCATTCACTGAGCATCATGTATAATGACCAAAGTCAACAGTTCATCAACACTCTCAATTTTAGATAATTTCATTATTCCCAAGACAAAGAAAACCAATAAACACACCCTCACCAAATAGGAAATCCAAACCTCCCCTTAACTCTTGTCCCTTCCCCCGTTATTTATCCCTAGTGTTGATATTTTCCTGTTAAACATAGGAAAATATATTTTGAAACCACGTATCTGAGTATTTAATATCCAGAATTTATAAATACATCCTACAATTCAAGAATATCAAGATGAACAACTTAGTTTAAAAAATGGGAAAGAGACTTGAACAGATATTCCTCCAAAGAGGAAATTCAAGTAGAAAAGAAGCACATGGAAAGATGCTTAATATCAGTAGTTATTAGGGAAATCCAAATTAAAATCACAATATAAATCACACCCACCAGAATGATGGAGAAATAGGAGCACTCATTTGTTGCTGGTGGGAATGTAAAAGGTACATAGCAAACCACTGCAGAAGATAGTTTGGCAGTTCCTCAGGAAGCTAAGTGTAGAATTGTCTTATGATTTGGTGATCATATGCCCAAAAGAATTGAAAGCAAGGACTCAAACAGATATTTGCACACCAATGTTCATAGCGGCAATGTTCTTTAATTGCCCCAAAAAGGACACGGCACAAATGTTCATCAACCAATGACGGGATAAATGAAATGTGGTATATACATATGATGGAATATTATTCAGCCATAAAGAAGAATGAAGTCCTAATGTATGCAGCAAGATGGATCTTGAGGACATTATGTTGAATGAAATAAGCCAGACACAAAAGGGCAAATATTGTAATATCTCACTGTCATGAATTAACTATATTAAGCAAACTCGAAGAATTAGAATCTAGCATATGAGTTACCAGGAGATAGACTGGGTTTAGAGAATGGGGAGTGAATGCTTAACTTGTACAGGATTTCTGTTTAAGTTGATGGTAAATGGTGGGAATGGAGGGTGGTGGTAGCACATTACTGTGTCACCAAGAAGCACTGAACTGAATGTGGTTGAAAGAGGAAACTTTAGAATGTGTATATTACTAGAATAAAATCAAGAGATAAAACATAGGACTATACAACACAGTGTACTCTACTGTAGTTGATGGACCATGGCTAATAGTACAAATATAAGAATGCTCTTTCATGAATTATAGCAAATGTCCTATACTAATATAAGGCGTTAATATTAATTGGGTGGTATATGGGAAAAATACACTTAAAGTAACTTATGGATAATGGATAATGGTACAATTTTAATAATCTCTCATTGATTGTAACAAAGGCAAGTAATGTTAAAAAATAATACAAATATTTAAACAATTCTATTATCAATTGTAACAAATGTTCTACATCAATGCAAGCTATTGGGGGGTAGTGTGGTGCATGGGAATTCTATATTTTATGCATGATTATCCTATAAACCCACAATTTCTCTAAAAAAACAAACAAGACCCAGGGTCTTAAGATATTTGGGGGCAGAAATGAGGAACATTTGATAAATTCCTGGGAACAAAAGGTACTCACTTCCTCAATGCCTTGGTAGTGTGAAAGTTCCCTGGTATCTTGACCTACCAGAGAAGGGATGGGGAAATCCTGAAAAAAGCCAAAGTTAACATTGCCTGTCAGATTAATGAAAGAGGGTTCCAAATGACAATTCAATTATAAAATTATAGGAAATAAATAAAGTTCTATTTCTTAGTTATCTGAACAGTAGATCAAGCTTTGTGCCTACTCTACAGAACATCCAAGAATGTTTGTGCTAGAAGAGGAGACCTCAAAGGTCAAGGAGACCCACTCCATCATTTTCTATGATTCCCATTAGACTGTAGGCTATAGAAAGGCAGTCGTTTTGCTCACAATGCATCCCAAGTGCTTAGAACAAAGTAGGGTGGGCACATACTGGGTGTTCAGTAAATATTGATGAATCATTTTGAACCTTTTTTTGTCTAACATTTTTGATTCCTTACACTATTTCTTCAAACATTTTAAACATACTTGTTCTCAAATCTCTTTTAGACTGTTTTACTAAAGCCAGTTTTGGGTATAAATGTTCACCGTTATCTGCTGACTTTCCCTCATGGTGGTTTGTTTTCTTATATGTTTTCTAATTTTTTACTGTAAACTCACTGCCAACAGAGGTTGTTTTCTATGTAAGTCTCTTATGTTCTAGTTTGTCAGAGTGACCCTACAGAGTTGTTTTGATTTTCCCTCTGCCTGAGGAGTCGTGGATTTTACAAAGTGTCAGAGTAATTTTTACATTAATTTTCAACATGGAGGTCCCTGAATCATTAAAACAGTATGAGCCCAAACCTCATTTCTGCACATGGCAGAGGCCTGGGATTCCAATTTCTCTCCAGTGACTATTTTTCCATTTATGGCTGCAGGTTTCTTTGAGCCATGTTTTTCTAGGCTCCATTTCACTAGAGCAAGCCCTTCACGATCCTTTGTTTGACATGGAGTCTTAGACTCCTTTCCCTGCATGGGTGTGGATGCCTCTAACCTCAACCGTATAGGACTATATTCCATCCTGATTCCCCTGTGAGGCCTTTGCCTCTGCTCTGAATTCTGCTACATTCTTGAGAATTCCACTTCTTGATTTCAAACTCATCTGTGTCTTATCATTTAAAATATATCATATTTTTCAAAGCATTCCCAGAAGGTTGAAATGAAGGGTTGTTTTTTTTCTTACATCAGCCTAATCTGCCAAATTGACTGGAAAAAGCAATTTATGACTGAGGAGAATAAGGCCCATAAAGATAAGGCTGTCTGGGTGGTAAGGGCTGTGGGGAAGTGAAGCTGAGACATACATCACGAACTATCAGATTCTATTTTCTTCAAAAATTGGAAAATCCAGATTTTTGCCTTGTGGCCTTGGAAAGAAAAAAATATACAACTTCCTTTTCATTTGCTGCACTTTCAAAACGTCATATGTCATACTGCATTTGATTTGAATTCTTGGGAAAGGTGGTGGCATCACTGTGATTCCTTGGGAGACTACTTTCTGACACTGTTTCATTGGGATAGTGGATGAGCTAGAGAATAATTTGGAATGGGGTCATGATGGAGAACGTTAGAGGTCATAAATCCACGGTGATTGTAATGCAGAAGGACAAATGGGTGCGGCAGCAGGAAACTGACCTGGAGTCATGAGAGAAAAAAGCCTCAAATATCAAACCAGAGTTCTATGAGGTAATCACACAACTGGTTAGATGATACAGACAACAAAATTTAAGTTTTGTTCACCTTGGGATGTGAAGCTGCAGCTGACCAGTGGGGGCCTAAAATCATCAATATGGCAGGCAAGCACTGGCAATATGAAGGCACCTAGCCTGACAAACCTGACTGGTGTTAGAACCATATTGGAAAGTACCATTAGGTCCCAAGACCTAGCCAAAATCCTGGGCTCCAGCTGCAGTGCTGTCTGGTCTCAGATGGTGTCCCTGCCCGGCTCTGTGGGTGGCTGGAGGTATAATCTGAGAAGGAAATCAGTCACATTGTAAAAGGAATCAAGGGCGTCCTCCTGCAAAGTATTCTTGGCCATGTGTTAGAGAGAGCAACGAAGAACCAGCTATTCGCATGGGGACTTGGACTTACTTTAAAGTGTTCTTTTTATCTGGAATGAACATATAATTTGGAATCAAGCAGAGCTTGGTTCTGAGCCCAGGTTCTCTACTTCTGGTTCTGTATATTTGGGCTAATTCCTTGACTTTCTTGAACCTCATGTGTTTCATTTCAGGGATTTGATCAGTAAAATGAGGATTATGAAGAGTTGGTTCCATGAGCATTGAATAAGACAATAAATGCAAAGTACCTGGCACTAATAGACTCTCAATAAATGGTCATTATGATTTTTTTGTGCATGGGCAGGCACAGGGAATCGATTCCAGGTCTCCAGCATGGCAGGCGAGAGCTCCACCACTGAGCCACCATTGCCTGCCCCATTATGATTTTTTTAAACAAACACTTCATACAAGGCGAATGGCAATATTGAGCAAAGCTACAGATATCACCTCTCAAAGAGATCTTCCTCAACCCTCAATCTAGTCTGGGCTCCTCTCTTACATTCTCTAACAAAGCTGGGCGCTTTTCCTTCAGACCATTCATTACTATGGTAACCATGTATGACTTGTTGAACTTCACAGTTGCCAACTCAGTGCTGAGGGAGAAATGACATCTCTAAACAAGAAAATCCCCACTCACATCCACCAGGTGTCCTTCTGAGGGGGTGAGGGGCTCGGTGCAACTGGATTTTCCAAATTCTCAAGATAACCTAGAAAATCTGATTTTTAAATGTGAAGTGTGCTAGTTTTAAGTGGTTGGGAAATACTTTAATTAAAAAAGAGATGTGTGGGTCCCCCAAAGTCATTTGTGGCCCACAACAGACCGGAGAGCTGCTGGCGTCCAATCTCTGGTTTGTGTCTGACTCTGTGGGTAGGCGGACTTAGGTCCCCCACTGCGTGTGCAGGAGACGCACAGTCTGGGCTAAATATCGAGGAGGGGGGGAGGGAGGGAGGGAGGAAGAGAGAGAGGAGGAGGAGGAGGAGGAGGAGGAGGAGAGGAGAAGAGAAGAGAGAGTTGTAAAGAAAAAAAAAGGAAGAAAAGGAGAGACAGAGACATAATAAAGAAGGGGGAGAAAGAAGTAAAAAAAGACTTCCTTTTTCTTCCTAAAAAGTATTGGAAAAATTGCCCATATTGAGAATATATAGGCAGTCTGGGTAAGTTTACAGATTTCCAATTTAGGAGTTCTAAGTTAATTAATAGAAACTATGAAAGAAAAACCATTTATTGCTTCTCTGTCATTTTCAGGGAAAAATAGAATAATTATTTTTGTTGCTTTTATAATCGAATGATAAAATGAAAATGTTTTGACTACTGCAGAAGCAAAACTTGCCATGTGTAAGTATTGCATTGAACAGACTGTGAGCTGCATATTGTCAAACCAATTTTTGTTTGCTGGGAAATAGAATTTAATCTCTGACCTCAAGTTTCATCATGCAATGAGCTTGCTAAATACACCGAACTGAAGATTTCCATGGTAGTATGATTTGTGGACTGACTTGAACTCTGAAAGTCATTGCAGCTGCCATTTGGTGAAAAATAGGAAAACAGGGCTGTGGGGAGCTTAGGCTTCTAGATCCAAAGGAAGGAGAGAAATATCAATGGTAGATTATTTAGGGGCTGTCTAAATTGGAATGGCTGTGTTTGATATACTTGTAAGTTTAAGGATTCCTAGAGATTTGTCTTTGGGGATGCTAACATGCCTCAGTAACTGTGGTAATAGAGTGGCCTGCTGCTCAGATTGCCTGCCTACAAAACTGCAAATTAATACATGTTTCGCAGAGATTTTTACTCTGGATTCTGCACTCAGTTTAGTTAGTATGGCTCAAGTCAAGACCTGCCACTGTGGCTGCCCAGTTTCTCATTTTTTGATGATGATTACATGTTATTTTTGTAATTAACAAATAATATGTGAACATCTTCTTATTCAGCAATGAGCAAGGGCTTCTTATGGCTTACCCAAGTAATGAGAATGATTAAAAATCCTGGTTGCACATTATAATTGCCTAGGTGATTAAAAAAAGACATACCTGTGCTCAGGTTCTACTTCAGACCAATCAGAATCTCTGGGGGGTGGATCAGGCTTTGGCTTTTTGGAAAAGATATTTAGGTGGCTTAACATGCACCCAGCGTGCTCTGGGAAACTTACCAGAACAGCATATTATCAGGTCCCACTCCAGACCTACTGAATCAGAACTCCTGGACTGAGGCCCACCAAGCTTGATTTAATAAGTACTCTGCCAAAGTCCAAGAAGCACTGCCTCAGAGTATAGACTTAGCTTGATAGTCACACTTCTTAATCCAGCCTTAACTTCTCCAGACCAACTCATTACTAGTTTCCCTCTGTCCCCTTGCACTCTGACCAGGCTAGCTTATTGCATGTCCCCTGAGTCTCTTTGGCTAGGTGCCCCCTTCTCCTATGCTCTGGCCTCTTCCCACCATGCCTCGCAGCCTCCCTCTGTGCACCCACATTTTGTTCATCCATCAGGGTTCAGCTCATGCTTCACCACTATAACCCCATTACTCCATCTCCCTCCTCTTTAGCATTCGTTTATTTCTTCAACAAATATTTATTTCATGCCTATTATTTGTGAAGCATTGAGTGAAAGACAAAAAATATATATATGCCAGCATCTCTTTTCAGGATGCTTTTAATATCATTGGGAACAAAAGTGAAATTCCTATCTCATGTTGCTTATACATAGTTTATGTCAAATGAAAAGACCCTAGGTCTTTTTGACAGGATCTTTTGCCTTATCAGGTGTTCTACATTTTATTCTTGCACCAATGATTTTTTAAAAAGTATAGTAGGATTTTACTTTTATTCTGATTAAGTTCACATTTTGCATTTTATCCTGTCCATGGCAAAGTTTCAATTTTATCATTGTATTTATCTATCCCTTATAATTTTTTGTTTTCTAAAGTTTGATAAGTCTTCCTTCCCCCATGTATTTATATATATTACAAGTTTATTCATAACTTGGAAGATGAGAGGCTTTCTTGGGAACAGTTATACAGAATTATATTAAAAGAAGGAAAATATTTTGGTAGAGAGCATTGACTGATTTGAAATCTTAAAGAGGTTGACCAGATGTCTTCTTTACAAGATGGCTTTCAAAGTAAGTACATTTTTAAGTGAAGGGTAAATATAAGCTTGATACAGTCATTTTAAAGGTTTAACATTTATCCTTCCCTTGTAATACATTTACTGTCTGTGGGAGAGTTATTTGGGAAAGTTTTATAAATAAGCATTAGCTCCTTAGACTCTGGAAAAGAGAAAAGCCATCATAATCTGATGACACATTATTCAGACCAGACATTGTTTTCATGTATTGGGTTTCTTTTTCTTGTGCTTTTTTTCTTTTTTTTTCTTTTTTTTTTGCTGGAGGTGGGGGTGGGGCATCAGAAAATCTAAAAAGGCTTTTCTAAAACTCTCTGGTTTTTTTGGGAAGGCCACAGGGATTTAAAATTTATTTTTATTATGGTTAACATAAATATCACATAAAGTGTCCAATTTTAACCACTTTCTAGTATACATTCAGTACAATTGTATAGTCTACCATTGTCTAGTACACAATTCTAGTACACAATTCACAACAGTGTCACAACATTGTGCTACTATCAACAACATCCACTACCGAAACCCTTCCATCTCCCCAAACAGAAACTCTGCATCAGTCAAGCATTTACTCCCCATTCCCCACCCCGCCCCCTGCCCCTGGTAACCTGTCTTCTAATCTCTGACATTATGAACTTGAATATTCTAAGTGTTCCATATAAATGAGATCGTGTAATGAGTGTCTTCTTGTGTCTGGCTTATTTATTTGTTTAGATATGGGATGAAAGGAGGAAAAGTGGATGTTGAAGACGATGAGCTGGGGACTGAGGATATGAAGTTTGGAGGTGTGAGAAGGTGGTCGGGAGAGTGTGGGGCTGCAGTGGGGCTGAAAACCAGAATATCGATAATTTGTTCCAAGAAGAGAGGAAAGGAACCAGATTTCTTTGTAACATCTTTTAAAAATGAAAACTTTTTCCTCCTATTTACAAAAGTAAACTGTTCGCTGTAGAAATTTTGGAAAATGCAGAAATGTAAAGACTCTACTATTGTTAGTTCTTTGTTTTGTTTGTAGCCTTTCAGCTTTCAAAAGAACTAAATGTTTACAGTCATGGATCAAACATAGTTTACAATAATAGGATTATATTAAACCTGTGATTTTATAACCCAAATTCATTTTTTTAACATTTTTTATTGTAAGATATAACACATACAAAGCAAAGAGAGAAAAATCAATAATTTTCAAAGCACACTTCAACAAGTAGTTACAGAACAGATCACCAGTGTTTCTCATGGGCTACCATTCCACTATCTCAGAGTTTTCCTTCTAGCTGCTCCAAAACACTGGAGGTATAATCTAAATTTTTAAGTAAATAAAATTTCGTATATTTTTATGTCATTCAATATGTATCTATATTATCATTTTTAATGGTCAGAATGTTTCACAATTTAACTATTCGTATATTATTGGCATTCCCCCGACATTAGTTTGTTTTTTTACCTATGGATTCTATTCGTTCTCTTAAAATTCTCCTCTCTCTTTTCCACTTTAAAATGTTCATACAAGTGTTTTTCATAAACTCTTTTCTTTAGCAAGCTTTGCAGGACTTGTATAGTTGTTTGGAAATTGACACTTTCTCTTTTATTGCACCTCTCTGTCTTTTACTTTTTTTTTAGAAATTTCCTCAATGTTATTTTTCAACTCTTTTGTTTAGTTTCTAGCTTCTGATAACATATTTATAATTTCTAAAAATTCTTTTTGTTCCTGAAAATATCTTTTCAGGTTATTCTGTTCTTTTATGGAGTACAATATCTTATCTCTCTGAGTACTTTTTTTCTTTTTCTTTCTTTTTTTTATTAATTAAAAAAAATTTTTTTGGCTTTACAATAGGATTTTATTAGCTTGCAAGCTTACAGTTTTTTTTAACTTTTTATTAATTAAAAAAATTAAACAAAACATTAAGATATCATTCCATTCTACATATACAATCAGTAATTCTTAATATCATCACATGGTTGCATATTCATCATTTCCTAGAACATTTGCATCAATTTAGAAAAAGAAATAAAAAGACAACAGAAAAAGAAATAAAATAACAGAGAAAAAAAAGATTATACATACCATACCCCTTACCCCTCACTTTCATTTACCACTAGCATTTCAAACTAAACTTATTTTAACATTTGTTCCCCCTATTATTTATTTTTATTCCATATATTCTACTCTTCTGTTGATATAGTAGCTAAAAGGAGCATCAGACACAAGGTTTTCACATTCACAGAGTCTCATTGTGAAAGCTATATCATTGTTCAATCATCATCAAGAAACATGGCTACTGGAACACAGCTCCACATTTTCAGGCAGTTCCCTCCAGCCTCTCCACTACATCTTGAACAACAAGGTGATATCTACTTAATGCATAAGAATAACCTCCAGGATAACCTGTCGACTCTGTTTGGAATCTCTCAGCCATTGACACTTAGTCTCATTTCTCTCTTCCCCCTTTTGGTCGAGAAGGTTCTCTCAATCCCTTGATGTTAATTCTCAGCTCATTCTAGGATTTTTCTCAGTCCTTTGATGCTGAGTCTCAGCTCATTCCAGGATCTCTGTCCCACATTGCCAGGAAGGTCCACACTCCTGGGAGTCATGTCCCACGTAGAGACAGGGTGGGTGGTGAGTTTGCATGTTATGTTGGCTGGAGAGAAAGGCCACATCTGAGCAACAAAAGAGGCTCTCTTGGGGGTGACTCTTAGGCCTAATTTTAAATAGGCTTGACCTATCCTTTGTAGGGTCAAGTTTCATATGAACAAACCCCAAGACTGAGGGCTCAGCCTATAGCTTTGGTTCTCTAGACAGCTTATGAGAATATTAAGAATTCAACTTGGGGAAGTTGAATTTTCCCCTTTTCTCACCATTCCCCCAAGGGGACTTTGCAAATACATTTTTATTCACTGCTCAAATCACTCTGGGATTGATCGGGGCATCACTGTGGACAAACCAACACAATCTCATGTCCTACCTGAGATTCCTAGTACTTATGGCATTCAGTCAAACTATCTACATAAGTTATATTAGGAAATGCACTAGTCAAAATATAAATTTTGTAACAAATAAACATTTTTTGCTTTAGTCTCACACAGAAGGTGACGTTTTAAAATATTGATTACCATCTATTTTCAGCACCCTGCAATAATGACATTCCTTTGTTCTTCCTCATGCAAAAACATTTTTAAAATTTGTACATTGTAAATTTCACTATTATTATACACTCTAGGCATTCCTAGATTATACCATCTCGATCTTTACCATCTATCTTTCTTTCTGATTTCATTTATGTCCCCAGCCCTCCTCCCTCTATCATTCTCACATGCAGCTTCATTCAGTGTTTTAACATAATTATATTACAGTTAGGTAGTATTGTGCTGTCCATTTCTGAGTTTTTGTATCCAGTCCTGTTGCACAGTCTGTATCCCTTCAGCTCCAATTACCCAATATCTTACCCTATTTCTATCTCCTGATGGTCTCTGTTGCCAAGGAAATTTTCCAAGTTTATTCACTAATGTCAGTTCATGTCAGTGAGACCATACAGTATTTGTCCTTTAGTTTTTGGCTAGTCTCACTCAGCATAATGTTCTCTAGGTCCATCCATGTTGTTACATACTTCATAAGTTTATTCTGTCTTAGAGCTGTATAATATTCCATCGTATGTATATACCACAGTTTGTTTGGCCACTCATCTGTTGATGGACATTTTGGCTATTTCCATCTCTTTGCAATTGTAAATAATGCTGCTATAAACATTGGTGTGCAAGTGTCCATTTGTGTCTTTGCCCTTAAGTCCTTTGAGTAGATACCTAGCAGTGGTATTGCTGGGTCATATGGCAATTCTATATTCAGCTTTTTGAGGAACCGCCAAACTAGCTTCCAGAGCAGTTGCACCATTTGATATTCCCACCAACAGTGAATAAGTGTGCCTCTTTCTCCACATCCTCTCCAGCACTTGTCATTTTCTGTGTTATTGATAATGGCCATTCTGGTGGGTGTGAGATGATATCGCATTGTGGTTTTGACTTGCATTTCTCTAATGGCCAGGGACATTGAGCATCTCTTCATGTGCCTTTTGGCCATTCGTATATCCTCTTCTGATAAGTGTCTGTTCGAGTCTTTTGCCCATTTTGTAATTGGGCTGTCTGTCTTTTTGTTGTTGAGTTGAACAATCTCATTATAAATTATGGATACTAGACCTTTATCTGATATGTCGTTTCCAAATATTGTCTCCCATTGTGTAGGCTATCCTTTTACTTACTTGACGAAGTTCTTTGATGCACAAAAGTGTTTAATTGTGAGGAGTTTCCATTTCTTTCTTTTTTTTCTTCAATGCTAGTGCTGTGGGTGTAAGGTCTAGAAAACCACCTCCTATTATAATATTTATAAGCTATCTCCCTACATTTTCTTCTAACAGTTTTATGGTCTTAGATCTTATGTCTAGGTCTTTGATCCATTTTGAGTTAATTTTTGTATAGGGTGTGAGATATGAATCCTCTTTCATTCTTTTGCATATGGATATTCAGTTCTCTAGGCACCATTTATTGAAGAGACTGTTCTGTCCCAGGTGAGTTGGCTTGACTGGCTTATCAGAGATCAATTGTCCATAGATGAGAGGGTCTATATCTGAACACTCTATTCTATTCCATTAGTCAGTATATCTTTCTTTATGCCAGTACCATATTGTTTTGACCGCCGTAATTTCATAATATGCCTTAAATTCAGATGACATGAGACCTCTGACTTCATTTTTTTTCCTCAGGATACTTTTAGCTATTCGGGACACCCTGCCCTTCCAAATAAATTTGGTTATTGGTTTTTCTATTTCTGAAAAGTGAGTTTTGGGGATTTTAATTGGTATTGCATTGAATCTGTAAATCAATTTAGATAGAATTGACATCTTCACTATATTTAGTCTTCCAATCCATGAACACAGTATGCCCTTCCATCTATTTATGTCTTCTGTGATTTCTTTTAATAATTTCTTGTAGCTTTCTTTGTACAGGTCTTTTGTGTCATTAGTTAAATTTATTCCCAAATATTTTATTCTTTTGGTTGCAATTGTAAATGGAATTTTTTTTATTTCCCCTCATATTGTTCATTATTAGTGTATACAAACACTACAGATTTCTGAGTGTTGATCTTGTAACCTGCTACTGCTGTACTCATTTATTAACTCTAGTAGTTTTGCTGTGGATTTTTTTGGATTTTCAACATATAGAACATATCATCTGCAAACAGTGAGAGTTTTACTTCTTCCTTTCTAATTTTGATGCCTTGCACATCTTTTTCTTCTCTAATTACTCTGGCTAGAACTTTCAACATAATGTTGAATAACAGTGGTGATAGTGGACTTCCTTGTCTGTTCCTGATCTTAGGGGGAAACTTTTCAGTTTTCCTCATTGAGGATGATGTTAGCTGTAGGTTTTTCGTATATTCCCTTTATCATCTTGAGGAAGTTCCCTTCTATTCCTATCGTTTGAAGTGTTTTCAACAGGAAAGGATGTTGAATTTTGTCAAATGCCTTTTCCGCATCAATTGAAATGATCATGTGGTTTTTCTGCTTTGATTTGTTGATATGGTGTATTACATTAATTGATTTTCTTATGTTGAACCATCCTTGCATACCTGGGATGAATCCTACTTGGTCATGGTGTATAATTCTTTTAATGTACTGCTAGATTCAATTTCCCAGAATTTTGTTGGGGATTTTTGCATCTATATTCACTAGAGAGATTGGTTGGTAGTTTTCTTTTTTTTGTAATATCTTTGTCTGGCTTTGGTATGAGTGTGATGTTGGCTTCTTACAATGAGTTAGGTAGCTTTGCCTCCTCTTCAATTTTTTTGAAGACTTTGATCAGGATTGGTACTAATTCTTTCTGGAACATTTGGTAGAATTCACATGTGAAGCCATCTGGTCCTGGACTTTTCTTTTTGGGGATTTTCTTAATGACCAATTAAATTTCTTTTCTTGTGATTTGTTTGTTCAGGTTGTCTATTTCTTATCGAGTCAAAGTCGGTTGTTCATGCCTTTCTAGAAAGTTGTCCATTTTATCTACATTGTTGTATTTATTAGCATAAAGTTGTTCATAGTATCCTGTTATTACCTCCTTTATTTCTGTGGGGTCAGTGGTTATGTCTCCTCTTCTATTTCTGATTTTATTTATTTTCATCCTCTCTCTTCTTTTTGTCAACCTCACTAAGCGTCCATCAATCTTATTGATTTCCTCAATTATTATCATGTCCTCAATTTCATTTTTTTCTGCTCTAATCTTCATTATTTCTTTCCTTTTGCTTGCTTTGGGGTTAGTGCGCTGTTCTTTCTCCAGTTCTTCCAAGTGGACAGTTAATTCCTCAATTTTTGCCCTTTCTTCTTTTTTCATATAGGCATTTTGGGCAATAAATTTCCCTCTTAGCACTGCTTTTGCTGCATCCCATAAGTTTTGCTATGTTGTGTTTTCATTTTCATTTGCCTCAAGATATTTACTGATTTCTCTTGTAATTTCTTCCTTTACCCACTGGTTGTTTAGGAGTGTGTTGTTGAGCCTCCACATATTTGTGAATTTTCTGGCACTCTGCCTATTTTTTATTTCCAGCTTCATTCCTGTGTGATCTGAGAAAGTGTTTTCTATGATTTCAAACTTTTTATATTTATTGTGACTTGCTTTGTGACCCAGCATATGTCTATCCTTGAGAATGATCCATGAGCCCTTGAGAAAAAGGTGTATCCTGCTGTTGTGGGGTGTAAAATTCTATAAATATCTGTTAAGTCTAGCTCATTTATTGTGTTATTCAAATTCTCTGTTTCTTTATTGATCCTCTGTCTAGATGTTCTGTCCATTGATGAGAGTGGGGAATTGAAGTCTCCAACTATTTTGGTAAATGTGTCTATTTCTCTTTTCAGTGTTTGCCTTATGTATTTTGGAGCATTTGGGCTCAGTGTATAAATACTTATGATTGTTATGCCTTCTTGTTGAATTGTTCCTTTTATTAATACATAGTGTCCTTCTTTGTCTCTTTTAACTGTTTTACATTTGAAGTCTAATTTGTTGGATATTAGTATAGCTACTCCTGCTCTTTTCTGATTGTTATTTGCATGAAATATCTTTTCCCAACCTTTCACTTTCAACCTATGTTTATCTTTGGGTCGAAGATGTGTTTCCTGTAGACAGCGTATAGACAGGTAGATGGGTCCTGTTTTTTAATCCATTCTGCCAGCCTATATCTTTTGATTGGGGAGTTTAACCCATTAACATTTAGTGTTATAACTGTACGAATAGTACTTTCTTCTACCATTTTGCTTTTGGATTTTACATGCTATATCTAATTTTCCTTTTTACCTTTACTGATTGTCTTCATTTCTACACTCTTCTCCACATCTCTCTTTCCTGTCTTTTTGTATCTGCCTCTAGTGCTCCCTTCAGTATTTCTTGCAGAGCTGGTCTCTTGGTCACAAATTCTCTCAGTGATTTTTTTTTCCTATGAAAATTTCTTTAATTTTTATCTTTTGGAAATACATTTTTCATTTTGTTTTCACAATACAAAAATGTTACATATCTAAGAATGATCTATCTGAAGCAGATCTATTGAAGTAGATCCACGAAATTGTGTTGCTGTTATTTGTTTCAACAGAGGAAGGGCTGGTACATGTTGCAGATCTGTCATTTCTCATGATTTCATAGACTCACACACATGCACCCATACACGACCCTTTACCTGCAGACTGCCACCCAAACACACACACACAAAAGAAAAAAAGAAGAAAAGACAACCAGGTGATGACACCGCAGAGAGAACACAGCACAACATGTAAGAACAGAAGTTAATTTTGTTACTCCAACACCCCCTGTGAGAAACTCACATCTTAGGAAAAATAACTCTAAATAAATATGTCCAAAGGCCAAGGCATAGGTAAGTTCCTTGATGGGTTGACATCAGCAGGCATTTTCCTGCTGGAAAAACAAGCTTGAGAAAGCTGAATATTTTCAGGCAGCTATGGTGGGAAGCAGGGAGACACAACCGATTTCTCCATGGGGAGACTGCAATCATGCGCTGTAACTGCCCAGCAATCTGTGCATGAAAAGATGGATGAGAACCTCTCCAGGCAGGACAGAGCTCAGCCCCAGATTCATGATCACAGCACATGAGAATATCAGCTCTTTTTACATATTTCACAGCCAACATTCCACATCAGGTGGGTTCTTAAAAGCACTAATTCATGACAGCAAAGATTTCACATGAGTAACAAATAACTGGTTAATAGTACACATATTCATGACAGCCTACAACTGTGATGAGTGTTCCACAGACAGTTTAAATTAAAAAGGAAAAAAAGAAACAACCACAAAAATAAAAATTTGGTTTCTAAGAGACATACTTAGTTTCAAATCCCTCCCATACCACATCTTATTCAATTAAATACAGTATGGCTTCCAAATGGCTTTGGGGTGTTGGCTGGTTCTCTCTCAGTGACAGCACCCACAATTTCACTCAGTTCTTGGTTACCATGTATCAGGAACTTCAAAGAGCTTGGCAGAGCTGCTGGAGATGCCTCCTGCTGAAGAAAACTCCTTCTTCATTCTTTTTAATTTCTTAGACTTTTTCCTCCCTTCTGAGAGGGATTCTGTACAGAAATCTGTCTGCTCAAGTTCAGCATCAGACATCTCCCCTGACCCTCTGTCCTCCGATCCAGTTTCTGCGTGACTGGGACTCAGATTTCTCTTTCCTAGTGCGCTGGTGCCTGTAAAACTATTGGAGCGGTAACAGTGATTCTGCACTGCATAGGACATGCACTGAGTACTTAACCGCTTTCGCTCAACCTCCTTCCAACTATCTTCTGTCCATTTTCTCTTGATTTGCTTCTCCTCAAGTTTTTTTCCCACATATTCAGCATAGGTCTGGATCCGATAGCTTTCTGCATACCTGCTGGTATTGACAGCAACCTGTACTTGCTCAGGCTGGCTCAGAGAAACAAATGCTGATGTGTCATCAATCCAGGATATCTGAATGTTACCAAAGTCACTGAAAAGCTGGTAAAGGTCGCTCATTTTCCATTCTTTGGGGAATGTCACATGGAGAACATGATCTTGTTTAGGTTCCAAGTCTGGTCCTTCCAAGTTAAGATATGGAATATCCATGACCCTCATAAGAAATAACCCTTTTCAAATAAACTTACTTCTCACTTTTCCCCTATGCCTCCAACTTCATGTCTGGCCTCTAGAGAGAAATGAACAGCCCCCAAACCAACTTCAGGAGGACTGAAAGGAGTTTCCTTTAACCGTTTTTCCAATTCCGCAAGAGATGTATTATTAATGATATCCTTAAAAGGTTGTGTAGTCCGGAGAAGATGGCGGCTTAGTAAGACGCGGGTCTTAGTTCCTCCTCCAGAAAAGCAAATAAAGAAACAGAAACAATACGAAACAGCTCCCGGAGCCACGACAGAGACCAAAAACACAGCGTACCCATTCTGGAACGGCTGAACGGGCAGGGAGAATCCGCTGCGGTGAGATACCCGAGGGGCACACGTTTTCCCGGCCGGGGCAGCTGGCGACTGGGGTCCCCTCCACGCACGTGGCTCCCCGGTCCGACTGGGAACGTTGGATAGTGGGGCCCTCCCACCATGCTTGGCATCTCGGCCCAGCTGGGCAATTTGGACCGGCACTCCCCCAAGCCGCGGCGGCCGGCGAACACCCTCCATGCACGGTTTCCCGGGCCGACTGCGAGATTCGGATTGGCAAGTTAAAGGAGCCACAGCATCTTTTACTGGTGGGCCCCGCAGACAGACGAGCACCACGAGCGCCACCTACTGGGCAGGAAAAGAAAAACAGAGCCCAGAGATTTCACAGAAAAACCTTTCAACCAGCCAGGTCCCACACCCAGGGAAATCTGATCAAATGCCCAGACACCACCAGAAAATAATGGATGACGCTCGGAAAATTGAAGATATGGCCCAGTCAAAGGAACAAACCAATAGTTCAAATGAGATACAGGAGCTGAAACAACTAATGCTGAATATACGAACAGAAATGGAAAAACTCTTCAAAAACCAAATCAATAAATTGAGGGAGGACATGAAGAAGACATGGGCTGAACAAAAAGAAGAAATAGAAAATCTGAAAAAACAAATCACAGAACTTATGGGAGTGAAGGACAAAGAAGAAAAAATGGAAAAAACAATGGATACCTACAATGATAGATCTAAAGAGACAGAAGCTACAATTAGTGAACTGGAGGATGGAACATCTGAATTCCAAAAAGAAACAGAAACTATAGGGAAAAGAATGGAAAAACTTGAGCAGGGGATCAGGGAACTGAATGACAATATGAAGCGCACAAATATACGTGTTGTGGGTGTCCCAGAAGGAGAAGAGAAAGGAAAAGGAGGAGAAAAACTAATGGAAGAAATTTTCACTGAAAATTTCCCAACTCTTATGAAAGACCTAAAATTACAGATCCAAGAAGTGCAGCGCACCCCAAAGAGAATAGACCCAAATAGGCGTTCTCCAAGACACTTACTAGTTAGAATGTCAGAGGTCAAAGAGAAAGAGAGGATCTTGAAAGCAGCAAGAGAAAAACAATCTGTCACATACAAGGGAAACTCAATAAGACTATGTGTAGATTTCTCAGCAGAAACCATGGAAGCTAGAAGACAGTGGGATGATATATTTAAATTACTAAAAGAGAAAAACTGCCAACCAAGACTTCTATATCCAGCAAAATTGTCCTTCAAAAATGAAGGAGAAATTAAAACATTTATAGACAAAAAGTCACTGAGAGAATTTGTGACCAAGAGACCAGCTCTGCAAGAAATACTAAAGGGAGCACTAGACTCAAATATGAAAAGACAGAAGAGAGAGGTATGGAGTAAAGTGTAGAAAGAAGGAAAATCAGATATGATATATATATATAATACAAAAGGCAAAATGGTAGAGGAAAATATTATCCAAACAGTAATAACACTAAAAGTTAATGGACTGAATTTCCCAATCAAAAGACATAGAATGGCTGAATGGATTACGACCCAGCAATACCACTGCTAGGTATCTACTCAAAGGACTTAAGGGCAAAGACACAGACAGACATTTGCACACCAGTGTTTATAGCAGCATTATCTACAATTGCAAAGAGATGGAAACAGCCAAAATGTCCATCAACAGACGAGTGGCTAAACAAACTGTGGTATATACATACGATGGAATACTATGCAGCTTTAAGACAGACTAAACTTATGAAGCATGTAATAACATGGATGGACCTAGAGAACATTATGCTGAGTGAGTCTAGCCAAAAACTAAAGGACAAATACTGTATGGTCCCACTGATGTGAACCGACATTTGAGAATCAGCTTGGAATATATCATTGGTAACAGAGACCAGCAGGAGTTAGAAACAGGGTAAGATAATGGGTAATTGGAGCTGAAGGGATACAGACTGTGCAACAGGACTAGATACAAAAACTCAAAAATGGACAGCACAATAATACCTAAGTGTAATGTAACTATGTTGAAACACTGAATGAAGCTGCACCTGAAATATAGTTTTTTGTTTGTTTGTTTGTTTGTATCTTTTGTTTTTTTTCTTTTTCCTTTTTTTATATATATATATTTTTTATTAGTATTATTATCTTAATTCTCTTCTCTATATTAACATTCTATATCTTTTTCTGCTGTTTTGCTAGTTCTTTTCCTAAATCGATGCAAATGTACTAAGAAATGATGATCATACATCTATGTGATGATACTAAGAATTACTGAGTGCATGTGTAGAATGGAATGATTTCTAAATGTTGTGTTAATTTCTTTTCTTTTTTTTGATTAATAAAAAAAATTTAAAAAAAAAAAAAGGTTGTGTACTGGCCATCAATTTAGTATCCAAGAGTCTGGGAAATACGCATGTTGTCATCTCCTTAAACTCATTTAAGTCCGCAGGCAGCGGGCAGTAGAACTGGCGAACTGTGTGCATAACATCCAAGAGCATATTGTGTCCAATAGCAAGTTTTCCCGAATTAGCAATGGCATGAATGACTAGAAAATCCCACGGCATCGTTCAGTTCCTCCTGTTCTTTAGCATGTTTTTGCTGCTCTCTTCTTCTGCGCTCTTCTTCATCTGCTTTACTTATAACTATATACCGCTCTTTCTTTTCAGTTTCTAAAGTCTCAACATGAAAACCTTTGGGATACTTCCAGCTCAAAGTCTGATAAATTAGCTTTCTTTGGAACCCAGTACACAGTTCTAAATCCAAGTTCTTGTCTTCTTCATTTTGTAATAAATCTTCTATTTTCTCTACCACTTGGTCAATAAACTTCTTCTGATCCTCAGGAATCATCACAGGACATTTTGAAGTGTTAGGAGATACATATGATAGAGAGCCTGCACCATTGGATTGCAAACGTTTTTCATCATACTGCTCTCTTAACTGCCTTTCTTCTTCCTGATTTAAATAGGGAATTCCATTGTGAAAAACTTTATTAAAATCAAATCCTTGGCTTGCTAGAAAGTCAATGCTTGAGCTCTGACAAACAAATTTGACATCTGGTGAGGATCTGTTGAAGGGTTTCAGGAAAACGTAAAAGTTAAATGACTTCGTTATGTATTTTGAATCTGCATAGTCATACTTAAATGTGCAAAGGCCAAACTGAAACAGCAAAAAGTCCATGGAATGCTTTTTAAGTTTCTGATACCTTTCTTCTGGGGTGTCAAAACCATTTGTTAATGCAGTGACTGAAGGTCCATCACTGATTCCTGAAAATTCCCCATCGATGGCGAAGAAGTCCGCCTCTTCTATGGCCTGGTACGCTTTGTGAAGATTACTCTTAAAATCGGGGCAATGCACCAAGAAGCTGCATCAACCCACGTCCCGCCAAGCAGGCCGGTCTGAGGCTGGGGCCTAGCAGACCCGTGAGGGGTAACGTGGGAACGCCGGGAGGGGCACGGGCAGACATGCACTGCTCCGGATTATCTCCATTCGGCAGAGCGGCCGGAACTCCGGCCCTGCCCCGCCTCAGCCGTTCTAATCGCAGAACTTGGCTGCCGCAGCAGCGGCAGAGCGGTGGCTACAAAGGTGGAGACAGCAGCGGAGACCACGGTGCTGGCGGTGGCGACTTCCGGAAACAGCGCCTCTCAGTGATTTTTTGTCTGAAAATGTTTTAATTTCTCCCTCATTTTTGAAGGACAATTTTGCTGGGTATAGAATTCTTGGTTGACATCTTTTCTCTTTTAGTCAATTAAATATATCATCCCACTGTCTTCTTGCCTCCATGGTTTCTGCTGAGAAATCTGTGCATAGTATTATTTGGCTTCCCTTGTATGTGATGGATTGCTTTTCTCTTGCTGCTTTCAAGATTCTCTCTTTGTCTTTGACCTCTGACATTCTGATTAGTAAGTGTCTTGGAGTACATCTATTTGGGTCTATTCTCTTTGGGGTATGCTGCACTTCTTGGATTTGTAATTTTAAGTCTTTCATAAGAGTTGGGAAATTTTTAGTGATAATTTCCTCCATTAGTTTTTCTCCTCCTTTTCCCTCCTCTTCTCCTTTTAGGACACCCACAACATGTATATTCCAGCTCTTCATGTTGTCATTCAATTCCCTGAGTCCCTGCTCATGTTTTTCCATTCTTTCCCCTTTATTTTCTTTTGCTTGTTGGATTTCAGATGTTCTCCAGTTCAGTAATCCTGTCTTCTACATTGAAATTTGACATTGTAGGTTTCCTTTGTTTTTTTTTTCATCTCTTCTACTGTGCCTTTCATTCCCATAAGTTCTATGATTTGTTTTTTCAGACTTTCAATTTCTTCTTTTTGTTCATTCCTTGCCTTCTCTATATCCTCCCTCAATTCATTGCTTTGATTTTTGATGAGGTTTTCCATGTCTGTTTGAACATTCTGAATTAATTGTTTCAGCTCCTGTATTTCATTTGAATTGTTGGTTTGTTCCTTTGACTGGGCCATATCTTCAATTTTCGTAGTGTGATTCATTATTTTTTTTTTTGCTGTTGTATAGGCATTTAATTACCTTAATTAGTTTATTCTGGAGATTGTTTTCACTTCTTTTACCTAGAATTTTCTTGCTGGATGACTTTGTTGTCTATCTGTTCTTTGACATTCAGTTCAGCTTATTCTGGACCTCTAGCTTAGTTTCGTTTAACAGCGCAGAATTTTTCAGTTCTTCTTTTCTTGTTTCTTGCCCTGCCTGTATGGTGCCTTTTCCCCCCATCTTAGGATTTCCTTAGGTATTATAGACCCCACCCAGATTTTCCCAGACCAAAATGGCCTCCCTAACAGGGAGGAAAGAGCCATCTGCGCCAATTTTCCCTGAGGGTGAGACCCAGCAGGTTCCAAGACTATCCTGTGAAGTCTCAGGACTCTGTTTTTCTTTTCCTGCCCAGTGTGTGCCACTTGTCTGCCTGTGAATCCCACCAGCATAAGGTTATGCAGTACCTTTAGCTTCAGCAGACTCTCCCTGCTGGGGTCGTGGTGGAGACAGAGGCAAGGTTGTAGGCTGGCTTTAATGGCTTCAAATTTCCAAACCTTGGGGTCTGAATTTCTTGAGGGAGGGATTCCACCTGAGTTGGGCCTCACTCCTATCCCAGGGAAGGCACAGGCTCCAGACAAGCTCTCCAACAGACTTGTTTCTGCCTATGGCTGGGGTAATTGCAGCCTCAGAAGCCCAGCCACTGTATCCAAAAGCAGTCAAGCCTTTGTGGAAACACAAACTCAAAAAAAAAAAAAAAACAAAAGAAAGAGAAAAATCCTTCTCAGAGCAGGAACCCCGTTCCTCAGGTTTGCCAATCAAGAACATAAGTTGGTATGTTGCGTTGTGTACCTTCAGATCCTGTATGTCCCCTCCTTTCCTTCAGGGCCCAGACCCTTTCAAGTATCATGTGCTGTCAGATCAAAAAAACCTGTTTCTTTTTTACTTTTTCCATTCCGTTTTCAGCAACCTCTGCTTTGACCAGGTTCAGCTAAGCTGGGGGCCTATTTTTAGTAATCAGAATTTGTGAATTAATTCCACAAATTAATTAATTAATTTTTGAAGCTTAGTTGCGCTCAGCCCCTGCTGCTGGTAAAGTCCCTTTCCTTTCCCCTCTGGGAAGCAGCCTTAGGGGAGGGGTGCTGGCTGCCGCAGCTTGGGGAACTCACGGTTCTGGGGGGCTCACAGCCTGTCCAGCTGGTCCAGACTGGGGTACGCTGTGTGTCCAGTCACTGACGTGGCCCCAGGAGCTGTTCCGTGTTGTTCCTGCTTATTTAGTAGTTGTTCTGGAGGACGAACTAAATTACGCACCTCTCTAAGCTGCCATCTTGGCACTCCACTTTTTTTATTTTAAAGCTCTGTTCTCCTAACCTATTCTGTGTCCACCAAGTTGCTTTCCTCTGTCTGTCACTTTGCTGCTTGTCATTTAGACTCTGTCCTTGAAATGCCTACGACCTTTTTGTTTCAGCTCCCAGGTGAGCATGGGTGACTGAGAGCTGTGTCTGGTGCCTGTTGACGGTGCATTCAACAGTAGACTTGCTGTTGTGAAGCTTATTTATATGGTGGAGAAGATAAGCCTACCTATAAATATGCCTAAGACTTACTTCTGGAAGACCTCTTTTGTGGCTCAGATTTGGCCTCTCTCTAGCCCAACTCTGCAAGTAAAATCCTTACCCTCCCCCTTACATGGGACATGATATCCAGGGGTGAAAGCTTCCCTAGCAACATAGGATATGACTCCCAGGGATGAGCCTGGCCCTGGCACCATGGGCTCATTATGCCTTCCTGACCAAAAGGGAAAACAGAATTGTGACAAAATAAGACATCAGTGGCTGAGAGAGTTCAAATAGAGTCAAGAGGTCACTCTTACACAAACTTCACAATCAATATCAAAATATTGATATTTTTCATGGTTTGCCAACCCTGAATCAAATCCATTCCTGCCAACCCTAAAGAACACTTAGGGCTTTGTCTGAGATTCTACAAAGTTTCCACGCACCGATGCACTATGATTACTTTCCAGAAACCCACAACCTCCAGATGGGTTCTTAGGCCAGATAAGTCCTGAAACCCAAAGGGACCAGCCTTTCCAGAACATCAACTAGTTCCATCCTCCTACCTCGAATTGCTGACAGCCCTTTCCAACATGAAAAGTTAGAATAAGCATAGCCTAAATACCCGTAACGAGTGGGAGAAAGAACGAAGGAGAAGTTATAACAGAAAAGATAGGATTTAACAAATGGGTATGATTGCTGAATCAGTATATTGATATTTCTTTTAGTCTCCAGTATCCTGAAGTGGCTAGAAGGAAAAACATAAAATTATGTAACTGTAATCCACACCAAATCTGTTCTAGAACAAATTATTGCATTACACTTTGAAATTTATTGCCTTTTTGTGTATATATTATTTTTTAGAATAAATTTTTTTAAAAAAAAAGAAAGAATGCTGGATTTTGTCAAATGCCTTCTTTTCATCTATCAATATGATCATGCGGTTTTTCCTGTTTGTTTTGTTAATGTGATATAATTCATTAATTGATTTTCATTGTTGAACCACCCTTGCATATCTAGGATAAAACTCACTTGATCATGGTACATAATTCTTTTAATGTACTGTCAGATTCAATCTGCAAGTATTTTGTTAAGGATTTTTGCATCTGTAGTCATAAGAAAATTGGTCTGTACTTTTTTATTCTTGTAGTAGTTTTATCTGGCTTTGGTATTAGGGTGATATCGGGTTCATAGAATGTATTAGTTATGTTCCCTTCTCTTTAATGTTTTGGAAGAGTTTTTAACGGAATTGGTATCAATTCTTCTGGAATGATTGGCTGAATTCACCAATGAGAGCCATGTGGTCCTAGACCTTTCTTTTTGGGAGGGTTTTGATGAGTGATTTAATCTCTGTATTTGTAATTTGTCTATTGAGATCTTCAATTTCTTCTCGAATCAATATATGTTCTTTGTGTGCTTCTAGGAATTTGTCCATTTCATCTAGGTTGTCTAATTTGTTGGCATACAGTTTTTCATAGCATTCTCTTATGATCCTTTATATTTCTGTATTGTCAGAAATATTGTCCCCCCTCTCATTTCTTATTTGATTTATTTGCATCATCTCTCTCTTTTTTTTTTTAATCCAGCTAAGAGTTTGTCAATTTTATTGATCTTCTCAAGGAACCAACTTTTGATTTTGTTGATTCTTTCAAATTTTTTATGCTCAATTTCATTTATTTCTGTTCCAGTCTTTATCTCTTTCTTTCTGCTTGCTTTGGGATAAGCATGCTGTTCTTTTTCCAGTTCCTTCAGGTGTGCAGTTAGGTCTTTTGTTTTAGCTCCACCTTCCTTCTTTTGTGTAGGCATTCAGGGCTATCTTTCCCTGGATGCCTTAATTTGAGCACTCTTATAGCCTTGCCTTAATTTGGACATTTTCATGGCCTTAGAACTTTAAGCTTGTAACTTAATAAATTCCCCTTTTAAAAAGCCATTCAATTTCAGGTATATCGCATTCTGGCAGCTTACAAACTAGAACATTGCATTCTCCTTTTCATTCACCTCAAGACACTTACTGATTTTCCCTTGCAATTTCTTCTTTGACCTACTGATTAAGTTTTGTGTATGTGAATTTTCTAGTTTCCACCTGTTGGTTTTCCAGCTTCATTCCATTATGGTCAGAGAATTGCTTTGTATAATTTCAATCTTTTTAAATTTATTGAGACCTGTTTTGTGACCCAACATGTGGTCTATCCTGGAGAATGACTCATGCCTACCTGAGAAGAATATATATCCTGCTGTTTGGGGGTGCAATGTTCTGCATATATCTCTGCAGTCTAGTTCACTTGTACTATTCAAGATCTCTGTTTCTGTATTGATCCTCTGTCTAGATGGTCTATCTACTGATGAGAGTGGTATGTTCAAGTTGACAACTATTATTGTAAAGATGTCTATTTCTTCCTTCAGTTTTGCCAGTGTTTACCTCCATATATTTTGGGGCCCTTTAATTAGGTGCATAAATATTTATAATTGTTATTTCTTCTTGGTGAATTGCTCTTTTATTACTATAGAGTGTCCTTCTTTATCTCTTGTAACAGTTTTGCACTTCAAGTCTATTTTGTCTGCTATTGATATAGCTACTGCAATTCTTTTTTGGGTACTATTTGCACGGAATATCTTTGTCCAGCTTTTCACTTCCAACCTATTTGGGTCTTTGTGTCTAAAGTGAGTTTCTTGTAACCAGCATATACTTTGATCATGTTTCTTATCTATCCTGCCAATCTCTGTCTTTTGACTGGAGGGGGTTAATCTATTAATATTCAATGTTATTACTGTAAAGGCAATGCTGACTTCAGCCATTCTATCCTTTCGTTTTTATATTTCATATCCTTTTTCTCTTTTTTTACCCCTTTAGTTACCCTTACTGATAATCTTCATTTCTTTACAGTACTCCAAGCCACTTTCTCCTGTCTTTTCCTGTCAGCCTGCAGGATTCCCTTTGGTATTTCTTACAGGGCAAAACTTTTATTGACAAACTCTCTCAATTTCTGTTTCTCTGTGAATATTTTTAACTCTCCCTCATTTTTGAAAGACAGTTTGCCAGATAAATAATTTTTGGTTGACAGTTTTTCTCTTCGAGTACTTTAAATATATTATACCACTGCCTTCTCACCTCCATGGTTTTTTATGAGACATCCATACTTAGTTTTATCAGGTATCCCTTTTATATGACTAATTAGTTTTCCCTTGCTGCTTTCAGAATTGTTGGCATTTGATATTCTGATTAGCATGTGTTCAGAGTTGGTTTGTTAGGATTTATTCTATTTGGAGAATGTCATGTTTCTTTGTGTGTGTGTGTGTGTGTGTGTGTGTGTGTATACATGTCTTTCATAAGAGCTGGGAATTTTTCAGCCATTTTTTCCTCAGATATACTTCCTGCCCCTTTTCCCTTCTCTTCTCCTTCTGGGACACACATGATATATCTGCTCACTTAGTGCTGTCCTTCAAATCCCTGAGAAACATGCTCAGTTTTTTCCATTTTTTTCTCTGTCTATCCTTCTATATGTACATTTGAACTTTCTATGTTTTGGTTTACTTATTCTTTCTTCTGCCTGCTCAAATCTGCTGATGTATGCCTTTAATATATTTTTATTCTATTCTATTGTGACTTCCTCCCCCTTAATTTGTTTGTCTTTATACTTTCAAATTGTTTTTATGCTCACCCAGTGTCTTAATACCCTTTATCTCTTTAGCTATATTTTCCTTCATCTCCTAGAATTGATTTAGGAGATTTGTTTGAATTTCTTTGATTAGTTGTTCCAAATTCAGTGCTCCCTCTAAAGTTTTAATTTGCTCCCTTGACCAGACCATATCTTCCCATTTCTTAGTATGGCTTGTAATTTTTTGCTAATGTTTAAGCCTCTGATTATCTTGTTGAGTTTAATCTGAAGGTCGGTTTCTTTCTCTTATCCAGGGCTTTATTGCTGATTGACTTTGTGTTAAGACTTTTCTTTGATGCTTAGTTTAACTTATTCCATAACTTTATGTTTAATGGATCAGAGTTTTTCAGGTCTTCTTCATTTGATTCTTGCCCTGGATATGTGGTACAATTTTTAAGATTGTGCTTTTTGTGTAGCTGTTTCAGCTTCCAGGAATCTTGATCTTCTCTGTTTTGGTTTTGACACTATCATCTTTTATACCCCTTTCATTGTCTGAAGCTGCTTTTGCCTGGAGTGCAAATTCTGGGAGGAGGGTCACCCTGGAGAGGACTTTCCCAAGTCAATATTTCTCAGCCAAGACAGAGTCAGGGACCCATGAAAGGGTGCAGCCCAGCTGCAAAGTGCCCTGGGGAGAACATCAGGACAGGTACTAAAAGCCTTTTGGATGGCTCCCCAAATCATTGTTTTCCTGACCTTCCCAACAATGCAGTCTTCAGCTAACCACCCTCCAGGGCCTTGAGGAAGCACTGAAACTTTAAATCTCCCTTGCCTCCACACCTGCCCACAGTGGGATTGAAACAATGGCTGCTACCTCCTTTGTCCAGGGAAGGTTGAAATGATGTCTCAGAGCTATTGATCAGTGATATGCCATGCACACACCTGCTCTTGGGAAAGAGGATTTTTATGTCTCTTTCTGTCCCGTGAGCCAGCCAGGAACTAGACCCCAAGGTCAACTGTTGTGAGAGTGAGGGATGGATGCTGGCAGCTGCTGCATGGAGAGAGCAACTCACTGTTCTTTACTGCAGTTTATCAGCCTCTTCCACCACTCTTCCCTGATGCTATGCAGTGTTCTGGCCTCCTGAACACCAGAACAGTTGTATCAGACAGTTCCTGCCTATTTAATAGCTGTCTTGGTGGAGCACTGAGCCCTTGAGCTTCCTACCCTGCCATCTTCCTCTGAAATCTCTCTTGCTTTGTGTCTTGTACACTCAAACATGAAGTGCATGACACTTTGAAGCTGATGCTGCCTGGAATCATGGGCCCTGTAAGAAAGATGTTGTGATGGTTAAGTTCTGGTGTCAACTTGGCCAAGTGATTATGCCCACTTGTCTAGTTAGGCAAGCCCTGGCCTAACTGCTACTGCAAGGATATTTTGTGGTTGGTTGATAAACTGAGAGGCTGGTGTATTAAATCATCAGTCTGTTGATTGCATCTGTGGCTGATTACACCTGTGATCAATTAAGGTGTGTCTCCCACAATGAGATTATCCAATCCATTGAAGGCTTAAGGGAGAAGAGAGATTCTTTCACTGCTTCTTCAGCCAGTGAGCCTCTCCTGAAGAGTTTGTCCAGACCCTTCATTGGAGCTGCCAGCTTCACAGACTGCCCTATGGATTTTGGACTCTTCCATTCCCACAGTTGAGTGAGACACCTTTATAAACCTCATACTTACAGATCTCTCCTGTTGGTTCTGTTTCACTAAAGAACCCTGACTAACACAGCTTGGTACTGAGAGCGGTTCTTGAGAAACAGAATCTCAAAAATAGTTTTTTTACAATTGGCTTTCTAGTCTGACTAGACTCAGAGGCATTAATGACTCTATTTCCAATAATCAAGATGGCACTGACATGGGATGAGTTGGCAAAAGAGATACTCAAAATATCACCATTAGATTCTGCTAATTGTATGCTTATATGGGTGAGAGTGTTTTTGACACCTTTATGGAGTTTTGTGGAATTAAGGCATAATGATGTTGACTGGTCTTTTTTAGATATGCTGGAAATAATGATGAGGGAAAGGGATCAGCTGAAGGCTTCAAATTTGCAATTTAAGTGCTGTATGAATGATGTAAAGGTTTCCATGTGTGTCCTAAAAGGAAATTTTATTTCCTGTGGTTGCAGACTTGAGATCTCTGAAAACCAGAAACAAAACCTCAGTGTGTGAGTAGCAGATTTACAATGTAAACTAAAATCTCAACCTTGCAGTGTGTCTGCTGTTAAAGTAGGTTTGATGGGAAAAGAATGAGATCCTGAAATGTGGGATGGTGATATATGGCTTGATAATGATGGTAATAGGGAGATGGGATCCCTGGAATCTGCTGAGCCTTTGCTAGATAGTCCTGTAATGGACTGCCCTAGGAAAGAGCTTCCCAACCTCCAAGCAAACAGCTTCCTGGCCCCCAGTCTCCCCAGAGGAGCCTGCAATCCAAACTCCACATAAAGAGATTAACCCTTTAGTGCCTGCTAAACTTATAACCACCTCCCTTGGGGAAATAGCCCTCACTCCTCCATCTGGAACGACTAATCCTGTTTCACCTGCTGAAGTTGCAATGGAATGCCCTGAGGTAATTGGATTTAAAGACACTTCTAATTCTTTTCATGACCCATCCCCACCACCCATCTTTTCTTCAACACCTGTAACTAGACTAAAGTCCTTATAGGCCCTGAAAGGTGAGGTATACTCCAAAAGAACTACATGAGTTTTCCAATTTGTATAGACTGAAATCAGGGGAATATGTGTGGCAATGGATAGCAAGGGTGTGGGATAATGGTGGGAAGAGTATAAAGCTGGGTCAGGCTGAATTTATTGATATGGGCCCACTAAGCAGAGATTCTGTATTCAATGTTGTAGCTTGAGGTTAGAAAGGACTTTAACTGTTTGGATGAATGGTTGGCTGAAGCATGGATCAAAAGGTGGCCAACATTACCTGAGGTTTGAATGCCAATTACCTTAAGTGTAATGTATAGGAGATAATCCAGAGGCTTAGAGGGATTGGAATGTTAGAGTGGATTTATCATGGAGACTTGCTCACACATCCCAGGAATGTCCAGAAGACACGTCTTTCACCAGAACCTTGAGAAATAAAGGCATGAGATTAGCTCCATCATCTCTGAAGAGCTCTGTAGTCGTCCTTCTCTGTAGGTGAGATATTACTACGGGAACTGCTGTCAATGAGCTGAAATCCTTAAACAGAATGAGGATGACTGGATTCTGAGTTGGCAGAAGCCAGGTGGCGAGAGTTAATCACCATAGACATGGCTATCATAGTGGGCAGCAGATTCAAAGCAGCAGTCAGAATAATTTGAATCACAGACACTTGTGGCATGGGCTAGTAGATCATGGGGTACCTAGAAGTAAAATAGATGGGGGGGGGGAGTGCATGGGTGATTCAGTGGTAGAATGCTCACCTTACATGCAGGAGATCTGGGTCAATTCCTGGACCATGCACACCTCCCCAAAGAAGAAAAATAGATGGGCAGTCTATTAAATTCTTGCTTGAGCTATATAAGCAGAAGAATTCTAGGTCAATAACAGAAGTCTAATTTGAATTACAAAAAGAGAGAGTCGACTTCCGGAGAAGATGGCGGCTTAGTAAGACGTGCGGATCTTAGTTTCTTCTCCAGGACAGCTACTAGGGGAGCAGAAATGATACAGAACAGCCCCCAAGCCACAACAGAGATAAAAAAGACAGCGTACCCCATCCTGGAATGGCTGGCTGGCTGAGAGAAGCCGCTCGGGTGAGATCGCCGAGGCGCGCGGGCCTTACCGGGCGGGGTGGCAAGCGGACGGAGTCACTCCCTTCCCCCTTCCCGGGCCGGCTAGGAGAATTGGAGAGGCGGTCCCCTGAAACTGCCGCGGCTGGCGCCCACACCACGCACATCCCCCCGGACCAACTGAGAGAATTTGATCGGAAATCCCCAGGCCGCAGAGAATGGTGACGGGTGGGGGAGGCCCCTTCCAAACCCGTGACTCCCTGGGAACGTGCACTCTCCCGGGCGGGCCGCTGCCGCTGGCGCCCTCCCGCCACGCTTGTCGCCCTGGGCCGACTAGGAAATTCGGACAGGCACTTTCCTGGGCTGCGGCAGCCAGCAACCCTCCCCGCGTTCGGACCCCAGGCCGGCTCGCACTCTTCCAAGCTGCTTCGGCTAGCGAACCTCCCAGATGGCGAGAGTTTTCCAAAGTTAAAGGTCCCACAGCACCTTTTACTGGTGGGACCCGCAGACAAACGTGTGCCACGAGCGCCACCTACTGGGCAGGATAAGAAAAACAGAACCCAGAGATTTCACAGAAAAATCTTCCAAACTTTTGGATCCAATACCCAGGGAAATCTGTCTAAATGCGCAGACGCCAACAGAAGATAACGGATCACGCTCAAATAATTGAAAATATTGCCCAGTCAAAGGAACAAACCAATAGTTCAAATGAGATACAGGAGCTGAGACAACTAATGCTGAATATACGAACAGAAATGGAAAACCTCTTCAAAAACGAAATCGATAAACTGAGGGAGGACATGAAGAAGACATGGGCTGAACAAAAAGAAGAAATAGAAAAACTGAAAAAAAAATCACAGAACTTATGGAAGTGAAGGACAAAGTAGAAAAGATAGAAAAAACAATGGATACCTACAATGACAGACTCAAAGAGACAGAAGATAGAATTAGTGATTTGGAGGATGGAACATCTGAATTCCAAAAACAAACAGAAACTATCGGGAAAAGAATGGAAAAATTTGAACAGGGTATCAGGGAACTCAAGGACAATATGAAGCGCACAAATATACGTGTTGTGGGTGTCCCAGAAGGAGAAGAGAAGGGAAAAGGAGGAGAAAAATAATGGAAGAAATTTTCACTGAAAATTTCCCAACTCTTATGAAAGACCTAAAATTACAGATCCAAGAACTGCAGCGCACCCCAAAAAGATTAGACCCAAATAGGCGTTCTCCAAGACACTTAGTAGTTAGAATGTCAGAGGTCAAAGAGAAAGAGAGGATCTTGAAAGCAGCAAGAGAAAAACAATCCATCACATACAAGGGAAACCCAATAAGACTATGTGTAGATTTCTCAGCAGAAACCATGGAAGCTAGAAGACAGTGGGATGATATATTTAAATTACTAAAAGAGAAAAACTGCCAACCAAGACTCCTATATCCAGCAAAATTGTCCTTCAAAAATGAGGGAGAAATTAAAACATTTATAGACAAAAAGTCACTGAGAGAATTTGTGACCAAGAGACCAGCTCTGCAAGAAATACTAAAGGGAGCACTAGAGTCAGATACGAAAAGACAGAAGAGAGAGGTATGGAGAAGAGTGTAGAAAGAAGGAAAATCAGATATGATATATATAATACAAAAGGCAAAATGGTAGAGGAAAATATTATCCAAACAGTAATAACACTAAATGTTAATGGACTGAATTTCCCAATCAAAAGACATAGAATGGCAGAATGGATTAAAAAACAGGATCCTTCTATATGCTGTCTACAGGAAACACATCTTAGACCCAAAGATAAACATAGATTGAAAGTGAAAGGTTGGGAAAAGATATATCATGCAAATAACAACCAGAAAATAGCAGGAGTGGCTATACTAATATCCAACAAGTTAGACTTCAAATGTAAAACAGTTAAAAGAGACAAAGAAGGACACTATCTACTAATAAAAGGAACAATTAAGCAAGAAGACATAACAATCATAAATATTTACGCACCGAACCAGAATACGTGAGGAATACACTGCAAACACTGAAAAGGGAAATAGACACATCTACCATAATAGTTGGAGACTTCAATTCCCCACTCTCATCAATGGACAGAACATCTAGACAGAGGATCAATAAAGAAATAGAGAATCTGAATATTACTATAAATGAGCTAGACTTAACAGACATTTATAGGACATTACATCCCACAACAGCAGGATACACCTTTTTCTCAAGTGCTCATGGATCATTCTCAAAGATAGACCATATGCTGGGTCACAAAGCAAGTCTTAACAAATTTAAAAAGATTGAAATCATACACAACACTTTCTCGGATCATAAAGGAATGAAGTTGGAAATCAATAATAGGCAGAATGCCAGAAAATTCACAAATACGTGGAGGCTCAACAACACACTCTTAAACAACGAGTGGGTCAAAGAATAAATTGCAAGAGAAATTAGTAAATACCTCGAGGCAAATGAAAATGAAAACACAACATATCAAAACTTATGGGACGCAGCAAAGGCAGTGCTAAGAGGGAAATTTATTGCCCTAAATGCCTATATCAGAAAAGAAGAAAAGGCAAAAATGCAGGAATTAAATGTTCACTTGGAAGAACTGGAGAAAGAACAGCAAACTAACCCCAAAGCAAGCAAAAGGAAAGAAATAACAAAGATCAGAGCAGAAATAAATGAAATTGAAAACATGAAAACAATAGAGAAAATCAATAAGACCAGAAGTTGGTTCTATGAGAAAATCAATAAGATTGATGGGCCCTTAGCAAGATTGACAAAAAGAAGAAGAGAGAGGATGCAAATAAATAAGATCAGAAATGGAAGAGGAGACATAACTACTGACCTCACAGAAATAAAGGAGGTAATAACAGGATACTATGAACAACTTTACGCTAATAAATACAACAATTTAGATGAAATGGACGGGTTCCTGGAAAGACATGAACAACCAACTTTGACTCAAGAAGAAATTGATGACCTCAACAAACCAATCACAAGTAAAGAGATTGAATTAGTCATTCAAAAGCTCCCTAAAAAGAAAAGTCCAGGACCAGACGGCTTCACATGTGAATTCTATCAAACATTCCAGAAAGAATTAGTACCAACTCTCCTCAAACTCTTCAAAATAATCGAAGTGGAGGGAAAACTACCTAATTCATTCTATGAAGCCAACATCACCCTCATACCCAAACCAGGCAAAGATATTACAAAAAAAGAAAACTATAGACCAATCTCTCTAATGAATATAGATGCAAAAATCCTCAATAAAATGCTAGCAAATCGTATCCAACAGCACATTAAAAGAATTATACATCATGACCAAGTAGGATTCATCCCAGGTATGCAAGGATGGTTCAACATAAGAAAATCAATTAATGTAATACACCACATCAACAAATCAAAGCAGAAAAATCACATGATCATCTCAATTGATACAGAGAAGGCATTTGACAAGATTCAACATCCTTTCCTGTTGAAAACACTTCAAAAGATAGGAATACAAGGGAACTTCCTTAAAATGATAGAGGGAATATATGAAAAACCCACAGCTAATATCATCCTCAATGGGGAAAAATTGAAAACTTTCCCCCTAAGATCAGGAGCAAGACAAGGATGTCCACTATCACCACTATTATTCAACATTGTGTTGGAGGTTCTAGCCAGAGCAATTAGACAAGAAAAAGAAATACAAGGCATCAAAATTGGAAAGGAAGAAGTAAAACTATCATTGTTTGCAGACAATATGATACTATGCGTCAAAAACCCGGAAAAATCCACAACAAAACTACTAGAGCTAATAAATGAGTACAGAAAAGTAGCAGGCTACAAGATCAACATTCAAAAATCTGTAGCATTTCTATACACTAGTAATGAACAAGCTGAGGGGGAAATCAAGAAACGAATCCCATTTACAATTGCAACTAAAAGAATAAAATACCTAGGAATAAATTTAACTAAAGAGACAAAAAAACCTATATAAAGAAAACTACAAAAAACTGTTAAAAGAAATCACAGAAGACCTAAATAGATGGAAGGGCATACCGTGTTCATGGATTGGAAGACTAAATATAGTTAAGATGTCAATCCTACCTAAATTGATTTACAGATTCAATGCAATACCAATCAAAATCCCAACAACTTATTTTTCAGAAATAGAAAAACCAATAAGCAAATTTATCTGGAAGGGCAGGGTGCCCCGAATTGCTAAAAACATCTTGAGGAAAAAAAACGAATCTGGAGGTCTCGCGCTGCCTGACTTTAAGGCATATTATGATGCCACAGTGGTCAAAACAGCATGGTATTGGCATAAAGATAGATATATCGACCAATGGAATCGAATAGAGTGCTCAGATATAGACCCTCTCATCTATGGACATTTGATCTTTGATAAGGCAGTCAAGCCAATTCACCTGGGACAGAACAGTCTCTTCAATAAATGGTGCCTAGAGAACTGGATATCCATATGCAAAAGAATGAAAGAAGACCCATCTCTCACATCCTATACAAAAGTTAACTCAAAATGGATCAGAGATCTAAACATTAGGTCTAAGACCATAAAACAGTTAGAGGAAAATGTTGGGAGATATCTTATGGATCTTACAACTGGAGGCGGTTTTATGGACCTTATACCTAAAGCAAGAACACTGAAGAAGGAAATAAATAAATGGGAGCTCCTCAAAATTAAGCACTTTTGTGCATCAAAGAACTTCATCAAGAAAGTAGAAAGACAGCCTACACAATGGGAGACAATATTTGGAAATGATATATCAGATAAAGGTCTAGTATCCAGAATTTATAAAGAGATTGTTCATCTCAACAACAAAAAGACAGCCAACCCAATTACAAAATGGGGAAAAGACTTGAACAGACACCTATCAGAAGAGGAAATACAAATGGCCAAAAGGCACATGAAGAGATGCTCAATGTCCCTGGCCATTAGAGAAATGCAAATCAAAACCACAATGAGATATCATCTCACACCCACCAGAATGGCCATTACCAACAAAACAGAAAATGACAAGTGCTGGAGAGGATGCGGTGAAAGAGGCACACTTATCCACTGTTGGTGGGAATGTCAAATGGTACAACCACTGTGGAAGGCAGTTTGGCGGTTCCTCAAAAAGCTGAATATAGAATTCCCATACGACCCTGCAATACCATTGCTGGGAATCTACTCAAAGGACTTAAGGGCAAAGACACAAACGGACATTTGCACACCAATGTTTATAGCAGCGTTATTTACAATTGCAAAGAGATGGAAACAGCTGAAGTCGCCATCAACAGAAGAGTGGCTAAACAAACTGTGGTATATACATACGATGGAATACTATGCAGCTTTAAGACAGGATAAACTTATGAAGCATGTAATAACATGGATGGACCTAGAGAACATTATGCTGAGTGAGTCTAGCCAAAAACTAAAGGACAAATACTGTATGGTCCCACTGATGTGAACAGACATTCGAGAATCAGCTTGGAATATATCATTGGTAACAGAGTCCAGCAGGAGGTAGAAACAGGGTAAGATAATGGGCAATTGGAGTTGAAGGGATACAGACGGTGTAACAGGACTAGATACAAAAACTCAAAAATGGACAGCACAATAATACCTAATTGTAAAGTAATCATGTTAAAACACTGAATGAAGCTGCATCTGAGCTATAGGTTTTTGTTTTGTTTTGTTTTGTTTTGTTTTGATTTTACTATTGTTACTTTTATTTTTTTCTCTATATTAACATTCTTTATCTTTTTCGGTTATGTTGCTAGTTCTTCTAAACCGATGCAAATGTACTAAGTAATGATGATCATGCAGCTATGTGATGATGTTAAGAATTACTGATTGCATATGTAGAATGGTATGATTTCTAAATGTTGGGTTAATTTCTTTTTTTCTGTTAATTAAAAAAAAAAAGAGAAGGGATAATTGGAGCTGAAGGGATACAGACTGTACAACGGGACTGGATATAAAAACTCAGAAATGCACAGCACAATACTACCCAATTGTATTGCAATTATGTTAAAACACTGAATGAAGCTGCATGTGAGGTATAGGTTTTTTGTTTTTTTGTTTGTTTGTTTGTTTTTTCTCTTTCTATTATTGTTTTAATTCTTATTCTGTTGTCTTTTTATTTCTTTTTCTAAATCGATGCAAATGTACTAAGAAATGATGAATATGCAACTATGTGATGTTATTAAGAATTACTGATTGTACATGTAGAATGGAATGATTTCTAATTGTTTTGTTAATTCTTCTTTTAATTAATAAAAAAAAAAAGAGAGAGTCATGGCCCCTTAATCAATTCCCAGATTTGAGAGAGGTTACAGATTCAGAGGCCCTCAAATGAGGGGAGAGCCAGGTATCCTTGTTGGAGGACCCTTTTCCACTGCCCAAAATTACAATGTCAACCTTCCTCCCAGCCTTCCCCAAGGAGACCTATGGCCTTTTACCAGGGTGAATGTGCACTGGGGAAAAGGAAATAATCAAATATTGGGGGAATTATTGGACATTGGCTCAGAAGTGACACTAATTCCAGGAGACCCAAAACATTACCCTGGTCCACCAGTCAGAGCAAGGGTTATGGAGGTAAGGTGATCCACAGAGTGTTAGCTCAGATCTGTCTTATAGTGGGTCCAGTGGATCCCTGGACCCATTCTGTGGTCATTTCCCCATTCCAGAATGCATAATTGGAATTGATATACTCAGCAACTGGCAGAATCCCCACATTGGTTCTCTGACTCAAGGAGCGAAGGCTATTATGGTAGGAAAGGCCAAGTGGAAATAACTAGAACTGCCCCTACATAGTAAAATAGTGAATCAGAAGCAATACTGTATTCCTGGAGGGACTGTAGAGATTAGTGCCACTTTTAAGGACTTGAAGGATGCAGGGCTGGTAATTTCCACCACGTTCCCATTCAACTCTCCTTCTTGGCCTGTGCAGAAAACAGATGGGTCTTGGAGGATGGCAGTGGATTATCAAAAACTTAACCAGTTGATGACTCCAATTGCAGCTGTTATTCAGGATGTGGTATCATTGCTTGAGCAAATCAATACATCCCCTGGTACCTGGTATGCAGCCAGTGATCTGGCAAATGCTTTTCTCTCAATAGCTGTTAGTAAGGACCACCAGAAACAGTTTGCATTCAGCTGGCAAGACCAATAGTATACTTTCACTGTCCTGCCTCAGGTATATATATATATCCACTCTCCAGCCCTATATCACAATCTTGTCCACAGGGAACTTGATCATTTCTCCCTCCCGTGAGACATCATGTTGGTCTATTATATTGATGATATCATGTTGATTTAACCTAGTGAGCAAGAAGTAGCAACTACTCTATTATTAGTAAGGCATTTGTGAGTCAAGGGATGAGAGATAAATCCAACAAAAATACAGGGGCCTTACACCTCAGTGAAATTTCTGAGTGTCCAGTGGTGTGGGGAATGTTAAGATATTCCTTCTGAGGTAAAGGATAAGCTATTGCATCCGGCCCCTTCTACAACCAAAAAGGTGTCACAATGCCTAGTTGGCCTCTTTGGATTTTAGAGACAACATATTCCTTTTTTGAGTGTGCTACTCTGGCCCATTTACCAAGTGACCAGAAAACTTCTAGTTTTTGACTGGGGACCTGAACAAGAGGAGGCTCTGCAACAGGTCCAGGCTGCTGTGCAAGCTGCTCTGCCACTTGGACTATGTGATCCAGCAGATCCAATGGTGTTGGACGTGTCAGTGGTAAATAGGGATGCTGTCTGGAGACTTTGGCAGACCACTATAAGAGAATCACAATGCAGACCCTTATGATTTTGGAGCAAAGCCTTACCATCCACTGCAGATAACTACTCCTGTTGAGAAACAGCTTTTAGCCTGTTATTGGGCCTTAGTCAAGACTGAATGCTCAACCATGGGCCACCAAGTTACCATGAGACCTGAGTTGCCTATCATGAGCTGGGTATTGTCTGACCCACCGAGCCATAAGGTTTGGCATGCACAGCAGCACTCTATCATAAAATGGAAATGGTATAATTAGATATAGGGTTTCAGCAGGAAATCCTGAAGGCACAAGTTACATGAGGAAGTGGCTCAAATGCCCATGGCTCTCACTTCTGCCACATTATCTTCTCTTTCCCAGATCACAGCTATGGCCTCTTGGGGATTTCCTTACAGTCAGTTGACTGAGGAAAAGAAAACTCAGACCTGGCTTACAGATGGTTCTGTATGATAGGCAGGGACCACCCGGAAGTGGACAGCTGCAGCGCTGCAACCCCACTCTAGGATGTCCTTAAAAGACAGTAGTAGGGAAAATCCTCCCAGTGGATGGGACTTCGAGTAGTGCATTTGGTTGTTCATTTTTCTTGGAAGGAGAACTGGCCAGAGATGCATTTTTATATTGACTCATGGGCTGTTGCTAATGATTTGGCTGTATGGTCAGGGACTTGGAAGGAGCATGATTGGGAAATTGGTGACAAAGAGGTCTGGAGAAGAGGTATGTGGATAGGCCTTTTTGAGTGGGCAAAGAACATGAAGATATTTGTGTCCCATGTGAATGTTCCCCAGAGGATAACTTAAGCAGAGGAAGGCTTCAGCAATCAAGTGGATAAGATGATCTGTCCTGTGGATACAAGTCATCCTTTTCTTCAGCCACTCCTGTCATTGCCCAATGGGCTCATGAAAAAGTGGGCATGGTGGTAGGGATGGAGGTTATGCATGGGCTCGGCAACACACCAAGGCTGACCTGGCTATGGTCACTCTGCTGCCTGCCAGCAGCAGAGATCCACACTCAGTCCCCGATATGGCAGCATTCTCCAAGGTGATCAGCCTTCTACCTGGTGGTAGAGTGATTACATTGGACCACTTCCATCAAGGGACAGCGGTTTACTCTAACTGGAATAGACACATACTCTGGATATGGGTTTGCCTTATCCACCATCATGGTATTCCACACAGCATTGCTTCTGATCAAGGAACTCACTTCACAGAAAATGAAGTGCAGGAATGGGCCCATGCTCATGGAATTCTCTGGTCTTACCATGTTCCACATCATTCAGAGGCATCTGGGTTGATAGAATGGTGAAGGGCCATTTGAAGACCCAATTATGGTGCCAACTAGGTTGACAATATCTCCAGGAGGCTGTGTATGCTCTGAATCAGCATTCATTCTATGATGCTGTTTCTCCCATAGCCAGGTATGCCAGTTGGTAGCTATTGTGTACCCCAGTAAAGCCATGTCCTTTAATTCTCATTCAAAATTGCTGGGTGGAATCTTTTTTATTGTTTCCATGGAAATATGATCCACCCAATTGTGAGTGATAACTTTTGATCAGATGGCTTTCATGGAGCTGTGTCTCCACCCATTCATGGTGGGGCTGCTTACTGGAGCCCTTTAAGAGGGAACCATTTTGGAAAAAGCTTTAGAGAACCAGAGCCACCAGAGCCCACACAGCCAGAGATCTTTGGAGATTGAAGAAGGAAAAATGCCCCCAGGGAAGCCTTATCAAATGAGGAGAGTAAGCTAGCAGATGTCACCAGTGTGCCCTCCCAGCTGAGAGAGAAACTCTGAACTTCATTGGACCTTTCTTGGAGTTAAGGTATCTTTCTATGGCTGCCTTAATTTGGACATTTTCATGACCTTAGACTAAACTTGCAACTTAAAAAATTCCCTTTTTAGAAGCCTTTCTGTTTCTGGTATATCATATTCTGACAGCTTTTACAAACTGAAAAACCAGGATTCACAGGTCCAGGAAACAAGGGGTGGAAATGGGAGTGGAACCACTCACTATCACCCCTAGTGATCCACTAGGAAAATTTTTGCTTCTTGTCCCTGAAACCTTTAGCTGTGCTGGTCTACAGGTCTTATTTCCAAAAGGAGTAGTGCTTCTACCAGGAGACACAACAATGATTCCACTGAATTGGAAATTAAAACTGCCACCTGGCCACTTTGGGCTTCTCATGCAACTGAACCAACATGCAAAAAAGGGGATTATTGTATTGGCTGGAGTGCTTGATCCTGACTCTGGGAAATAGGACTGCAACTATACAATGGAGGTAAAGAGAAGTTTTCCTGGAATACAAGAGATTCCCTAGGGTATCTCTTAGTACTACCATGCCCAATGATTAAAGTCAATGGAAAATTGCAACAACCCAATCCAGGTGGGACTACCAATGGCACAGAAACTTCAGAAATGAAGGTCTGGGTTACCCCACCTGGCAAAGAACCATGGCCAGCGGAAGTGCTTACTGAGGGTAAAAGAACATGAAATGGGTCGTAGAAGAAGGTAGTGATAAATATGAACTGAGATCACATGACCAATTACAGGAATGACTGTGATTGTATGAATATTTTCTCCCTGTTTTGTTATGAGTATGTTTGCATTTATTCGTAACCAAATATCTTGTTTTCCTCTTATATGACATAAGTTGTATGGTTCATGTTATAGTATTTAAGTCTTGGGTATGAAGTTTAAGAGCGCATGTTACCTAAGGGCTTGGACCTTATTTTGGAGAGAGGTAGTGCATTTCTAGTTGTATGCCGGACAGCTGAGTATTGTTAGGCAAAATATATGTCTGTTATTGTGTTGTACTTAGAAATTAAGCATATTTCAAGGTGATGTGATAGCTGCCAAGTTGACAAGGGGTGGCCTGTGCTGGTTAGGTTCTGGTGTCAACTTGACCACATGATTATGCCCAGTTGTCTGGTCAGAGAAGCACTGGACTGACTGTTGGTGCAAGGATATTTCATGGCTGGTTGATAAATCAAAGACTGGTGTATTAAATCATCAGTCAGTTGATTGCATCTGTGGCTGATTACATCCGCCACCAACTAAGGCATACCTCCACCATGAGATAATCCAATCAGTTGAAGGCTTTTAAGGAAGAATAGAGACTCTTTCATTGCTTCGTCAGCCGGTGAGACTGTAATGTGAAGTTCATCCAGACCCTTCATCAGAGCCGCCAGCTTCACAGCCTGCCGTGCGGATTTTGGACTCTTTCCACTATTGCATGAGACACCTTTATAAATCTTAAATTTACAGATCTCTCCTGTTGATTTGCTTTCTCTAGAGAACCCTGACTAAACACAGGTGCACTCCTTTCCAAGTGCAAATATATCAAGTTACTCTTCAGATTCCCACAAATTAGCATCTCCCTCCTAAGATCCTGTTTTCTTCTGCTTCCTCGCCATGCTTAAAGCACAGGAATCCTTGTGACACCAAATTTAACCTCATTCTCTTGGGAATACCATATGGCCCTCCCCTCTCTTCAGCTACTTCCCTGAAAACTTTTCCCAGGATCTTCTTTTTCTTTCCTTATATTTTTATTTTTCCCTTCTTAGCCTGGAAAACTATTTTTCTAGTCGGAGCGTTTAGCTCACTCTCTCCTCCACTCCATCTCCCTAACACCCTTCTATACTCTCGGCCCTCTCAGTTCCATTAAAGGTATCTTTGAATGCAGAAACCTGAAATTTAGGAGAAATTTCTGCTTTCTGCCCTATTTCCTCCATTCACTGAGGCAATGAGCATGAGTTCAAGGCATAAGTGCTTGAACTGGGTAAAGGAAAGGTGGATTCCCGCAGGATCTTGGATCCCAGCTTCTATCTGGTGTTAAGAAGCCAGATCTTTCCTGGCAACGTGGGACAGAAATCCCAGAATGAGCTGAGATCCAGCATCAAGGGATTGAGAAAACCTTCTCGATCAAAAGGGGGGAGAGGGAAATGAGACAAAGTGTCAATGGCTGAGAGATTCCAAACAGAGTCGAGACGTTATCCTCGAGGTTATTCTCACACATTAAGTAGATATCACCTTTTTAACCAAGATGTAATGGAGAGGCTGGAGGGAACTGCCTGAAAATGTAGAGCTGTGTTCCAGTAGCCATGTTTCTTGATGATGATTGAACAATGATATAGCTTTCACAGTGAAGACTGTGTGATTGTGAAAACCTTGTTTCTGATGTTCCTTTTATCTACCTTATCAACAGATGAGTAGAACATATGGAATAAAAATAAATAAAAGGGGAAACAAATGTTAAAATAAATTTAGTTTGAAATGCTAGTGATAAATGAAAGCGAGGGGTAAGGGGTATGGTATGTATAATCTTTTTTTTTCTCTGTTATCGTTTTATTTCTTTTTCTGTTGTCTTTTCATTTCTTTTTCTGAACTGATGCAAATGTTCTAAGAAATGATGAATATGCAACTATGTGATGATATTGAGAATTACTGATTATATATGTAGAACGGAATGATATGTTAATGTTTTGTTTGTTTGTTCTTATTTTTTTAATTAATAAATAAATAAGTTAAAAAAAAGAAGCCAGATCTTAACTAGGTGAATGAACCTTAAGGACATGTGTTGAATGAAATGGCAGAAACAAAAAGATAAATATTATCATGCCTCACTCATATGGACATAATGTACAAACTCAGTGAGTTAAAGTTATGCATGGGTTATCAGGTTGGGACCCAAGGTAAAGGGTTCTAGATTGTAAGCTCTTAACAGCAGTTAAGACATATATTCAGGAGTTTTAACTGCAATGTCAAAATTCTGTGATGCAGAACTGTTTTTATATAACCTGGGCATTCCTAGAAACTTTGGGTATTTATATGACACTTGAGACTGAGACTTAGAGCTCTGAAGCTATGAAGGTCAGCATTACCTCGTACAGAGACTGTTTAAAAAATTGAAAAAGGGATCTGACTTCAAATAGAGCTATGAATGAAGCTGATTAGGATAGGACTAAGGTAAATCAGAATGCAGGGTAAAAGATGTTATGGTCCATATTTTAAAACCTCAACTCCTGTGTGAGACCAAAGGGAGAGATGTTTATTTGGTGCAAAACAATATTTTGTGTAGTGCATTACATAATTTAACTTGTATGCTGAGTGTATTTGAACACTCTAAGTGTATGGAATCTTGAATAGGACATGAGATCTTGTTGGTTTGTACAAGTTAGTGCGATGCCCCAATACATCCCAGAGTAATTTGGGCAGTGAATAAAAAAGTATTTGCAAAATCCCCTTGGGGGACTAGGGAGAAAGGAGGAAATATTTAATTTCCTCTCCTGGGGAATTCCTCATATTATCACAAGCAGTGGGAACAACCAATTCAATAGGCTGAACCCTCGATCTTGGGGTTTGCCCCTATGAAATTTATTCCTGCAAAGGAAAAGCTAAGCCTACTTATAATTATGCTTAAGAGTCACCCCCAGAGAATCTCTTTTGTTTCTCAGGTGTGGCCTCTCTCTCTAACCCAGCTCAACAGGTGACCTCACTGCCCTCCCCACTATGCGGGACATGACTCCCAGGGGTATAAATCTCCCTGGCAATGTGAGACAGAAATTCCAGGGTGAGCTGGGACCCAGTATGAGGGGACTGAGAAAGACTTCTTGACCAAAAGGGGGAAGAAAGAAATGAGACAAAAATAAAGTCTCAATGGCTGAGAGATTTCAAACAGAGTGTAGACTTTATCCTGGAGGTTATTCTTATGCGTTATATAGGTATCTCTTTGTAGTTTATGATGTATTGGAGAGGCTGGAGGGAAGACATGAAACTGTTGAGCTATGTTCCAATAGCCTTGATTCTTGAAGATGATTGTACAACAGGGCTGCTATCAGGAGAGGTTACCGGCAGCTGTCTAGCCTTGCTGGCTGCTGAGGGGTCTGACCCCAGTCTGAGTCCATGCCTATCTTTCTCGCGCGGGAAGCTCTTAGGAGACCTTTGTCCTCATTGCTCTGAAATGTCACAAGGGCATGCCTGGAAGAGGCCCTTTCAGTTCACTCTGCAGGACACTCTGTGGCCCTTCCTCCCGCCCACCACTCCTCCTACTAATTCTCTGGTTACTTTCTCACCAATGTTTTCTCTCCTCTCTTTCTGGAATCCTCATTAGTCGAATGTTGGATCTCTTGGGTTAATCCTCACATCTCTCATCTTTATTTTCAGGTGTTCAAGAGAGGTGGGCTGGGGGAGGTGTTGCCTTTTTGATTTACATTAATTATCAGGAGAATCTAAATATTTCATTGTTTCACTGAGTTTCCAGAAAGTAGTGTGAGCTACAGAACACACCAGTCCATATCCCATTCTCTTAAGGAAAATATGTTGTAAGGAAAGACAGTGAAGAAGTCTACACCTATTTTGTCTGACTAACTCAGGGTTGATGTAGATTTATCCTGTCTCTCCAGATGGAGTGGGTGCTCTTTGAGAACAGGAATTTTGTTTCCACTTCGATTTTGCTTAAGATAGTTTTTACAACATAGTATAAAATACCTGCTGATTTATTGATTTAGGAAAAACACACAACTATTTATACATGAGCTTTTTATCTCATTCTTAAATCATTTGAATACTAAAGGCTTTGAAAATAGAGTTTAAAATATCAGAGAAGAAAGGAAATCAAGACCAAGGGACAAGAAAGAAAATATGTGCCTAAGTCTTGAAAATAGCACTTTATTCTAAGCACCCCAGGAGCCTATGCAAAGGGGGGAAATTAGGAGATTATAGTTCACATTACCAGGAAAGGAAAAATACTCTATTCCTTTGTGGAAAGAGTGTTTTATCTTTATTTATCAATTAAATTGAGTCTCTTGGGGACAACGATATTTAAATGATGAGAGAAAGGCTGCTTAATGGTGAACTAAATGAGATAAAAGAGATGCTGTGAAGAAAGAACAGTGTGATAAGTTTTCATGAAAGTTAAAAATATGTATGTATTGTTTTATTTTTAAAGCAATTTTGAGACAGTAGGAAGGATTTTTATATAGTAGTTTAGTCATTTTATTCCCACTTAAGCTTATTATAGAAATTGGAGATTTCAAGACCAGATACATATTTAATGATGAATAACACAGCCATTTAGTAAATTATTACTGCTATTAATCCAAGTCAATTGAATGTGTTCCTTAAAAGTCTGAGCTAACCCAAGTCAAATCTGAGACATTAACAAAATTAAAAGGCAAATTTTGTCACTAGGTAAAATAAAATAAGCAATTTTCAAGGTTCAGAAATGAGTCACTCTCCAGGGATGAACCAGGACCCGCCATCATGGGGCTGAGAAAGCCTCTGGACCAAAAGCGGGGAGAGAGAAATGAGACAAAGCTGCGGTGGCTGAGAGATTTCAGAGTAAGAGGTTATTGTGGAGGTTATTCTCATGCATTGTATACTTATCCCTTTTTTAGTTTATGGTGCATTGGAGTGGCTGAGGGAAGTACCTGACTGTTGAACAGTATTCCAGTATACTTGATTCTTAAAGATGATTGTATAACTATACGGATTTTACAAAGTGACTGTGTGATTGTGAAAACCTTCCGTTGATGCTCCTTTTATTCAAGGCATGGACAGATGAGTAAAAAAAAAAAATAAGGAAAAATAAATAATGGGGGGAAGAGAGGGGGTAAAAAAAATAGGGTAGATTAAAATACTAGTGATCAGTGAGAGAGAGGGATGTATGAGTTTTTCCTTTTTATTTCTTTTTCTGGAGTGATGCGAATGTTCTAAAAGTGATCATGGTGATGACTGCATAACTATGTGATGATATTGGGAGCCATCGATTGCATACTTTGGATGGACTGTATGTGTGAAAATATCTTAATAAAAATATTTAAAAAAAAAAAAAAAAAAGGAAGAAAGAAAGAAAGGAATGAGTTACTGACCTAGCATAAACCTAGTTCAAGAAGCAAATGACTTAAAGAATTAATGGTTGGACCAAAACTAGCCCATCAAGCCCTGACCTGCTGACTCCTAAGGATGATATAGGCTCCTCTGAAAATAAAAGGAAAGTCAATAATTGTGTTAAAAACTGATCTCCTCTGATCACCTGGTAAGAAAAAGACAACACCTGTTCAGTAAAGGAAATGCATCCAGGGATACCTTTCACTTCAATGACAAGAAAATGATAACAAATAATTAGATTGCATGCATGTGCATTTCAGAGAAAGCCCTTTTGAAAAGTAACGCAGTTAATCAGCCTTAATTGTGTTCATAAGTGTTATCCCCACGCAGGTTTGGACACTCACTGTTCCTAAGTCCTCCCATCTGCTCAGGGCCTCAGGACCGGTGGAATGCATTATTACTGCAAGGAATAAATGGCACCCTATGACCCAAAAGAGTTAACATAACTCTCCTCCCCCCAAATTTATTACCAGGAACCCCTCTGAGATATTACGTGAACTTGGAAAGAAAAGAGCATGGTTTGCTCCCAAGGTTTTTACTTATGAAGCCCAGCAGAAACCCCCACCCCCACCCCCTTCTTTCTAGGTCTAACCCCTCAGTCCCATCTACCCTAAAAGCCATATTTTGTAAACCAAATTTTCAAAATGATAAGGCTGGTTTTTCTCATGAGGCAAAGAAAAAACCTCCATGATTAATGCTTTAGCTAAAAGCCTAGGATGTAGAATGCGAAGATTATTTATGGTTCTTCTTTTTAGGAGCTAATTGAACCAGACGTTAGCCTAAAAGGTTGGAAATCCTACAGTGGGGTTGTTGTTTTTTTTCAACAGACAAAAGTGGCTTCTGGAAAGCAGCATAAATAGTGTCTGAAGTAAGCCATAAGAGTAATAATTTTGCTGTAAGTGCTCAGTCAAGGGAGATGGACATGTTAAATGTTATTTAAAAATAGACAGCATGTTTTCTTGACACCCAGAGTGAAATGCTGACCTAACTGACAAATCTTGCTTCCAGGTCCATGTTTTAAGATGCACGATGGTTGGAAGGACTCACCAGGCCACACTCCCATGCAGTCAGACCTTGTTCAGTCGCTCAAAACGTAATATGGATTGAATCGTCCATTTCTAGTTACGTTTTCCCCAAGCTATTAAATTTCTTTTCTCCTAAACTGTTCATTCTTCTTAGGGTAGTTCTGTTTGAAGATCTGCTTTGCTAATTATCCAAGAGAGACAACTGAGCAGAAAACATGATTCCACTCCTTCTAATATTTTAAAAATTTAATTGGAGAAGGGATTTTAAAAAAACAGAGCATTTCCAACAAAACAAAAACTTTTTGCACATTTGTTCCCTGTTTAAAAAACAAGAACACCAAAAGTTTCCTCTTCTTTAGTAATTTTTTTTAAGAAAGATTAAACTTAATGAATTGTTGGGGGGTGGGAATAAAGAAATAGTCATTCAGAAATACCAGGCCAGAGGTCAGATGCTAAGACAAGCATATCACCCCTGTCTAATAGGAGGGGTGCCCATGCGTCTGTCGCGAGGAGGCGGACGGTCGGTCACTGGTCACTTTGGGGGGACGGCAGTGACTGAAACATTCCCACGCCCGGCGGGCGGGACCGACAGCTCCGTGCGGGTCCTGCTCCACGTGGGGAACCAGCGCCCGGTGGGCCGGCGTTGGGGTGTCCGGAGCAGACGTCCTAAGCGTGACCCAGGGCTGTGCGCGCGTGTGCACCCACCCGAAAGAGGGTCCCGGGCGGCGGTGTTGGATTCTTCACCGCGGACTGTCTGGACCTGGCGCAGACACAGGACGGCCCAGCTGCAGGGGCAGCGCTGACGCGCGCACACTGAGCGATCCGGGGTTGCGCAGTGAAGCCCACGGAGCGCGGTGTGGACAGCGCGGGGGGGCCGGCGAGGGGGAGCCGGACGCGGGTCACCCGGCAGCGAGCAGTTTCCTCTCCGACCCGGGGGCGACAGCTGCCAGCGGGCGCTCTCGGTACAACGCGCAGCCTGGGCCCGCCTTCGCTCTCCTCCAGCGGGTCCCTCCCAAGGCCCAAACCAACTGGGGCCGGAGGGCAAGGTGGTAAACAGAGGCAGCGCACACCACGCAGGACCCGGAAGGGGGTGGGTGAATCTGCGGGGAAAAGCAGAAGGCATTGCACACTGAAGTGGGTAAAGCCAACTGGTGGGCACGCAAGATTTCATTACAATTTACTCTGGTTTCATCTAAAGATCTGAAATAATTCACAGCGAAATTGTTCACAAGAAAGGCTTAGAGGATAATGTTATGTTAAAAAAAAAAAGAAAAGAAAAGAAAAGGAAAAGCATATGTTGTCATCGCTGCCCGCGTTCTGAAAGATGTCCTCCAATGTCCAGCCACCTGGCTGAGCTGTGACCCCGCACTGGTACACTTCAGATGGTGTGCAATTATATCTCAAAAAAAAAAAAATTGCTTGGGCCAGCCACGGTGGCTCAGCGGCAAGAACGCTTGCCTGCCATGCCAGAGGACCCGGGTTCGATTCCCGGTGCCTGCCCATGTGAAAAAAAAAAAATTGCTTGACTAAAAAGAAGTCATTCAGTGAAAACATTGCCATTAGGTCAATCACTGTGGTTCATTAGCTTAAGTTAAAAACTAACCAACTTTCCCACACCCTGTCAGTATCATCTTGGTTGAAGAAACAGAAGCTTAAGTTAACAAGAATAAACAAGAGGAAAACAAGTATCAGTTCAGTCACAGTTATCTCCTGGTTGTGGATGTGGGGGCATTTTTATTTTTATTTTTATTTTTATCTCATTACTTTGATGATAGACGTTTCTTACAGGGCTGGAGACGACCAGGAACACAACAGTGCCGGCCAGCCACTGGGAGCCCAGCCAGGTAAGCAGACCCTCTGGGGAGAGGAGGAAGACTTGGGGAAGAGATTTGCAGTGTAGACGCCTTTGCCTCTGATGGAAATGCTTCCAGGGATCAGAGGCTGTGCTGGTTTGAAGCTGTTATGTTCCCCAGGAAAGGGCATGTTCTTTTAATCTATTTCTGTGGGTGCAGACCTGTTGTAGGTGGGACCTTTTGGTTAGGTTGTTTTCAAGGAGATGTGACCCACCCAATTCAAAGTGGATCTTAATCCTTTTATTGGAGTCCTTTGTGAGGTTAAAAGACAGGAAAAGCCCAAAGAACTCACAGAGATGCACCCGGAGAAGTTTGGAGAAAGCTTAGAGAAAAGGTCCCTGAAGGAGTTGAGAGAGAAAAGCCCCAAAGATGCTAAGAGGGGACCTACAGATGCTCAGAGAGGAGGCCACTGAGGCCAGAAGCTGAAAGCAATGAAACCAGGAGCAAAGGATCAGGAGATGCCAGGCACGTGTCTTGCTATCTGACAGAGGAACCCGGATGCCAGCAGCCTTCTTCAGAGAAGGTATCGCCCTACTGATGCCTCAACTGGGACATTTTCATGGCCTTAGAACTGTATATTTGTAAACTAATAAATCGCCATCATAAAAGCCAACCCATTTCCGGTAGATTGCATTGCGGCACTATAGCAAACTGAAGCAGAGGGCAACGTTGGAAGATGAATGGGGAAAGGGGAATGCAGCACAAAATGGAATTTCAGCAATAGGAGAAGATGGGAAGGGCTGCCCTTCTCGGGGGACAACCAGCACTCAGGGCTGGAAAGCTCTGAGGCATGGGCACTTTCTGCCTTCTCAGTGGTACTCCAGTCAAATGATTCTTCAACCCTGAGTGTCAGAAGCCTGACCATGTGAGCCATCAACAGTCATTGCTTGGGGCTCTTTCCAGAATCTGGCTGAAAATCTTTTATGGAGCCTGCAAAAAATTTCTTTCCCAGGGAATGCCAGGACACTCGGCTTCCTTTGATAGGAACACCACAAAGCTGAGATCAGTTCTGCCATGCCACATCCTAAGATTTTCTATATGACTTCTGCTATATTATACTTGGATCTTTGTTTTTATATTGCTCAGCAGATGTAAAATTTTAACTTCAATATAAAGGTTCCAGCATAAATTCCAAATGCCTTTGTAAGTTCTATGGCATGGTAAATAAAGTAAAAAACCAGCATCTACACACATGCTGTAAAAGTCTCGTATCGATTTTCATCAACTAAGAATTATGTACCTAGCATGTGCAAAAGTGTAATATTAGAGCTTTCCAACCCAGAAAATACTAAGCTTTTGCTCAAACTAACAATGATTGTATTCCTCTGAGGACAATGAATATGTAAAGTTTGAAGTTTTTATGTCCAACTATTCTTAAAGTTATTTGGGGGTAAAGAACGGTCACCAGGATTTTTTTTTAATCATTTTATACAAAAACAGCTGAACTGATTTACTCTAATATCCTCCAGCCATGAAATGAGAAGAAACCTGCCTCGCTTAAACCCGAACCTCATGGCAGAGTTTCAGAGAGACAGTGAGAACACTTTGGCGTAGGAATACTTTCTCGGATTTGATCAACTGCAATTTATTAAGGCTGCTGTCACTGGTAAGAACGTGAGTTCTCATGTACCCACAACTGATTCAGGAAATATTTTTTTTCTGAAATTTGGATTATACCAGGTAAGAGAGGAAATGAAACTCAAATCTTATCATGATTGGATTTATGACATTTCCTTTTCCTACCAATCTATCTGTATATGCGTAAATGAGTAAATTTGGAGAATGAATCTGAAAGACTTATTTCTAAAACTCAATGAAAATTCCAACTATTCTCTACATTTTATAATTCAACTTTCATTCCTCACCAGAATCTTTATCTTGGCTTTAAGTACTGTTCTCCTCCCAAAATGCTCAAGCCTTTGTAAAGGTTTTGTCGTGAGTGGTTCTGAAATCCAAAATTCTTCTTCATTCTAATCCACCAGCCTCTGGGACAATTGGCAGACTGCTCCTGGCTGTGGGGGAAAGCTATGTGCTGATATAGATCAATAGTCAATATATCATTGAATCCTTTATGGGTTTTGGGAAAAAGAGCAAATGACATCGCTGAATTATTTGCCAGTAAAATTGAAGGGGGGAAATCCAAGGAAAACATTCACACATATTGAAGGAGTTTCGGTTCCGCTGTGAATAAATGATGTAACTGCATTAAGTTCTTTGATTACGGTAAGCAGACCTATAACAGAGCTCTAACACTCAGTGGTAAGGAAAACCTGAAAAGGCCAGCCAGGATAAGAAATGAAATCTGGGACCACGAGATTTCATATTAGTATAGTGTGGTTAGAGTCATGTCAAGAGTCCCCTAAAAGTCACACCTCTTAATATTTCATTTCAAGCATCAAGACACATCTACCATCCTCGAATGATGAAATGTTAAGGCAAGAAGGGCCCAGTTTAAATTTTTTTACAATAAAGCCTAGTGAGCAAGGTGAGAAGAAGAGATTTGCCCCAAGTTTCACTGCTACTCAAACTCTCCGTCCTTCATGTGACAATTCAAGCCTTGCACTCCGCCCTGGCAGAACAGAGAGCAGTTATCTCCATCTCCAGGTCCTTTATGACAGAGAGCAGCAAACACCTCATAAGGAGGTGCCTTTACCCTGACATCATTCAGTGGGTGCAGAAGGAAGGAAGAAACAGGCAGCAGCAAACAGTAAGGAGCTGCGTCCAGCTGTAGCATGCAGGGATGGAGGGAGGCCCAGTGGGTGAGGGGAGGATGGGAAAAACATACAGCTGGCAGGGAAGGCAGGATTTGGGATGTCTAACAACCTTGTGCTAAATCACTTCTATTTTATTCCGGAGGCCAAGCTGCGGCTAGGGCTGCATTTTCCAGTGATAACTCCACCTATGGTGAGCTGGAGGATGGGTGAGGAAGGAGGGAATTAAAACCCCGGAGTCCATTCCAAAGCTGTGCAATGGTCCAGTCACTGCTTTTACTCTCTTTTTCCGGCTAAGGGCATTTGGGATTTTGATTTTTCACCTCCAGTACAAAGCAAAGATATCAAATGGTGACTACTGTGGCCAGTTCATCTTGACCAGTCATTGGCTTCTGTTGAAGCTTACACCACCACCTCATCCTCTTACAGATGGAACATTCCTTTCACTTTCCCTGAATGTATCAAATTTAATTTCTTTTCTCCGTCCTGGACCTTCTTAGACTGCAAAAGTAGACTTGTCTTTCTATCCAATAATATACAAATGTGAACAAAGAGGATATGGGTTTGAGACTGAAGGTATAGGTCTAGAAGGAGGAAAGAGGCTTAAAGTGTGAACAAAGGAAATGGGAAATGGAACCAGTAAAAGAAACTAATAAAGAACACTTCAAAGCTAGAGGATAAAGACTGGGATTGTATAACTTAGTGAAACTTAGAGTGGATAATGATGATTTATTATACAAATATTAAAAAGTTCTTACATGAGCTAAAACAAATGAACATCACTATTAGAAGGTGTTAATAATAGGGTGGTGTGCTTGTTTTAAAGTGTTGTTTACCCCAAAAAAGTCATGTCCTTTAATCCTGATTCAATATTGTAAAGTGGAAGCCCTTTGGATTAGATTATCTCCATGAAGCTGTGGCACTCCCAGTTGTGGGTGCGACCTTCTGATTTGATTATCTCCACGAAGACATGTCGTGCCCAATTGTGGGTTGGCCTTTTGGTTAAATGGAGATGTGACTCCGCCTATTAAAGGCAGGTCTTGATTGGTTTACTGGAGTCCTTTAACAGGGGAAACATTTTGAAGAAACCTTAGCTGTAGACACGTGGAGAACAGTTGCTTCAAATCTGACAGAGGCAATACGAGACCCAGACATTTGGAGGGGCAGAACCCAGCAGACATCGCCATGTGCCTTTCCATGAGATGCTAAGCAAACTAGAACCTAGAATTGTGTCCCAGAGGACCTAACTGAAGGCCCACAGATGCCAAGTGAAGAACTCCGTAGGAAACAAAGGCTGAAAGCAGTAGATCCAGGGGGAATAGATGAGCAGATGTCAGCCACGTGCCTTCCCAGCTGATTGAAGTGTTCTGAATGGCATCAGCCTTTCTTGAGTGAAGCTAGCCTGTTGTTGGTGCCTTAGTTTGGATACTTTCTCAGCACTCGAACTGTAAATTTGTAACTTATTAAATTCCCTTTTTAAACCTGTTCCATTTCTAGTATGTTGCATTCCAACAGCTTAACAAACTAAAACAGGTGGCATATGGGAAAAAAGTACAATTAATGCAAACTAAAGTCTACAGTTACCTGTAACATTGTAATATTCATTCAATAACTGCAACAAAGGCACTATACCAAAGCTAAATGTCAATATTAGTGGGATCTTAGGGGTATGGGAATTTGGGGGAGGGGATAAAATGGGGACGTTCTCATATTGATTGTGGTGATGAATGCTTAAGTATGTGATTATACCAAGAGCCATTGATTGTACACTTAGGATGGATTGGATGGTGTGTGAATAAAACTGTTTAAGAAAAAAAAGACCTGGGTGTTTCATGTAGATATATAAGCTTTCTTTATAATTATCTTAAATATTGAAGTAGCTCATAATAGTTCGGGAAGAAAAAAAATGACAAGCTTAAAATTGAGAAATTGTTATTATAGTCCACCTCTAAGATAAACGTACCTTTAGAAAGGTATGTTCTAAAGACATACCTTTTTCTCTAACTCCTCCTTAGTTTTCTAACACATCAGTTCACACTGTGACTTCTCTTTTACAGAAATGTTAAGTCTTTGCTTTAGTGAATCAATTGGTATCTTCTTGTTGGAATACTCCAGTTAATGTCTTTACCTATAGTAAAAACATAAAAGTAATAATTACTGGCAAATGCATTCTACTAGTATACTTTGTTTTAACAGAAAATCGAATGAATAAATGAATGAGTTTAATTCCACTTATTTTCTCATAAATGTTATGAGATTCAAGTGATATAAGATTTGCAGAACTCATAGAATGAATGAGACTAAGAATCGTTCAATCATTGGCAAAACAGAAATTACACAAAACTATATGAATACAAGTATTTACAGTCTTCTACCTAATAATTTAATTACCAATCTAAACTTCCTGGCAAATGACTCTTTTTTGATCCTTAAAGAAGCCAGGTTATGGGTAACTTTTAGTTGTATTCTTCAATGTTTATATTGTATGAATACACAATGTATATAGCACACACTTTTTTTATTCTTCACCATAAATTTTTTTATTAATTTTTAAAAAAAAATATAACAAACAACCAAAAACATTCTTAATATATGATCATTCCATTCTACATATATAATCAGTAATTCACAATATCATCATATAGTTGCATATTCATCATCATGATCATTTCTTAGAACATTTGCATCAATTCAGAAAAAGAAATAAAAAGACAACAGAAAAAAATTCAAAATACCATACCTCTTACCCCTCCCTTTCATTGATCACCAGCATTTCAATCTACTAAATTTATTTTAACCTTTGTTCTCCCTATTATTTATTTTTATTCCATATGTTTTACTCATCTGTTGATAAGGTAGATAAAAGGACCATCAGACACAAGCATTTTACAATCACACAGACACATTGTGAAAGTTATATCATTATACAATCATCTTTAAGAGACATGGCTACTGGAACACAGCTCTACATTTTCAGGCAGTTCCCTCCAGCCTCTCCATTACATTTTAACTAACAAGGTGATATCTATTTAATGCGCAAGAATACCCTCCAGGATAACCTCTCAACTCTGTTTGGAATCTCTCAGCCATTGACACTTTATTTTGTCTCATTTCACTCTTCCCCTTTTTGGTCGAGAAGGTTTTCTCAATCCCTTGATGCTGAGTCCCAGCTCATTCTAGGATTTCTGTCCCATGTTGCCAGGAAGGTCCACGCCCCCTGGGAGTTATATCCCACGTAGACAGGGGGAGGGCAGTGAGTTTGCTTGTTATGTTGGCTGGAGAGAGAGGCCACATCAGAGCAACAAAAGAGGTTCTCTTGGGGTGACTCTTAGGCCTAATTTTAAGTAGGCTTGACATATCCTTTGTGGAGTTAAGTTACATATGAACAAACCCCAACATTGGGGGCTCAGACTATAGCTTTGGTTGTCCCCACTACTTGTGAGAATATCAAGAATTCTCCACTTGGGGAAGTTGAATTTTCCCCGTTTCTCACCATTCCCCCAAGGGGACTTTAGCACACACTTTTTTAAGATAAAATTAGATAAGTCACGGAGCATACTTATTATATGTTCAAAGAGTAAGAGAAGAAAATTTTCTTTTTCAGCTTAATGCCATTAAAGATATATGATTGTCTATGCAAAGATTGTAAGACTATATCTGAAATTATTGAAGTTTTTTAAAAATGGGCAAAATCTGAAACTTCCAGCAAGATGGCAGAATAGGAAAGACTGAGTTCACCCCAGCTCCATGCAGAAATGAGAGATGCGATAGAAAAATGACCCAGGCAGTGGTTTCAAGGTCTAGTTGATTATAGAGGGTCTCCTACCCTGCATAGGGAGACCCTGGGAGAAAACCCAGATAAATTGGGCCAGAGAGAACAGGGTGAACGTGTTCAGTTATGACTCTGCCTACTCCCGCAGCCAGCTTGGGAAGATTCTGCCTTTGGCTCCACAGCCGGGAGTTCCCGTGGTGAATTTGGAGGATAATAGGTGTGCTTTTCCCATGCAGACTCTACTTAGTCAACTTATAGTGCCAACTCCCCACCCGTGGCATGCTGCTGGGGGTGCCTGGTTTTTGTTTTGGTTTGGTTTGGTTTTTGGCAAAGACTATAGGGCCCTTCTCTGGGGAGGAGGGAAAGACATTAAATGGTGCCAGTCTGACAACCAACCAGCAGAAAAGACTTGTTTGGATTGTGATACCTCCCCTTCTTCCACAGAGGCCCAGAGATCGCAGGTGTGTGGACAGGGAGGTGAGGCCAAGGAAGCTGGCTGAGCTGAGAACCATGACTGGCCATTAGACAGTGCACCTGTGGTCAGGGATAGGTGGGGCCTACAGAAACAAGAAGGCTCAAGAGCGCCATTTGCTGGGGAGAAGCAGAAGTGCAGTCTGACAAATTGTCTATCTGCCTAGCTCTTAAATAAAGCCCTAAGTAGAGTTGAAATCCCTCCTTAACATTAGGGACTAAAAAGCCAAATCCAAATGGGGATCTTCAAAGCTAATAAAAGTAGATTCAAAGTCTTAGATGAGGGAAGGAAATAAATCTGCAAAATAACCTTAATAAGATATTAAAATGCCCATCTACAACAGAAGATCAGAAAGCTTGTGAAGATCTAGGCAAATATGGCTCAGCTAAATGACTAAATTAAATTACCTGAGAGGGACACTGAATTTGGAATAACTAATTAAGGTTGTTCATAATGACATAAAGAATATAAACAAGATACCAGAGGAGCATGAAGAATAATTTGGAAGAACAAATTTAAAAAATCAGATATCACAGAGATGAAAGATACTGTAGACCAAATTAAAAGTATTTTAGATACATTCAATTCCCAGTGCCAGCCCATGAAAAAAAAAAAGAGTAAAGAAAAAACATATGTTAGATACAAACAGATTTTATGATTACTTAGATTTTTTTAAAATATGCCTATGGATTAGCTAACTAAGATATCTATATTGGGGGGTTAAGATTTTCATGTTAACTATAAAAATCTTTGTATCTTCATATTTTCCTGAAATTAGGAAAATATTTAGTAACATAGGTCTTTATGATAGCAATGCAGATATTTGTAAGAACTTTCTACTTGATATTTTGAGAACATTCACAGTTTTGACAGCTGATCAAATGGAATCTAGGTTAGTTTTTAATACTTGGAATTTAAGAACTTTGCTATCTGAATTTATAGATTTTTTCCTTGTTGCCTTATTTTAAATTGGTTTATGAAAATTACTGCACAAATACAGTAATATGGATATTTTATTTAAATATGCCCATGGTTAAGCTAACTAAGATATCCATTTTTGGTGGTTTTATGTGTATTATTTGTTTTCTTAAATAGCATAATAAAAAAAAGTATATTAGAGACTCATAACCATAGACTTCAAGAGGCAGAAGAAAGAATGTGTGAATTAGAAAACAGGATAATTGAATGCTCAAAACAATAAATGGCAAGAAAAATGGAAAACAAGGCAGCTCGATCTCAGAAAAATGAAAGGCACCCTGAAATATACCAAATATCAAAATTATTGGTGTCCCAGAAGGAGAAGAGAAGAGTAAAGGGATAGAAAAGCTAGTTGAAAATATAATAAGGAAAATTTTCCCAACTCTTATAAAAGACCTAAACATCCAAACCAAACAAGCCCAACAAACCCCAAATAGAATAAATACAAATAGGCTTATTCCAAGATATATACTTATCAGATGTGATATATATTTATCAGAATGTCATATCTTGAAGAGAAGCAAAAAGTCATGAAAGCAGCAAGAAAAAAAGATTCATTACATGCAAGGGAAAATATTTAAGACTGGGTTCAGACTACTCAAAAGGTACCCAGAGGCAAGAAGGAGTGGTATTGATATATTTAAGATTTTGAATGAGAAAGACTTCCAGCCAAGAAATCTTTATCCTGCAAAATTGTCCTGCAAAACTGAGGGAGAGAGTAAAGTCTTCACAGATAAACAATGGCTGCAAGAATTTGTCAACAAGAGCCCTGCCCTACAAGAACTATTAAAGGGAGTGCTGGCCACTGGAAAAAAGAAAGGAAGGTCTAGATGAGGGTACAGAATTGAAGAGTATTAGCAAGGGTAACTTAAAGGATAAAAAGGGAGGGAGGGAAAAGAATATATAGATCTGATGAATAAACACGATAGGCAGCTATAGTAATATTAGATAAAATAGATTCCTGAAATAAAGGACTTGAAAATATTTAACAAGATCATTACTACAGCAAAGTTGATATTTGTAATAACTTCCTACTTGATATTCTGCAAGCATACAGTTTTGATAACTAATCAAATGGTTTTTAAGATAGTATCTAATATTTAGAATTTAAGAAACTCCGGTTTCTATATCTGTACATTTTATCCTTGTTTACTTTAGTCTTAAATTGGTTTAGGAAACACATGGTACGAACATAGGCTTTACAATGATTATTTGGATACTTCATTTAAATATGCCTATGGATAAGCTAACTAAGATATCCATTGCTGATGGTTCAGAGTCTCATATGTTAATTGTAAAAACATTTGTATCTTTTTATTTTCATAAAATCAGAAACTTGAAACTATTCAATCACATAGGTCATTACTAGAGCAAGGCTGATTTTGTAAAAACTTTCTACTTGATATTTTGAGAACATTCAGTTTTGACAGCTAATCAAATGGTATTTAAGATAGTGTTTAATATTTAGAATTTAAGAAACTCCGATATCTTTATTTGTAGATTTGTTTGCCTTAATTTTAAATTGGTTTATGAAACTTACTATACAAACAGCCTTTACAATGATTATTTGGATACTTTAGTTAAATATGCCTATGGATAAGCCAAATAAGATATCCAGTTTTGGTGATTCTAGGTGTATTGTTTGTTTGTTTTAAATAAAAATATCATTGCAGCAATGGTCAGACCAGGACTTGGTCAGACAACTGAGATCATTGCCTGGCCAAGTTAATACCTGAACCTAACCATCACAACACCTCTCTGTCTAGCTATCTACCCACCTATCTATCAATCTATCTATCTATCTATCTACCAGCCCACCTACCTGTCAATCTCCTTAATTATCTTTCTATTATATCTATCTTCTATCTATTTATTGACCTATCAATCAATCATCTATCTATAATCTAGTGTTTCGAAACCCTTGAGGGTAGGCTGCATACATCATGCTCCTCCAACACCTAATACTTCCAGGTGCATTTCCTGAAAACAAAGGCACTTATTTATATAACTACCTTAAATATAGCTATCAAGTTCAAGAAATTTAGCATTGCTATAGCGCATACAGTCAACATTCCATTTTTTTCCATTGTCCTTATAATGTCTTTTTGTGCTTTTTCCTCCATTATTAATTGTAGTTTAGGATCATGTATTGCATGTAACTCTTATTGTCTCTTTAATATTTTTCTTTTTCTAAATTGTGACAATAAATATACAACACAATTTCCCATCTCAGCCTCTACCAAGCAAGGATGCTTATTTTTACTCCATACTCTTTTGTACCTTTTGAATTTTGTACCACACATATGTAATGCTTGTTAGAAAAATAGTTAGAACACTAATTAAAATTAGTTTTAAAAAAATAGACAACCACATAAAATATAAAGTAAAAGCAGAAAAGCATTTATAAAGGAGATGAGGGAAAGTATTTTTTTAAACTTTTTTATTAATTAAAAAAATTAACAAAACATTAAGATATCATTCCATTCTACATATACAATCAGTAATTCTTAATATCATCACATAGTTGCATATTCATCATTTCTTAGAACATTTGCATCGATTTAGAAAAAGAAATAAAAAGACAACAGAAAAAGAAATAAAACAATAACAGAGAAAAAAAAAAGATTATACATACCATACCCCTTACCCCTCGCTTTCATTTACCACTAGCACTTCAAACTAAATTTATTTTAACATTTATTCCCCCTATTATTTGTTTTTATTCCATATGTTCTACTCTTCTGTTGATATAGTAGCTAAAAGGAGCATCAGACACAAGGTTTTCACATTCACAGAGTCTAGATGAGGGAAAGTATTTTTATTAAAATGGTTCACCTTCCCATCTTATATATAAGTGGAAACCCAGTGTCCCTTCCATCTCTCCAAGGAACTTGCAGAAAGAGAGGACTAACACTTCTCCTGGTCACTTACTTTTCTGATGCCTTCATTTCACTGAATTATTCAATGCGATACTGTGTTCTGCCTCCTACATCTGCCACACCTCACTGGGAACAGTTGGCTTATTTTTTCCTCAAAGCTCTCCCATCCTGGTCTTAAAGCTCTTTGTAAAACTATCTTAATATTAATGCAAATACAAAGGTCTTTTCTCCTTCAGTTAGTCTGTAATAAAAAATTTGATGTGTGAGTCTATGCTTCACCCACATCTGATATAGGTTGACTTATGTCCCCAAAACATATGCTGAAACCCTAAACCCTAGTAACTTAGAATGTGACTTATTTGAAAATAGGGTCTGTTCTAGTTTGCTAGCTGCCAGAATATAATATACCAGAAACAGAACAGCCTCTTTAAAAAGGGAATTAATAAGTTGCAAGTTTACAGTTCTAAGGCCAAGAAAATGAACCAATTAAAGCGAGTCTATAAAAATGTCCAAATTAAGGCACCAAAAAGAGGTAATCTTCACTCAAGAAAAGCTGATGAAGTTCAGGGTTTCTCTCTCAACTGGAAAGGCACATGGGGAACATGGCGATGTCTGCTAGCTTTCTCTCCAGGCTTCTTGTTTCATGAAACTCTCCCAGAGACATTTCCTTCTTCATCTCCAAGGGTCTCTGGCTTCTTGGGCTCTCATGGTTGTCATGGCTCTGCCATGGTTCTCTTGCTTTTCCTCTTTTGAAGGATTCCAATAAATTAATCAAGACCCACCTGAAACGGGTGGAGTCACACTCTATCTAATCAAAAAGTTAATATTCACAGTTGAGTGTATCACATCTCCATGGAGACAATCTAATCAAAAGATTCCAACCTACATTATTGACTAGGGAGTAAAAGAAATGGTTGCTCCCACAAGATTGGATCAGGATTAGAATATGGCTGTAGGGTATATGATCCTTTCAAACCAGCACAGGGCCTTAGAGGTAGTGATTGGAGTAGTGTGTCCACAAGCCAAGGAACACCCAGGATTGCTGGCAAACACTAGAAGCTCAAAGCGTAACTGGTGCCCTGCTGACAATAGCACCAGCTGAGCCTGTTCCAGGTTCGGCAGTCCCACCACTAAGAGAATTTAGAGATGAGAGGGCCAATAGGAATAAGTTGTAAAGTTTATTAAAAAGAGAGAGAGAGTACACAATTAAGAAGTTAATGCAGACATATTGAAGGGAGAAACTCACACTGCGTGGGAGTGGGTTAGCTTGCTATTTTATAGAAAGGTTTTTCCTAGTGGCAGGTTCCCATAGTGACCTTTGAACTTTAGGGGCTTACATGGTTTGTATTAACCAGATGCTTACAGGGCTAGCATTGTTTCAGGAAGAGACAACTATTGATGATTGTGGCCAGCTCATCATGTATCCAAAATTTGCCTTTGGGCAGATGTTTAACAATCTTTACAATGCTAGGCTTTCTGTTATTTAACTAAGAGTTTGCTTCAGGCCCATGATTTTATAAATTTTTATGGTTTAGGAAGGTTTTTGATGGTTTGGGGAGGTTTGAGGGCTTCAGGGGAAATGCAGCTGAAGCTTGCAGCTTTGCGTTAATTCCTTTGGAGCTAGATAAGAAACTAGGGACTTGCAGTTGTTTATTAACTCTTTTAAGAGCGGGAAAGGAAACAAGGGACCTGCAATTACCCATTAACTTTTTCAGAGCTGGATAGGGAACTAGAGATGTGCATTTTTCCTGTTGTTTCCTGCTTCAGAAGAGGCAAGGAAAGATTCTTCATTTCAATTTCCTAGGCTGCTTAAAGCAAATACTATGAAATGGTTCCATTTAAACAATGGGAATTTATTAGCTTACAGTTTGAGACCAGGAAAATGTCCAAATCGAGGCAGCATCAGGGCGATACTTTCTCCAGAAAACCATCTGCCAGAGATCCTTGGCTCCTCTTCCACATGGCAAGGCACATGGTGGCATCTGCTGGTCCCTCCCTTCTCTTTTGGGCTTCGCAGCTTTCAGCTTCTTGCTTCTGTAGCTTCCTCTCTTTTGGTGTTCATTCCATTTATAAAGGACTCCAGTTTTAACATCAAGACCCACCCTGAATGACGTGGGTCACACCTTAACTAAAGTAGCCTCTTAAAACTCCTGCTTACAGTGGGTTCACACCCACAGGAATGGATTAACCTTAAGAACATGTTTTTCTGGGTAAATAGCACACTTGCCAAGCCCTTCCTTCCCCTTTCAGGACTCAGAGGCCAGAGATTCACACACTAATTTCCAAGATCCTCTTACTTGCTGATTTTGCAGTGAATTGCTTGGTCTTTGATCACTCCAGGAAGCTCATACGATATTCCCTCCTGCTTAAAACCTCCCTCCCAACTATACTTGTCCTCCCCCCAAAAAACAGTCAAGGACCATCTCAAGTCATTTCATAAGCTCTCTGGATTTGAAATCTCAGTCCAAGAACCCAAATATTCCACACAGGTTGATTTATTAACAACATTTGGTCAACACTGTGGTAGTCCTAGTGAGGATATCCCCCAGCTGCATGCTGTCAAGGATGTACCCTGACTCTGTCCTAGAGAAGATGTTTCCAAGATCTGTCTTGCAAGGATATACCCCAGCTCCATCCTGGTGAGGATGTACCTGGAGCCATCCTGGAGAAGATGTACCCTGTTCCACTCCAGGTTGATGACTGAGCCCAATCTGCAGCTGGTCCCACACCAGAGTCAAAGCTGCTCCATACAGAACTCAAAAATGTAACCCAGAGGTCATCACCTGGATGTGGCCCAAGCCTCCAGCCTGCGGGGTTGATTCTATACTATATAGCTAATCCAAATGGCTCAAATACCATCTAAAGTGTGGTAGGACACCCAGGACCCTCCTGCAATATCTCTAGAGAAAAACTTGTATTTCTCCTCATCTCTTGCTCCAATGTCTTGCTTCTGCTGAATTCTCAGTCTTTCTCATATGGCATCCTGATTAGCTTTTCTACCTGCAGCATCTTGTTCTCAGGGTGTCCAGTCCTCTGGCCATTGCCTTTTATTCTTATCCTTCAAGCTTATTAACTCTAGTTCTTCTATGTACTTTGACCTGGAGGGAGGGTGGTGCTGATCTTTGATCCTCTGGCCCAACCCTTTCTTTCCTCTCCATCATTCCTTTTGTGTTCTTGCCTCCCCTCTGAGAGTCCATGACCCAGCACTACTTCTCTGCAAATCCCCTTTGCTTCCTTGCCCCTCTCTTTCTGGTTTGTGTTTGCCTGGAAAACCTGATCCTTGGTTAGTTCATATTTTCAAATCCCATAACTAACTGCATATGAACACCTACTACAAGTGCAGGAAATCACACAGCCATGCTGATCATTGTCACCTCAAAAGCAGGGCCACAAATCCCAACAGCAACTTAACCGCACCAGAGAATCCTACCACACATCCTAGCAAATTCACTTTCCCATTCTTTGAAAAAACTATTTTGCACCTTCTCCTCTCGCTCACACCTCCAACCCACCTGAGCTCCTCCCTCTCAGCTGATTACTTTAATACAGACGTCAGTGAGAATATGCATGCAACCAGAAAAGAACATTTACAGGCTATTTTATGTATATTGTAGGATAAAGAAATCATATACTGTAATTCAGTACCAAGATTTTAAGCATAAAATAAAATAAGTAAATAAATATCCTGGGCTTGTTAAATTTGAATTAGAAATATTAATATGAGCTCAAGTTTTTAAATACACCTATTCCCCAGTTCTAACTACTGAAATTATTTAGAAGAAATCTTAAATCAGGGTCAATTGAGCATGGCCAGTACCAGATTTTGTGATCTAAATGGTTTTCCATAGTAAATAGAATCAGGGCTCCTTAGAGAAATAGTCTTCCAAGCTGGAGACAGGGATTGCGTGGTAAGTCTGGGATCAGTGCTACCGTGTATTGTGGGCCTGATAAGGAAGGCAGAACTTAAGTATTTTTCTTAGCTAAAGAAGCTAACAGTATGTGTGCAGTTTATTATATGTCAATTATACTTCATTAAAGTTGCTGGGGTTTTTTATTATTAAAAAAGAAGCAGGAGGAGGAGGAGAGAAAGAAAACGAAGAAGAGAAGGAGGAAGATGAGTACAACAGTAATGAGGAGGAAGAGGAGAAGAAGCAGGAGGAAGGAGAAGAATGCGTGCCTAAATCAGCAATTCTTAAATTGTGGTCTGCAAACCTCTGGGAAACCCCATCACCCATTCACGGGGATCTGTGGAGTCAAAACAATTTTCAGAATACGCTGAAGTGTCATTTGTCCTTTTCACAACTTATACCTGCTTTGACGGTACAAAAGCAGCGGCCAGTCAAACTCTGGCACCTTAGAACAAATCAAGGCAGCAGCACCAGTTTGTCCTAGGAGCCATTCTACTCCTTGTCATCATGAAATCACAGTAAAAAACTTAACCAAACTAAAATAAAGCCAACTTTACTTAAAATCATTAATTGTATTAGATCTCAACACTTGAGCACACGTGTTTTTTACTATTCTGTGTGGCAAAATGGGAATTCAGATAAAGCAGACCTGCTGTACATCCTGCATGTTGGTGCATTCCTGAAAAAGACCATGCACAATTGTTTGAGTTCTCAGCTGCACTGGCCACATTTTCATGGGAAATCATTTTTTCTGGAAAGTAAACTACCTGATAAACTATGATCATTTAAACCTGGGTATTTGGCATATTTTCTCAAGCATAAATGAAATAAGCCTGTCACTTCAGGATAGACCATTGATAGTATTGGTTGCCAATGATAGAATCCAAGCTTTCAAGTAAAAATTAAAATTTTGGAAAACTCTTTTCAGCCACTGTGTGCTTAACAACTTCTCAATATGTAAAGATTTTTTATGAGATCGGCATTGATAATAACAAATGTGATTCTCTTAATATTTCATAATGAAATGTGTTGATATTTGGAAGATCTGCTTAATTAGGTGAACCCAATATTTCTCAAATGACCAGTGCATGATGTTACAAAGTCATGTAAGTAAAAGGTCCATTCAAAGAGCAATCCATGGATTTTATTACAACAGTGTACGAGGAATTCATTGATATAATTTTAGATTCTATACTGCAACTAAATTTTTTTGAACTACCTCTTGTAGAGTCATAATGTGGCATAAACGATAACATCCAGATTATCTAAAAAGGCCACTGAAAGACTCCTTCAGTTTCCAACTTCCTGCCTATGTGAGGCTCAATCTTTTTCAACTGCTTCAACCAAAGCAGCATATCACAACAGACTGATGCAGAAGCAGACATGGGAATGCAAAGTCACCTACTGGGCCAGATATTAAAGGGATTTGTGAAAAATGTAAAACACCACCACTCTTCTCACCAAATACTTTCTGTTTTTGGAAGGTATTGCTGTTTTCCTAAAATGTGTATTATCTATGTTAACATGCATAAAAGCATTGCCATTTTTTAATGAATTAATAAATTTTTTTTAGCATTTCTCAGTTTTAATTTCTAATCCAGGAAATATATCTATAGATAGAACCCACCAAAGAGAAATTCAATCATTTTTAACAGTAAAAAGGGGCCCTGAAACCAAAAAGTTTGAGAACTGCTGGTCTAAGTGAACAGAGGAAATCACCTTGGAATGCATTGCCTTTTCATTCAGGAAGAGTCATTGAATGATCTCTTCTGGTTGCATAACTCTGCGGTGAGCAGGTACCTGCAACCCAGGGAGGAAGGGCTGGAGGGACTTTGAGCCCAAGGAAGGCTGTGCCTCAGAGTCAGCAGGATGGCCACTGTGATACACTGCATGGGAGGAGAGAGACCAACCCCTGATGCCTTCCTTCGAGAGCCAATGTTCCTGCATCTTCCCTGAGGGCCTGAGAACTGGAGGGAACAAGAAACCTCCAGAGCATCAAAGGGGGGCTCAAGGAAGGCAGAAATGACCCACAGGGCATGAAGCTGAGTGTGGCAAGCTGCCTTGTTCTGTGCTCAGGCCTTGGGGAAATGACCGCAGATGAACACCTGGAAGAGCAGGTCCTGGGGATCCCAAGTGTGGGCTCCTGCTGGGGTCTGGGCTAGCAAGGGTGTCACCCATCCATGGGGCCAGGGCTGAGCTGAAGGCTCAGTGAGACCACCACAAAGCCGTTATCCAGCAGACTCCATTCTCTCGTGCTCTCTCTGCCTGATGTTCAAGGGCAGAACTCATCCCTTTGGATTGAAGACCCTTTTACTCTTGGAGAATTGAGGCACGATAATAGTTTCCAGAGAGATTCTGGACTTTCTGGAAATGTGAGGCCTCAGTTGGTCAATAGAAAGGATAAGCGAGCAAGTTGGAGTCCCCAACGTCAAAGAGCTTACGGCTGCTAGAAAGCATTAGAAAACATCAAGACAAAGACTTTTTTTTTTAATGGTCCTAAATATGGTCAAAGAGAACCTGGGCAAATACTAAAATAAATCAGGAAAATGATCCTGCTCAATAGAAGATGGAAATTGGAGAATATCAATAGAGATGGAAATGATGAGAAATAACCAAACAGAGCTGAAGACCACAGTAACAGAAATGTAAAATTCCCTAGAGAGGTTCAACAGCAGATTGGAGCTGTCAGAAGAAGGGATCATGAAGATTAGACCATTGAGATCCTTCAGTATGAGGAGCAGAAAAAGGAAAGAATGAAGAAAAGTGAACAGAGCCTGAAGAACCTGTGGGAAACTTTTAACCATACCAATTTATGCATTGTAGGTGTCCCAGAAGAAGAAGGAAGAGGAAGGGGCCAAGAGACTGTTCAAATAAATAATAGCAAACAAGAGCGGGGTCGGGATCAGGCGGCGGTTGATCCCGGAGCAGCGAGAGGTGGCGGTCGAGGCGGCGACCCGGGCCGGGCTTCCACCCGGAGCGCGGCCCGACCCGCCCTCCCACGCGTGAGCCCTCCGTCCGGGCCGACCCAACCGCCACGCGGCCCAGCCATGAACCTGGCCGGTCAGAGCGGCGAGGCCGGCTCCGGCCAGCTGCTCTTCGCCAACTTCAACCAGGACTACACGTCCCTAGCTGTTGGTAGTAAGTCCGGTTATAAATTTTTCTCCCTTTCTTCTGTGGATAAGCTGGAACAGATCTATGAATGCACTGATACGGAAGATGTGTGCATTGTAGAGAGACTGTTCTCGAGCAGCCTCGTTGCCATCGTGAGCCTCAAAGCGCCTCGGAAGCTAAAGGTGTGCCACTTTAAGAAGGGGACCGAGATCTGCAACTACAGCTACTCCAATACTATACTGGCCATGAAGTTGAACAAGCAGAGATTGATTGTGTGCCTGGAAGAATCTCTGTATATCCACAACATCCGGGACATGAAGGTTCTGCACACAATCAGGGAGACACCCCCAAACCCTGCAGGCCTCCTCATCCTCAGCCTGAACGGCCCCGTGTGCCTTCATGTGTTCACAGGTCTGTGCGCACTTTCCATCAGCAATGACAACTGTTACCTGGCTTACCCCGGGAGCGCCACCATTGGGGAGATGCAGGTCTTCGACACTGTGAACCTGAGAGCTGCGAACATGATCCCAGCTCACGACAGCCCTTTAGCAGCCTTGGCTTTTGATGCAAGTGGTACCAAACTTGCCACTGCTTCAGAGAAGGGGACCGTGATTAGGGTATTTTCCATTCCAGAGGGACAAAAGATCTTTGAATTCCGGAGAGGAGTTAAGAGGTGTGTAAGCATCTGCTCCTTGGCCTTCAGCATGGATGGCATGTTCCTCTCTGCCTCCAGCAACACCGAGACTGTGCACATCTTCAAACTTGAGACTGTGAAAGAAAAACCTCAGGAGGAGCCCACCACTTGGACTGGCTACTTTGGGAAAGTGCTCATGGCTTCTACCAGCTACCTGCCCTCTCAAGTAGCAGAAATGTTCAACCAGGGGAGAGCCTTTGCCACCGTCCGCCTGCCATTCTGCGGTCACAAGAACATCTGTTCACTCGCTACAATTCAGAAGATTCCCCGATTACTGGTGGGTGCGTCTGACGGGTACCTGTATATGTACAACCTGGACCCCCAGGAAGGAGGCGAGTGTACCCTGATGAAGCAGCACAAGTTGGATGGCAGTATGGAGACAGCCAGCGAAACCCTAGACTCTGCATCCCACGACTGCCCCTTAGTAACTCAGACCTATAGCCCACCTATCGCAAAAGCCTACCCCGGTGAGCTGGAGGCCGCGGGCGGGGCCTGCCTGGAGGAGGAAGCCAGCGCCCTGCAGGTGTATGAAGACAGCGAGCACCCACCCATGGTCCTTCGGACAGACTGAGCCTGACCTGTGAACTCTAACCCCTGAGGCAGAGAGCGCAGCTTGCCAGAGGACACGGTGCTATGCTGCTATGAACTTTGACCTGAACTGGGGGAGAAGATAGCAGAGACTTTAAAAAAAAAAAAAAAGATTGTAGCCGTAGTCAAATTCTATACTGTTGAGAAGTACATTGTTTTCACTTCAGTGGCTTTTAATTCTGCCTTTGAATTTTAGCTTTTTGTTTCTTTTCTCTTTTTGCCAAAATTAACTGTTTGGGGAAGCCCTCCTTGCTTTGCATGCATCATGTGCCAAGCCAGCCCAGAAGAGCTAGAAGCCGCTTCATAGCAGACTGAAGCCGTCTGGTTTTCCATGTCTGTCCTAGCGATGTGCACTGCGGGCAACGCGTGCCGGCTGGAAGGGCTCTGGCTGTCGCAGGAGGCCGCGCTCTTCAAGCCCGGGCGCCTGGTGCAGGCCTGGTCGCGTGCTGGGGCCTCTCCCCATAGCCCCTGCCAGACCCCTTCTCCCCATTTTGTTTTGTTAATTAAATTTCTTCCAAATTGGATTCTTCTGGAGTTTTTTCCAGAGTGGACTTTTATTTTGTTTCTGATCTTGTTTTCCATGTGGGTACTTGAAGAGAGAGGTTACTTCTGACATTTAAAAGCTCTTCTGTGAGAGCAAGTGAACCTGACAGAATGCCCGGAGATACCTAAAAGGAAAGGGAAGTGTTAATTTGCATAATTAAATCATCTGTCTTTTTACTTTCAAAATAAATAAATAAATAAATAATAGCCAGAAACTCCCCAAATTTAATGAAAAACACGAATAGACACATCCAAAACACTCAACGAACACTAATACAATAGAATAAACCTAAGTAGACCCACACTGCAGCATATGATAATCAAATAATGTCAAGGCTAAAGAAAGAATTCTGTAAGCTGCAAGAGAGAAGCAACATAATACATATGAGGGAGCCTCAATAAGATTAAATGCCAATTTCTCATCAGAAACCCAGAAGCAAGAAGGCAATTAGATGACATATTTAAAATGCTGAATGCAAAAACTGCCAGCTAAGAATTCTACTACTGGCAAAGCTATCTTTCAAAAATGAGGGAGAGATTAAAACATTCCCAGATAAACAAAAGCTGATGGAGTTCCTCACCATGGGACTAAACCTATAGGAGATGCAAAAAAAAGTTCTGCAATACAGATCTGTAAATATGAGATTTATAAAGGTATCCCATTCAACCATGGGAATGGAAGAGTTCAAAATCTGTAGGGCAGGCTATGAAACCGACAGCTCCAATGAAAGGTCTGGACGAACTTCTCCAGAGAGGCTCAGTGGCTGAAGAAGCAGTGAAAGAATTTCTTCTTCCTTAAAAGTCTTCATCTGATTGGATTATCTCACATGGGAGGCATGCCTTAGTTGATAGTAGATGCAAACAGGCACATATGCAATCAATGACTGATGATTTAATACACCAGCCATAAAATATCCCTACAGCAGCAGTCAGGCCAGTGCTTGACTAACCAGACAACTGGGCATCATCATGTGGCCAAATTGACACCAACCAGAGCCTGACCACCACAGTCCAGTGGTGACAGCTACACACATCACCTTGAAATATGCTTAATTTCCAAACAGAACACAATAACAGACGTATGTTTCACCTACCAATACTCAATTGTCCTTGCATACACCAGAAACACACTACATCTCTCCAGAATAGGGTGCAAGTCCTTAGGTAACATTCATTCTTAAACTTCATATCCTATGACTTAAATACTATAACATGAACAATACAATTTATGTCATATGATAAGAGGAAAACAAGACATTTGCTGATGTACAAATGCAAACATATCATAACAAAACAGGGAGGAAATATTCATGCAATCACAGTCCTCTTTCTCTAACCGGTCACGTGGTCATAGTTCCTATTTATGGCTACCTACTTCTGCTGCCCTGTGCTGGTTTGAAAGGATGTGTGCACCCTAGAAAAACCATGTTTTAATCCTAATCCCATTTTGCAAAGGCAGCCGTTTCTTCTAATCCCTATTCAGCATTGTATGCTTGAAACTGTAATTAGATCATCTCCCTGGAGATGTGATTTAATCAAGAATGGTTGTTAAGCTGGATTAGGTGGAGGTGTGTCTCCACACATTTGGGTGGGTCTTGATTAGTTTCTCAAGTCCTATAAAAGAGGAAACATTTTGGAGAATGGAAGAGATTTGGAGAGAGCAGAGAATGCTGTAGCACCATGAAGCAGAGTCCACCAGCCAGCAACCTTTGGAGATGAGAAGGAAAATGCCTCCCAGGGAACTTCATGAAACAGGAACCCAGGAGAGAAAGCGAGCAGATGATGGCATGTTCGCCATGTGCCCTTCCAGCTGAGAGAGAAACCCTGACTGTGTTTGCCATGTGCCCTTCCAGCCAAGATAGAAACCCTGACCCGTGTTCACCATGTGCCTTTTCACTTGAGAGAGAAACCCAGAACTTCATTGGCCTTCTTGAACCAAGGTATCTTTCCCTGGATGGATGCCTTTGATTGGACATTACTATAACTTGTGTTAATTGGGACATTTTCTTGGCCTTAGAACTGTAAACTAGCACTTATTAAATTCCCCTTTTTAAAAGCCATTTTGTTTCTGGTATATTGCATTCCTGCAGCTAGCAAACTAGAACATACCCATTCCACATCCCTTTACCCTCAGCAAGCAGTTCAGCTGGCCATGGTACCTGGCCAGGTGGGGTGAGCCAAACCTTCATTCTTGAAGTTTCTAGGCCATTCATAGGCCTGCCTGAATTGGGTTGTTGCAATTTTCTATTGACTTTGATCAGAGGGCATGGTAGTGCTAAGAGACAACCCAGGGAATTGCCTGTATTCCAGGAAAACTCTTCTTTACTTCCATTGTGTGGTTACAGTCCTATTTCCCCCTGGATAGTCAGGTTCTGTCACCCCAAATTGAACAGTAATCCCCCTTCATGCCTGCTGATTCAGTGGCATGAGAAGGCCAGGAAGCAGTATTCATTTCCAGCTCAATGGAATCATTGTTGTGTCTCCTGGAAGGAGTACTTCTCCTTTTCAAATGAAGACCTATAGGCCAGCAGAGCTTAAGGTTTCAGGAACAGGAAGCAAAAATTTTCCTAGTGGATCACCAGGGGTGACAGTGAGTGGTGCCCCTCCCATTTTCACCCCTTGACTCCTGGACCTGTGAATTCTGGCTATGAGTGAAACAGCACCATACAGTGGATACTGATTCAGAGCATACACAGCCTCCTGGAGAACACTATCCTAGTCCTTCAAGTTCCCTCTGGATGATGGGGAGCATGATAAGAACAGAGAATCCCATGAGCATGTGCCCATTCCCACACTTCGTTTGTTGTGAAATGCATTCCTTGATCAGAAACAATGCTGTGTGGAATACCATGACAGTGGATAAGGCATTCTGTAAATTCACATGTGGTAGTTTTTGTGGAAGCATTGTATGCAGGGAATGCAAACCCATATCCATAGTATGTGTATATTCTAGTTAGAACAAATCATTGCCCATTCCATGGTGGAAGTGGTCCAATATAATCAACCCGCTATCATGTAGCAGGCTGATCATCTCAGAGAATGGTGCCATATTGGGGACTGAGTGTGGGTCTCTGCTGCTAGCAGATGGGGCACTCAGCAGTGGGCATAGCTGGGTCAGCCTTGGTAAGTGGAAGTCCATGTTGCTGAGCCCATGCCTAACCTCCATCCCTACCACCATGACCACATTGTTCATGAGCCCATTAGGCAATGGCAGGAGTGGCTGAGGAAGAGGATGACTTGTATCCACAGAACAGGTCATTTTATATATTTGATTATTAAAACCTTCCTCTGCTGAAGTCACCCTCTGGTGAACATTCACATAGGACACAAATATCTTCAAGTTCTTTGCCCACTCAGAAAGTTCTATCCACATACCTCTTCCCCAGACCTTTTTGTCACCAATTGTCCAATCATGCTCCTTCCAAGTCCCTGATCATCCAGCCAAACCATTAGTAACAGCCCATGAGTCAATATATAAACTCACCTCTGGCCAGTTCTCCTTCCAAGCAAAATCAACAACCAGGTGCACCACTCAAAGTTCCACCCTGTGCTGGTTTGGAAAGATTTAAGTACCTGAGAAAAGCCATATTTTAATCCTGATTCCATCTCATGGAGGCAGCCATTTCTTTTAATCCCTATTCAGCACCATAGGTTGGAAACTTGATTAGATTATCTCCATGGAGATGTGACTCACCCAATTGTGGGTATTAACCTTGGATTAGAGGGAGATGTGACTCCACATACCAGGTGGGTCTTGATTAGCTTGCTGGAATCCTTTTTTTAAAAAAAAGGAAGCATTTTGGAGAGAGTAAGACAAGAGAGCCACAAGAACCATGAGAGCCCACGCAGCCAGAGACCTTTGGAGATGAAGAAGGAAAACGCCCCTGGGCATTTTCATGTTCATGAAAACAAAAAGCCAGGAGAGAAAGTTAGCAGATGTTGCATGTTTGCCACATGCCTTTCCAGTTGAGAGAGAAACCCTGAACTTCATCAGCCTTTCTTGAGTGAAGGTAACCTCTTGTTGGTGCCTTAATTGGGACATTTTATAGACATGCTTAAATTGGGATATTTTCATGGCCTTAGAACTGTAAGCCTCAAATTTAATAAATTCCCTCTTTTTAAAAGCTATTACATTTCTGGTATATCACATTCTGGCAAATTAGAACATGCCCATTGGGAAGATTTCCCCTTACCACTAACCTTTAAGGACATCCCAGAATGGGGTTGCAGCGCTGCAGCTGTCCACTTCTGGGTGGTCCCTGCATATCGTGCAGAACCTTCTGTAAGCCAGGTTCAAGTTTTCTCTTCCTCCGTCAACTAATTAAAAGGAACTCCCCAAGAGGCCATAGCTCTGGTCTGGGGAAGAGAAGGTAATGTGGCAGGAGTAGGGGCCATGAGCATTTGAGCCACTTCCTTGTGTAATTTACTTGTGCCGTCAGGATTTCCTGCTGAAACGCTATCTCTAATTATACCATTTCCATTTTGTGATAGAGTGTTGCTGCGCATAGCAAACTTTATGACTTGGTGAATCAGATAACACCCAGCTCATGATAAGCAACTCAGGTCTCATGGTAACTTGGTGGCCCATGATTGAGCATTCAGTCTCGACTAAGGCCCAGTAGCAGGCTAAAAGCTGTTTCTCAACAGAGTAGTTACCTGCAGTGTATGGTAAGGCTTTGCTCCAAAATTGTAAGGGTCTGCATTGTGAACCTCCTATAGTAGTCTGCCAAAGTCTCCAGACAGCATCCCTATTTGCCACTGACACTTCCAGCACCATAGGATCTGCTGGATCATACGGCCCAAGTGGCAGAACAGCTTGCACAGTAGCCTGGACTTGTTGCAGAGCCTCCTCTTGTTCTAGTCCCCACTCAAAATTAGCACCTTTTCTGGTCACTTGGTAAATGGGCTGGAGTAGCACACCCAAATGAGGAATACGTTGTCTCCAAAATCCAAAGAGGCCATCTAGGCATTGTGACACTTTTTTGGCCTTAGGAAGGACCAGATGCAACAGCTTATTCTTCACCTTAGAGGGAATATCTTGACATGCCCCCACTACTGGACATGTGAAAATTTCACTGGGGTAGAAGGCCCCTGTATTTTTGTTGGATTTATCTCCCATCCCCTGACACAGAAATGCCTTACCAATAAGCCTAGAGTATTTGCTACTTCTTGCTCACTAGGTCCAATCAACATGATATCATCAATATAATGGATGAGTGTGATGTCTTGTGGGAGGGAGAAACAATCACGGTCCCTGTGGACAAGACTGTGACATAAGGCTGGAGAGTTGATATATCCCTGAAGCAGGACAATGAAAGCATACTGCTGGCCTTGCCAGCTGAAAAGAAAACTGTTTCTGGTAGTCCTTAATGACAGCTGAGAAAAAAGCATTTGCCAGGTCACTAGTTGTATACCAGGTATGAGGTGATGTGTTGATTTGCTCAAACAATGATACCACATCTGGAATGGCAGTTGCAATTGGAGTTACCATCTGGTTCAATTTACAATAATCCACTGTCATCCTCAAGTCCCATCTGTTTTCCACACGGGCAAAATAGAAGAGTTGAATGGGGATGTGGTAGGAATCACCACCCCTGCATCCTTCAGGTCCTTAAGAGTGGCACTGATCTCTGCAATCCCTCCAGGAATACGGTATTTCTTTGAGTCACTATTTTGCTTCATAGGTGGTAGTTCTAGTGGCTTCCACTTGGCTTTTCCTATCATAATAGCCCTCACTCCATGAGTCAGAGAACCGATGTGGGGATTCTGCCATTTGCTGTGTATGTTGATTCCAATTATGCATTCTAGAACTGGAGATATAACCACAGGGACCCATTGGACCCACTATGAGATAGACTTGAACTAAAACTCCATCCATCACCTGACCTCCATAAATCCTACACTGACTGGTGGACCAGAGTGACATTTTGGGTCTCCTGGTATTAGTGTCACTTATGAGCCAGTGTCTAATAATTACCGAAATATCTGATCCTTTCCTTTTCCCAAGTGCACAATCATCCTGGTCTCCTTGGGTAAGGCTGGGAGGAAGGTTGACAGTGTAAATTTTGGTCAATATAAAAGGGTCCTTCCCCAAGGATACCCAGCCCTCCCCTCCTTCAGAGGGGCCTGGCTCTGTAAACTGTCTCAAGTCTGGGAATTGATTAAGGGGCTGTGATTCTCTGTTTTTGTAATTCAAGTTAGACTTCTGTTCCCTTGACCTAGAATTCTTCTGCTGAGACAGCTCAAACAAGAATTTAGTAGATTGCCCATCTATCGTAACTTTAGGTACCCCATGATCAACTAACCAATGCCACAGGTCTCTGCGAGTCAGATTATTTTGACCGCTGCTTTGAATCTGTTGTCCATTATGGTGGCCAAGCCCACCTTGTCTGTGGTGATTAACTGTCACCACATAGCCCACTCAGGATCCGATCATCCCCATTCCGTTTATGGATTCCTGCTCAGTGATAGCAGTTACCACAGTAACATCACCTACAAAGATAGGTGATTACAGAGCTCTTCAGGGATCATGGAGTGGGTCTTACAAATTTATTTCTCATGGTCTGGTGAAAGATGTGTTCTCTGGACATTCCTCTGGGGTCTGTGAGTAGGTCTTTCATGATAAATCCACTCTAACATTCCCATCTCTCTAAGCCTCTGGATGCCCTCATCTACATTACACCAGGGCAGTTCTGACATTTCGACCTCACGTGATATCAGCCACCTTGTGATCCATGTTTCAGCCAAACTTCTGTCTATATAAATTTGAAAATTCATGCAGTTCTTTTGGAGTATAGCATACCTCCTCACGGGTCAAACTTTATATCTCACCTTTTGGGGCCTGTTGCAATTTTAGTCTAGTTATAGGTCTTGAAGAAAAGAGAGGTGGTAGGGATGGGTCATGAAAAGAAATAGAAGTGCCTTTCAAGCTGATTACCTCAGGGCATTCTGTTGTAGTTTCATCTGGTGTAACAGGATTAGTTGCTCCAGAGAGAGGAGTGAGGGCTGTTTCCCTGGGGAGGGTGGTTACAGGGTTAGCAGGTAGTGAAGGCTAATCTCATTAGGTGGGGTTTGGATGGCAGACTCCATTCTCAAGGCAGTCCATTACAGGTCTATCTAGCAAAGACTCAGCAGATTCCAGAGATTCCATCGCCCCATCGTCATCATTATCCAGCCATGTATCACAATCCCACGTTTCAGGAATCCATTGTTTTCCAATCAAAGCCCTTACTCTAACAGCAGGCCCCTGCAAGGTTGAGATTTTAGTTTATTTTGTAAATCTGCTACTTGCACAATGAGGATTTGTGTCTGGTTTTCAGAGCTCTGAAGTCTGCAACCACAGGAAATAAGATTTTCTTTCAGGGCACACATGGAAACCTTTACACCATTCATACAGCATTGAAGTTTCAAATCTGAAGCCTTCAACTCATCCCTTTCCCTCATCACTGTTTCCAGAATATCTAACAACAACTAGCTAACATCATTATACCTCTTAATTTCACAAAACTCTGTAAAGGTGTCAAAAAAATATTATCACCCAGAACCTTGCCTCATATAAGCGTACAATTAGCAGAATCTAGTTGTATCTCTCTTGCCAGCTCACCCCCATGAACTGTCAGTGCCATCCTGATTATTGGAAACAGAGTTATTAGTACCTCTGAGTCTAGTCAGAGTAGAAAGCCAGTTGTAAAAACCCATTTTTAAGATTCTATTTCTATAGAACCACTCTCGGTACCAAGCTGTGTTAATCAGTGTTCTCTAGAGAAACAGAAACAACAGGAGAGATCTGTCAATATGAGATTTATAAAGTTGTCTCATGCAACCATGGGAATGGAAGACTCCAAAATCCGTAGGACAGGCTGTGAAGCTGACAGCTCCGATAAAGGGTCTGGACCAACTCCACATGAGAGGCTCGCTGACTGAAGAAGCAGTGAGTCCCTCTTCTTCCTTAAAACTTCCAACTGATTGGATTATCATCTTATGGGAGGCATGCCTTAGTTGATCATAGATGCAACCAGCCACAGATGCAATCAACTGACTGATGAGTTAATCAGCCAGCCAGAAAATATCCTTGCAACATGGTCAAGCCAATGCTTTCCTGACCAGACAACTGGGCATAATCATTTGGCCAAGTTGACACCAGAACCTAACTACCACAGAGACCTTACTGGGACATATGAAAAAGTTGGTATACTGACTATAAGCTATAAATTCCTTGAACTTGATAATTGTACTTAACAAGGTTACGAAAGTGAATATTCTTTTTCTTAGGAAATGTACATGGAGGGCAGGCCACGGTGGCTCAGCAGGTAAGAATGCTTGCCTGCCAAGCCTGAGGACCTGGGTTCAATTCCCGGTGCCTGCCCAGGTAAAAAAAAAAAAAAGAGGAAATGTACATGGAAATAATTAATCTTCAAGAAGAATGATCTATACAACCCATGTTCAAATGTTCAGAAAATGGATAAATAGGTAGGTAGGTAGGTAGATAGATAAATAGATAGATAGATAGATAGATAGATAGATAGATAGATAGATAGACAGACAGACAGACAGAATAATACAAATGTGAGAAAATGTTAAAATTGGTGGATCTGGGTATCTGGAGGGTAAGGTTATATTGGAGTTCTCTGTATAGGATTTGTATTACCTTTGTAACTGTCTTGCAAGTTTGAAACTATTTCAAAATGAAAAGTTAAACATAGAATTACTATGTAATCTGGCAATGCCACTGCTAGGTATAAATCCAAAGGAATTGAAAGCAGAAACTTGAACAAGTACTCATATACTAATGTTCATACCAGCATTTCACAATAACCAAAAGGTAGATGCAACACAAATGCCCCTCAATAGATGAATGGATAAACAAAACGTGGTGTATACATACAATGGAATGTTATTCAGCCATAGAAAGAAATGAAGTTCTAATACATGTGACAAGAAGGATGAACCTTGAAGACATCATGTTGAGTGAAAGAAGTTAGACTTATTGTTAAAATCCACTTAGAAGAATTAACTAGAATATGCAAATTCATAGAGACAGAAAGTAGAGACAGGTTACCAGGATCCAGGAGTGGACAAGGGGAAAAGGAGATCATGTGTAATGGGTGCAGAGTTTCCATTTGGGGTGATGGAAAAGTTTCAGTAATGGAAGGTGGTGAGGGTAGCACAATATTGTGAATTTGATTAATCCCATTGAATTGGATGCTTTAGAGTGATTGAGATGGGAAAGTTTATGTTGTATTTATGCCTCCACTATTTAAAAAAGAGAGACTAGGGTGCACAGGTGGTTCAGTGGTAAAATGTTCACCTTCCATGTGGGAGACTTGGGTTCAATTCCCAGACCAAACACATAAAAAAAAAAAAAACTGAAAGAGAGAGTGAGAGAGATTGAATTATCCAGATGATTGAAAATATTGGAATATAGACTATATACCTTTTATCAATGTTAAAGTTATTCAATTTGATAATTGTGCTTAACATGGTTACATAAATGAATATTCTTGTTCTTAGGAAGTCTACATGGAAATATTAAATGAAAAAGGAGCATAATTTACACAACCTACTCTAAAAGGCTTAGAAAATAGAGATAGATAGCTGGATGATAAAAGGAAGGAAGGGAGGGAGGGGTGGGGGAGAAAAGACAAATGTGGCAAAATGTTAAAGATGGGTAAATCTAGGTATCTGGGTGGGGATGTTGTGCTGGTTGGAAAGGATTTATGTACCCTAGAAGAGCCACGTTTTAATCCTAATCAATCTCCTGGGAGCAACGGTTTCTTCTAATCCCTAGTCAGTACTATAGGTTGGAAATTTGATTAGATTATCTCCACAGAGACGTGACTCAATCAATCGTGGATATTAAACTTGATTAGATGGAGATGTGTCTCCTCCCATTCTAAGTAAATCTTGATTAGTTTACTGGAATCCTATAAAAGAAGAAATATTTTGGAGAAAGCTTCAAAATGCCCCAGAACCATAAAACAGAGAGTCCACCAGCCAGCAACCTTTGGAGACGAAGAAGGAAAACACTTTCTGGGGAGCATCATGAAACAAGAGGCCTGGAGAGAAAGCCAGTAGATGCTGCCATGTTCACCATGTGCCCTTCCAGCTATAGATTTGTTTTAATGGGAACATTTTCTCAGCCTTAGAACTTTAACCTAGGAACTTATTAATTCCCCTTTTTAAAAGTCATTCCATTTCTTGTATATTGCATTCTGACAGCTAGAAACTAGAACAGAGGTTATATTGGAGTTCTCTGTATTGGTTTTGTATTATTTTTGCAACTGTCCTGCAAGTTTCAAATTATTTCAAAATAAAAAATTTTCTAAAGTAAAACATTAAAAGAGAAATAAATAGTTTGAGCTTCCTCAGAAAGCTAAACATAGAATTGCCATATGATGTGGCAATCCCACATCTAAATACATACCCAAAGGAATTGATAACACAGACTCAAATAAATACTTGTACACCAATGTTCATATCAGCATTATTCACAATAGCTGAAAGGTGGAGATGACCCAATGTCTAACAGAATAGTGGATAATCAAATTGTGGTGTATATAAGCAATGGAATATTATGCAGTCATTAAAAACAATGGTACATACTACTACATGCAAGAGACTTGAAGATATCATGTTGAGTAAAAAAGCCAGACATCAAAGGACAAATATTGTATGATTTCACTTATACGGAATATCTATAATAAGCAAATACATAGAGACAGAAGGTAAATCAGAGGTTACCAGGGCCTGGGACAAGGAAGGAGAATAGGGAGTTATGGCTTAATGCATGCAGTTTCTGTTTGGGGTGATGAAAAAGTTTTGGTAATAGATGGTGGCTATGGTAGCACAATATTATGAATGCAATTGTTTTAGTTTGCTAAGGTGCCAAAAGCAATACACCAGAAGTGGGTTGGCTCTTAACAATGGGAATTTATTAGCTGACAAGCTTACAGTTTTGAGGCTGTGAAAATGCCCAAATCAAGGCATCATCAAGGCAATGCTTTCTTTCTGAAGACTTGCTGCCAGCAATCCTGGACTCCTCTGTCACAAGGGTCTGGTTTGCTAAAGCTTCAAGAATGCAGCATAACAGAAATGGGTTGGCTTTTACAATGGGGATTTGTAAGAGTACAAGTTACAGTTCTAAGGCCATGAAAATGTCGCAATTAAGGCATCAACAGGAGATACCGTCTCTGAAGAAAGTCTGATGGCATCCAGGGTTTCTCTGTCACATGGGAAGGCACATAGCCAGTGTCAACTGATCCTTCTCTCCCAGATTTCATTGCCTTTAGGTTCCTACTCTTTCAGCTTCTGTGGGTCCTTGCTTGCTTCTCTGGGTATTTTTACTTTTTCCTTGTTTCTGCGTTTTATCCTTTCATAAAGAATTCCAGTAAGGGATTAAGATCCAGTTTGAATAGGCTAGGTCACATCTCAATTGAAACAACCTGATCAAAAGGTCCCACCCACAATAGGTCTGTACCCACAAGAATGGATTAAAAGAAAATGGCCTTTCTCTCTCTAAGCCAACTCAGCAAATGAACTCAGTGCCTTCCCCCCACATGGGTCATGACTCCCAGGTGTATAAATATCCCTGGCAACATGGGACAGAACTCCCAGAATGAGCCAGAACCCAACATCATGGGATTGAGGATGCCTTCTTGACCAAAAGGTGAAGAGAGAAATGAGATAAAATAAAGTTTCAGTGACTGAGAGATTTCAAACAGAATTGAGAAGTTATCTTGGAGGTTATACTTATGAGTTCTATAAATATCCCTTTTTAGTTTGTGGTGTATGGAGTGGCTAGAGGGAAGTACCTGAACCTGTTTAGCTATGTTCCAGTAGCCTTGATTCTTTTCTTAAAAAATATTTTTATTGATAAATCTTAATCTACAAACAATCCATACATGGTGTACAATCAATGGCTCACAATATCATCACGTAGTTGTGTATTCATCACCATTATAATTTTTTAGAACATTTGTATTACTCCGGAAAAAGGAAAAAAACTCATGCATCCCATACCCCTTACCCTTCCCTCTCATTGACTACTAGTATTTTCATCTACCCAGTTTAACATTTGTCCCTCCTATTATTTGTTTATTTTTTAACCATATTTTTACTCCTTTGTCCATACCCTCGATAAAAGGAGCATGAAACTCAAAATTTTCACAATCACACAGTCACATTGTAAAAGGTATACCATTATACAATCATCTTCAAGAATCAAGGCTACTGGAACACAGCTCAACAGTTTCAGGTACTTTCCCTACTCCAATACATCATAAACTAAAAAGGAATATCTATACAATGTGTAGAATAACCTCCAAGATAACCTCTCGACTCTGTTTGAAATCTCTCAGCCACTGAAACTTTATTTTGTCTCATTTCTCTCTTACCCTTTTGATCAAGAAGGTTTTCTCAATCCCTTGAGGACAGGTCCCAGCTCATCCCGGGATTTCTGTCCCACATTGCCAGGAAGATTTACACCCCTGGGAGTCATGTTCCACGTTGCAGGGGAGGGCAGTGATTTCCCTTGCCACATCAGCTTAGAGAGAGAGGCCACATACGAGCAACAAAAGAGGTCTCTGGGAGTGACTATTAGGCATAATCTTAAGTAGGCTTAGTCTATACTTTGCAGGATTAAGTTTCATAGGGGTGAACCCCAAGATAGAGGGTTCAGCCTATTGATTTGGTTGTCTCTACTGCCTGAACGACCCTGAGAAATTCTTCAAATGGGGAAGTTGAATATTTCCTCCTTTTCCCAGTACCCCATGGGGACCTTGCAAATACTTTTTTTATTCACTACCCAAATTACTCTGGGATATATCAGGGCATCATACTAACTTTGACAAACCAAAAAAGTCTCATATCCTATTCAAGATTCCAAGTACTTATGGTGTTCAAGTAAACTGACCATACATATTAAATTAGGAAATGGACAACCCAAAACATAAATTTTGCACCCAATAAACATCTCTCCCTTTGGTCTCACATGAAAGTTGAAGTTTTAAAATAAGGACGATATCATCCTTTACTCTGTATTCTGATTTACCTTAGTCCTATCCAGATTAGCTTTGTTCATATCTGTACTCAAAGTCAACTTTTTAATCAGTTCCTGTATGGGGTACGGCAGGCTTTCATAACTTCAGAGCTCTAATTCTGAGTCTCAGGTGTTACGTAAAAACCCAAAGTTTCTGGGAACGACCATGTAGTCTTGTTTAACTAAATAGCTTTTACAATGTGACCATGTGATTGTGAAAATCTTGGGTCTGATGCTCCTTTTATCCAGAGTATGGACAGATAAGTAAAAAAATAAGGACAAAAATAAATACTAGTGTTCAATGAGAGGTAAGAATAAGGCGTATGAGATGTTTTTTCTTTTTTATTTGTACTTGTTTTTCTGGAGTGATGCAAATGTTTTAAAAATGATCATGGTGATGAATACACAACAATGTGATGATATTATGAGCCACTGATTATATACTTTGGACGGACTGTATGTGTGTGAAGATATCTCAATAAAAATATTTTTTAAAATTTCAAAGTTGCCCGGTCCTCAAAAGATTAGGGTTATATCAGATTAAGGACAATTAAATACTCTAGGACACACTGTCAAGACCAGACTTCTCTTTAAATTTATAAGCTAGAATCATGATTCTGAATTCCATCATGAAACAGAATGGGGGTGGGGGGAGCAGTTCATACAAGAAAAAATGAAAGAAAGGAGACACCACATGGAGAAAAGGGAAGTAAAGAAATAGTAAAGACAGCAACAGAGTAACAGCAAGAGAGAGAGAGCAAGAGAGAGAGAGAGCAAGAGAGAGATAAAGGAGAAAGAATTGCATTTAGGAAGCGCCTTAGAAGATCCTTATTACTTACCAATCAAGGGTTCAAGGGAAGGGGGGAAGGAATGAGTAAGTGGAGCATAAGGACTTTGCACATCCTTTGGAGGGCATTCTGCAATGGTGGATGCCTAACGTTATGCTATATGTCAAAGCCCATAAAACTGTGCAGTATAAAGAGTGAACCTACTGTAAATTATGGACCTTTGTTAATAATAATGTATCAATATAACTGGTTCATGAATTGTAACAAATGTACCACACTATGCAACATGTTAATGACAGAGGAAACTGTGGAGGGTAGGGGTATATGGGAACTTTGTACTTTATGTGTAACTTTTCTATAAACCTAAAACTGCTGTAAAAGCAGTCTAAAATAAATAGATAAATAAATGAAAAGAACATGGCATTATCAATTAGTAGAAAAAATGTCTTAAGGAAAGATTAAGAAATCATAATGTGAGAAAGAAATTCTTTATTGTACTATTTATTGCCTGTTACCAAAAAGCCTCTATTAAAATGGACTCTTTATTATAATTTTAAATGTAATAGTTGACACATACATCCCTTTGCTTTCCGACTGCTACTCCCCAGAGGCACTCACTACCTTGAATTCTGTTTTTTCAATTTCCAGTTTGTGGCTTATTTTTCCACATTCTCTATAGTTTTTCTGCTTTTAGTTTTTAATGAACAGAAGTTCTTAAATTTAATGTAGACACATGTATTCAGTAACGTCTTTTACAGTGAACTTTTTCTGTATTGTATGTTTATGAAATGCTTACAACCTTGAAGTCAGAAAGATATTAGTCTATATTTTCATCTAAAAGTTTTAAAAATTTCCCTTTTCCCATTTAAGTCCTTAAACCAAGTGGAATCAATTTTTTGTGACTGAGTTGGGGTTGGATCCAATTTCAATTTTTTTCCCTTTATGCATTAACTAATTATCCCTGGACAATTTTCTGAATAGTCCCTCTCTCCCCAGTGCTCTGAAATGTAGCCTTTGTCGTATATCACAGTTCTGCAAATGCATGGTTCTTTTGATTCTTTTCTATTGGTTAATTTGCCTATTCTTACTTCACCACTTCGAAATGTTAATTACCGCAGCTTTAAAGTAAATCACAGATCTAGTGGAATAAGCCCATAATATCTTCTATGGGAGTATCGTGGTTTTTCTTGGCCTTTATTTCTCCATACAAATCCTAGAACCAGCTCGTGACGTCCCCCTCAAAAAATAAGGTTGGAGTTTTTATTGGAATTGTAGCGAATTTGCAGATCATCCTGGGAGAACTGGAATCTTTGTTATTTTGAAGCTTTCTATCCATGAACATAGGAATATCTATTAATTTAGTGCTTTACTAATTTTTATAATTTATAATATTTTATTATAAATTTTAAAATAAATTTTATTATAATTATAAATATAATTTATAAAAATTATAAACATAATTTTCTGTAAAAAAAAAAAGGAACATTGCCTTTTCTGGGGTACATAACAGCTTCAAACCAGCACACATGGTAAAGCCTGTGGTGGCATCTGCTGGCCTCTCCTTCTCTTCTGGGTTTCATTGCATTCAGCTTCCTGCTTCCAGGGCTCTCTCTCTGAGTATTCATCCCATTTATAAAGGACTCCAGTAAAAGGCTTAAGACCCACTCTGGGCCACACCTCAGCTGGATTAAGCGCCTCAAGAGGCCCCATTTACAATAGGTCTACACCCACAGGAATGGATTCGCTTTACGAACATGCTTTTCTGGGGTCCATTCAGCTTCAAACCACCACAGCAACTGATATCACTGAATTGTACATATATGTGTGGCTAAAACGGGATGTTTCGTGCTGGATATATATTATCGTAATCGATGAGATTTTTTTAGAAAATTATTATTTTGCATGATTCTTTGGGTTCTGTAGTTCTCCTCCTGATTGTGCCAGGGCTCATTCTTGGGGCTGCATGCAGCTGGGCTAGCTGGGATGCTGCACGTTCCTCTCCTGGTCGTCTTCATTTCAGGCTTCCGTGGGGCATGGCTGTCCCAAGAGGAAAAGAGTGGGAGCTGCAAAGGTTCTTGAGGCCGAAGGTCCAGAACTTGGGCAACATCACTTCCAACTCATCGGATCAGGCAAGCAAGGCACAGGCCAGCCCACCTCCAAGGGGTGGGGCATGGTCTCCTCTTCTGGACGGACGGAGCAGCAAAGGAGCGCATTCCCAGAGGGAAGGAATTTGTGGACATTTTTATAACACAATTATTGTCCATTATATTATTTTTACAGATCAAAGATTAAGTATTATTAACAACTTAATTAAGATTTCTAAAGCATGAAGAAAACAATATTTAAATAAACAAAGCCATTTTCAAATTATTGTTATAAAAATGTGCAAATGTGCAGATGTTTATTCTTTCCCCTGCACATACCTACCCAATAAGCGGTTTTCCCTCAGCACTGGCCAGGAAATTTCTAGTTCTTTTTTTTTTTTTGCATGGGCAGGCTCCGGGAATCGAACTTTAGTTCTTTTAAATATGAAACTTTCTGCTTTCCTGCGACATCAGTATTTTCACAAGTAGTGTACAGCTTGGCACTTTTTCTTCCTGCTTATTCTGGCCAACTGCCACCTAGAATATTAACCCCCCTGGGACATGCTGTCCAATGTAACAATCCTGGGACTGCCTATTGCACTTTTTTTCATGCTTGTTGGGAAAAGCAAGACTCCCATGGGGCAAAGCAATCTCCTTTACATCTGGGAGGGAACAAAAAAACTGGGAAGAGCTGGAAATGAATATACAGCTTCAGTCAAAATCTACAGGGCTCCTTTTTTTAAATGCAATTATATTGAGATATATTCACACAACATAGAAACCATCCAAAGTATACACAACTATGTGATGACACTGTGAACCAGTGGTTGAATACTTCAGAGCTACTTTTAAACGCTTTGGTAGACATGAACTTTTAACGGTGTCTTTTGTGTTGCTCAATTATTTTTGAAGATGACAGTTATTTTAAAAGATTAAAAAAAACTACATTTATTCTTGGGAATATTCTTAGAATTTTTTAATCAGCGAAAGAAATGCAAACTACTTCCTTTACCTACTTTTAATCTTTTTTAAAGAAAGCTGCATACTAGACAGTCTCAGTTCAATTCCCAAATTACAAAAAATGTTGAAAATGGCCCTATTCGCGTCCCAGCTGCTAAAACAAATACTATACATTGGGTTGACTTGTGGTTTCAGAGGGAGGAAAGCTTATTTCCTCCTGGGGGCTGGTACCTTTTGGCTCTCTGGCAGTCTTTGGCTTTCTCATCACCTGCATTGTACACGGTGGCATCTCCTCCTTGCTCTTCCAGTTTCCACTGACTTTGGACTTCAGGCTGCTCTGGTGGCTTCTCCCACCGTCTGCTTCTGAAGGACTCCAGGAACCCAGATTAGAGCCCAACCTGATCCCGTTGGCCCTATCTTTACTGAAGGATCAGCTTGAAGAGAGCCTATTGACAATGGTCCAATGTTTGGGACATGGCCATGACTGTTGTTGAGGACGTGACTCCACCCACAACACAAGCATTCATTCTTAGGCCTTGAAAATGCTGGTGTCTACCATTGCAGGAAAAAAAAAGTTTAAAATCTGGTGAAACAAGGTGAGTCCAGATTCAGAAATAATTAACTGAATTAAGTAAGCTTTCTGAGTTAACCATAAATACTCCTGACTTTGAAATACTATCCATGCCAAAACATTACCTGTGAGACATTATGATTACTATATTCCATACTTTTCACTTAGCTAATAACATTTGTTCACAAGGAAATAAAACATATACAAGGAGAGGGCGGGCCACAGGGGCTCAGCAGGCAGAGTTCTTGCCTGCCATGACAGAGACCAGGGTTCATTTCCCAGTGCCTGCCCATGCAAAAAAAAAAATATATATATATATATATATATACAAGGAGAAACTGATGCCAAAATCATAAGTTGATAAATGTTCTGCCCAAAAGGAAAAGTAACAGAAAACAATTTCTATGATAAATTAGGGAGAATTTAAATTTATTTTAATTTTTTTATTGTCTCATGTTCGATTTTTCATTAGCAATTTGTTAAATCTTATAATACCCAATTAGCTATTAAATGAAAGCAATCAAATATTTTCATATAAGGAACATGCCAGTATTTCCAATCAATTTTTTAATTTAACTTATGAAAGATTATTATCTTTCTGTACATAAATCCATGTCTATTATGAATCATTTATTTGAAATCCTTCTATATTTAATAAATTATGAATTTCGGGATGACATGCCTATTTTTCCCCCTTCCCCTTAATATATTGGACATAATTGTTAATCTAAGGTAAAGTTGATTTTGTTTTCATTGCTGTTGTTTGGATTTTTATTTATGTAGTCAGACACTAACTTTTAAGCTTTGGATAGTATATCTGTCTCATATATCACCATGTCCCCCACAGCATTATAAATCTGCAGTGAGAAGGAAGTATAGGCTAGTTAGTAAAAAAATGTTCATGAAACAATCCTTGCTAAAGATTGCATAGAATTGAATATTTCCCATTTTAATTAACTCTTATTATGTTATCTCCAAAGGAGCATGCATTAGGCTTTCATTCGCCCCAATGACCTTAATTAGACTTGTTCCAGATTTATGAGGACTGTAGAATTAGTAAACTTTCATAAAAAAAAAAATTAAACCCCCCTGGCTGGTTTTCCAAAACCCATCCAGCATTACTTAAGATTTTATTATTTCAGCTAGTTGGACATATCATCTCTCCAGCTCTAGCCAGGTCCAAAGGGTTGTGTGACTGATGCCTAATGGAACCAATTTTCACTCTGGCAGAACAAATTCAAGTTCTAATGCTAACTTGAATTCCCGTTTCCTTTGGATGCCAGGAATCAGATACTTTAAGAGGAAATTGAATCAGAGCATCTGCCTATTAAGCTGTATACTCCACTTATTTCATCCAAATAGCTAGCAGGAACAATTCTTGACTAAAGTCAAATCTAAAAGAGAAAACAAATGATTTTTAAATTACTGATTTGCTTTATTCTTTCATTATTATTGTTATTGTTATTTTTACATTTTTTTCCCTCTTCTCCTTCAGGACCTCAATTTTCTACAAACTTCACCTATTTCTACTGCAGTCCTGCTTTAAATAGCAACAAATGCTTCAGCGCCGTCACCTACCTACACCAACAAACACACCAGTCACAGGCCATTGACTATCACTCACATTTTATTACCCTGCATCTGATGAACATTGATGCATTCGGGTGTCTTTCTCTGCACAAGAAAGAAAAATAATAATTCAGATAGAATTCTAAGAGTTGCATGTTTTGTCAATAGCTTCATTGTTCCTTCTGTCCATTCATCACATCTTGCCTCCTATTGAAATCTGTCCTTTACATGCTAACATTATTAAAGTCAGTCGTTATTAAAGACATCTCAAAAAGAGATACCTCTGCAACTTCTATGATATTGTCAACTAGGAATCATATTTTCAATACTTCAAATTCCATTGTGCTTTCCAGCCTCTGAAACAAATATAATATTTTTGCATATTTCCTACAATGGAATTTCATGTAGACAATGATGTGATAGGAAAGATAATGCTTATGCAATGACTCAGCCTGCCCCTTGAGAACGCAATACTCCAGGAAGCATAACACTGTTTCCCTATTATCAGAACAAATTAAAGTGCATGTTCTATAGTCCTGTATGTCTTACATTTGAGAGAAAAAAAATCATTGGAAAAAACCCCACTGAACAAGAGTTATATTTGTACCATCTAGTTTCACTAAAATATTTTTTCGGTAACATTTCTTTTTTTTTTAAATAACAACTGAATATTTACAAGACCACTTAACAGTGGGGATTTTTTGTATTGTTTTGGTTTAGCGTTCCACAAAAAAATCAAATTAACTAAAGCTTCATGAAAAGACCAAACTCACACAGATTATTCCAACCCCTTCTGAAGTAGGCATTACTTAAGTAATATGAACCAGTTACTTTAAGTTGTTGGTGGTAAAGCTTAGTGAATAAGCCTCTCTATGTGAACCGCATGTACTGTCCCTAGTTGTTTCCAATTAACATGGAATCATAAGTGGAAAGTCATCAGTCTGAACATTTGGAAAAGCGATGGTTCATTTTCATTGTTCGTTGATATTCCGATATAAAAATACTATTTAAACAATTCATTCACATTATTTTCCATTTGACCATGAAGAAATAAATTCAGAGCAAAGATGATCATTTTATTGGGTTACAGTGATGAAGTGTGCCCACAGTGAAGATCACAGGTAGGTCCTCCAAAGAGTTCCCAACTCCAGTGGAGACTTAAAACATGGGTTGGAATCACAGACCACACATTACACAGGCTGATTGGGAAAAAGTCTGTGCATGACCTGTATGCAGTGAGTGTTCATGCGTGGGAAAGAGAAAGAGGGGGAGAGAGAGAGAGAGGGAGAGGGAGAGGGAGAAGGCCATAATTGCATAATGGGCGCCATCTTCCTAAGAGATTTATTAAGGGGAGAATGGAGAGACAGGTAACTCAGGAGACTTTTCTCTGATGACAGTACTAGGAAAACATCAGCCATCACATGTAATTTGCTATTGAATCACTTGTCTTGGAAATAGACTAAAGGGGATACAGACCCTGTTGTGTGCACAAATGTGTACAGGTGAATACACTCATTTTCTCTTCTGAAATGCTTTATCTCAGCTCTGTTTTAAATCAACAGTGGAACTTCAAATAGGGGCTAGGTGAGAAAAAAAGCTTCTAATACGTTCGTTCAGCCCAGCAAATACTTGAAAAGGGAAGCTATGAGCAGTAGCTCTCAATTGCATAAACATGCTTCAAGTCTGACAGCTTTGGGTTTTTCAGAAAGTGCTTGGGCTTTTTCTTTCTAAGAGCAAAGAAGGAAAACCTACTCCATCCTTCCTCCCCTCCGTCACCACGATTTGATCTCGCATTTTTTTCTAGTTTTTCTTTTTTAAGTAATGGTCTCTTTCTCCCAGTTTTTCTTCTGCTTTCCTACTCCCTTCTTATCTGCACAACCACAAGTTTAGCTGAAAATGATGCTTCTACGTAGGACCTTCAAGAGATCAACGCGGGAAGGTAACTCCGTCCACCTGACCACAGCGGTCCCCCGCCCGCTCCTCTCTGGGCTTCTTTGGGGTTCCGGGAGGGCTAAGCAGCCACTGCAGGGGCGCTTGGTATGTCAAGAGCTTGCTCCCGCGCCGCGCGGTGCCTCTAACAACTTCGGCTTTTCTCCAAGGATAGCTGTGAGTCTAGAAACGCGTCTGCAAGCTTCTTCTGGTGGTCCGGGAGGTGCCCGAGTCCCTGGGCTGGCGACACAAACACGGGACCCGGGCTGATGCGAACGCAGCGCGCCCGGAGCCCCGAACCCAGGGGCCACACCTGCTCTGGAGCCCAGCGCGAAGCATGGGACGGGCTGGCCCGGAGCGGCGACCTCAGAGTGACCCGGGAGGGCCGGGCGCCCGGGGAGCATGGCGAGGGGGAGCGCGAGGCTGCCAACGCCGCGGACGGATGCGCGGGGGCGTCTCTCTGGTCACCCGACAGCTGGCGTTTTGCAGAGGAGTTCTACGTGCGCAGAGGCTTTCGTTTTTCGTCTGTCTGCCTCCCAATTAAAAAGTGGCCGCCCAGGCGACAGCCCTGCGGTTTTCACGGTGTAGAATGAATTAGAGGGAAAGCTCCGGCCGCTCTCAACTTTCGCTTGTGGTTTACAGTCCCTGGGGCGGGTGTGACCCGGCGGCACCTGCCCAGGCGCGCTTCCCTCCCCAGGCCCTGGGGCGGAGCGAGGCGGGGCTCCAGGCCGGGTATCCACCCGGCAGGTGAGCCGCGCCCGGGGCGGGATAGAGAGATCCCACCAGGCAGGCGAGCTACGCCCGGGGCGAGAGGACTGTCCTATGGGGCAGGTGAGCCACACAGGGGTCACAGAAGTGCGGGACCCTTGGCACAGCCCCGACGGCCCCCTCTTCGAGGAAGGAAAGGACTGCGGCTGGTCCCGGACCCCGGGCTGGCTCTTTCATTTCCAGCTGCTCAGTGCTCGGAGGTTTTGCCCAACCCTCTGGACTTCGCTGCGGAGGACACTTAACTTTCAAAGGAACACATCGTTTAAAGGAAAAAGTAAAGACAGCCGAACTGCCTGTCGACCCTGTCCATGTTCCGGGCCCCAGCATGAGCCAGGTGGGGTTACAGGCCAAGGCCCCGCCCACCGTACCGCCGTGGGTTCCTGCCCGCGCGGCCCACGGGCTAGGCGTGAGCGCCGCACGCCCTCCCGGGACTCCACAGTCTCATCCTGAACCCCTGCATCCAAAACACCCGCAGCAAGATCGACCCTCGGCGACCCTTTTCTGCTGGCCTTCCGCTCTTTCTAAACTAAAATAAAAGTTTGCTTTCGGGTTAAGGAAAAGCCTCCTAGGTCATTCTGTCCCGACGCGGGAATGACCAGTGGCGCGGGACTCGCAGGACCGAGGGACGCAGGCCCTAGCGGAGGTGGGCAGCAGCCTGCGGGCGCGGGACGCCGGGAGGCCGAGCGAGGGGACCTGCGGCTCTGGGACGAGGGCTGCGGGGACCCGCGCGCGCGGACACCGGCCGGGTCCACCTCCAGGGGCGGGGGCGCGCGGCGCCTGCAGGGGGCGCTGCTGGCCCGCGGTTCCGCCGCCTGCTCGGCCCGGGCCCGGGAGGGGGCGGGGAAGTGGGGGGAAGGGCGGTGACGCCGGGGGGCACCCGCGCCCGGGGTCCGGAGGCGGCCTGGGCCAGCGCGCGCCCCCGCCTCTTCCGCCCGCGCGCCGCCCTGGGCCGCGCCGCCCGCACCCTTTGTTCTCGCACTTGGGAGCGGGCGGCCCCGGCGCCCGGGGCCAGCGGACCCCAGCCGCCCGAAGGGCTCGGGGAGACCCCCCAACCGGGCTCTCGGCGCCTGCGGCCCCTTTCTGCGCCCCTTCACCCGTTCTTCCGGCTCCGACCCAGATCCCAGCGCCCGCTCCTCCGGCCTTCCCGCCGCCGCGTCCCTCCGCGTCCCCGGGCAGGAGTCAGGAGAGGGGGACCCGGGGGCGAGGGGAAGGGAGCAGTCACCTTCCCCGTGCGGAGAGCCCGCAGGGGCCGAGTGAGGCCGGGATCCTTGGGCGTCGCGGCCGAGGAAGGGTGTCCCCGCGCCGCCGAGGTTCAGGAGCCGCCCAGCCCCGCGAGGCGCCGCTGGGACCCCGCGCCCGGCTGGCCAGAAGGGCCCCGGGAAAGCGCGCCGCGCCGAGCGCCCCCTCGCTCAGCCCGCGGACCCCAAGGCCTCCTGCCGTGGGGCCTTCTGAGCACAGTTTCCATCGGGTTCAGTCCATTTCTTACACCGGTGAAGGAGTCGCGGAGTGGCGGGTGGGTGCGGGGGAGGGCGGGAGAGCGAGCGGAGTGGGGGGGGGGGCTCTGTCTGTGGCCGAGGCTGCGCGGTGTCCCGGTCCGGAGTCCCTGCGGCCTGGCTGCTGGGTCAGGCCCCCAGCTCTCAGGCCTGCGCGGGGTCCCGGGGGCGCCACCCAGCACCCTGGCCCGCTTGCGCCGCGGCTGGGGCTCCGCAGCGCCACTCCACCTCCACCCCAGGAAAGGCGGCCGCGACCGGGGGCTGTCGGCTCCAGGCTGCTCAGAGCCGCTCCGGCCTCCCGGCGTGGCCCTGGTCGGCGCTGGCTCCTCGCGAGCCGCGCCCACGTTCTCTCGGCGGCGGGTTCCCCGAGACACACCCTGTCCCCACCCCTGAGAGCTGGCGGCCAGCTCGGGATGCCAGGCGGCCAGGCGGGCGCCCTGCCAAATTCCGCCTTCCTCTCCAGGAGACGGGGACGAGTCCCAGGCTCGGGAAAGCCCGCGGTTCCGGCTTGGGAGTCGCTTGCAAAACCCCCCAAGGCGCCAGGGACGCCTTTGCAGGTTGAATTCCTGCTCGGTATCACTTCAATTTTAATTAATCTTTTAAAACACCGCTGTCATGTCGCTTGCAGAAAATTAATCAAACCTGAATCCTTGTTGCATAGCAAGAATTTCGATCCGAGTCTTTTAAAAAGGACTTGACTTTGCAAAGTCACGTCTTTTACGGTTTCTTCATTCTCCCCTTAGTAAGGGAAATACTGCAAAAGTCAAGACATGTTTGTTTGGGTCTTTCTATCTTCGAGATGAAACTTTGCTTATTTCTGATTCATCCTGACTTTGAACAAAAAATAACGAGACAGATTGCCTACCTTTGTTAATTCAAAAAATATAATTACTTTGAGTGATCTTTGTTTAAGAGCCCAGATAAACTAAGATAATCTTAATTTTAATGTGACACGACCCCTATTTTTCCTTGTGAATAATGAGAATAAAGCAGTCATTAATTAATACCAAGATATCTCCATAGAAGATGGTATCTGCTGGCGCTGAGACGCTGAAGCATCAGTTGTATTAGCAATTGATACTGTATAATTGAACATGAAGATAGTCGTCTATTTTTAACCTCAAAGCTCAGAGTTTATTTGGTGATTACTGAGCTCCTAATAATTAATTTTTGTTCCTTCTTGCTGCATAAATAATTCCTGTGGTTCCCAGTTCCCGTGCTACAGTCTTCTCATTAAAACTTACCCCTCTGAATATAAGGTTGTGAAGCTCTATTGTGCAGAAACTTTTTGTTCCATTATTTATAGGATATTTGCTTATTTTCTTATCTTCCTGTTACATTCCCCTCTGCTGAAATTTACCTATTAAAAAAAATCTGAATATAACTATAAGATCTTTTGCTGAAGCTTCGTCTCTCTGTGATCTGTTGGTTGAGTTTAATCTATAACATCTAAGACTTGCAGTTTTTTCATCTTCTTTAGATTTGAGGACAAAGTTCCATTGAAGAATCAAATTTTTCTGTTAAAAGACGTTGCCATAGATTATACTACCACCTAACACCAGGCCACGTTATCTCACACTTTTGTTTTGTAGAAAAACAAAAAAAGTAGACTTTGCTCAATCACATTCCGTTTTTCCCGCATGAGCTGAAGATCAACTCTCACAATTTCCTGTGTTAAATTTACATATTAACACAACTTTTGACATTTAAAACAATCCCCCTCCCAAGAAGTAGAGAAGTCTTCTGAATAATAATGGAAATTTGGACCCTAGGTTTAAGGTATCTAATTATTTCTCAGCATCAATTTGCTGATGATCCTTGCAACAAATTTTATCCAGGGGGGGGAGGGAGATGATATTTTTCTCATACATGAAAAAAAGAAAAGACTCCCTACATATTTCTCCAGTTAAGATGCCTCCCCAAATAAGCAGAAAATGATTTCTGCCACACAAATATCCTTTGTATCTACCCTTCCAAATCCGTACATTTTACTTGTCAGTGCCATTCCTAAAGCGATTTAAAAAAAAAAAAAAGTATATCGGCTTTCCACTTTTAAGTTTTCCCTTACCACAATTAAAAGTTGAGGTCAATATATGGAATAATTCTCTGCTCTTAGATTTTATATTTTCCCACTATAATTTAGACTGAAATGGGATTAGCACAGGATCTAGAGTTCTAATCTCGGTTGATGTTTTGGTGTGTACACCGTAATGAGTCCTGTTCCCTGGGGTCAGGAAGCTCCCAAATGTCAATCAAGCAAACCGATTCAGAAATGCCTTTGTTAGTCTCCCACGCCACTCGCCTTCCTCTCGTTTTATTTAACAATACCGGGGTTCTCTGACCAGTCATTCGGAATATGAGGCATTATCTGGGGGAAATTCACAAAGTGTCTTGATCTGTCTTTGGGAGATACTGTTAAGGGGTTTCCGCAAAGCAGAAAGTACTTGTGTATATTTCTGTCTTTGGACCGTACTAGCATGGAAAGAACCAATGAATACCGCGTGAAAGAAAATCATATCGTAAATCTGTCAAAAATTAATTCGTCCAGTTGAATGTTACATTTCTATTTTCGTGTTGGAGACACCCTGATTTGTCATCGGAGGAGAAGTATGGCCAGGTCTGGGTCCAATTGACAAGTCCCCACTTTTCAACCCGTCTTTTTTTTTTTTTTTCCACCCATGTAATATTGATGTGTTTAGTCTACGCCAGTTAACCAAGAATTTATTTGAGGACGAGCAAAAGCCACCCTCTGCCCAGGGAGCTCTCCCCAGCCCACTCGCCCACTGAGACCCGTCCAGGAGCCAGTCGCAGCCCTGAGTGGGTCATCTACGCCCCCGCCCCAGCTCGGAGACGATTCCTAAAGCCGAAGGCGTCGAGCATGTGACTCGCTCCGAACAGCCCAAATGAAAATCAACTTCGCTCGGGGGGCGCTGAGCCTCCATCCCGAGGGCCAGCGGCTCGCTTGCAGAACCGGCTCCTGCCGGGTGCAGGGCCCGAGTCCTGGGAAGAGCTGCCGGTTGCATCTTTCACCCAGAGGCTGCGGGGAGGGAGGCACGAACCGGTACCACGGTGGAGGGGCCTCGCATCCGGATTCTCCGCAACTCCAAATGCACTCGCGCGACCCAAGAGCCGGGGCGACCCGGTAGGCGACGGGGGTGGGGGCAGGGGCGGAGCTGCTCTCGGGTTAGGACACGATCAATCACTTGAAAGGCCAGGGTTCAAAAGTTCCAAACGTCGCTTGGCCAGGGAGAGGAGAAGCCTCCCCCGCGGCCTGCTTGGCTCCGCAGCCCCCGGGTTCCCGCCGCCGCGCCGATCCCGGGATGCGCCGCCGCCGCTGGAGCCCCTTCCCGGGACGCAGCTGGCGGGAGGAAGCGGCGCCGCGGTCGGCGCTCGCCCCTCCGCTCAGCCTGCACGCCGGCGGGCCGCTTTTCCCTTTCGCAGCAAGCGGGGAAGGCCTGTGCGCGCAACCGGCCAAGCGCCCGCTGCCGCCGAGCAGCCTGCGGCCTGCAGTGCAAGCCCCTGGGTGCACAGAGCGCCGGGACGCGATCCCGGAGGCGGCGCTGCGAGGTCCTGAGAAAAGCCCCTCTCCAGACACCCCAGGCTTTCCAAAAATCCGGCTCTCGGGAGTCCACCGAGAACCCACTCCCATCCTCCGGCCTCTTCGCCAGCACCGAGGGCTCCTCGGCGCCAGCCCAGCCCAGTCCTTGCCGGCCACCTTGCCGAGGGCCTAGACACCTTCCCCGTTTCCCGGCCAGGCTTCTCCAGCTCTATCTCCTCCCTGACCTTTCTGAGGCCTGGGCTGGGATAGCCAGGGGTACTGCAGAGGAAATGAAATTGTTCTGGAGATAACAGTAGGGCTTTGGGCCAGGAGAGGCCTCTTTTATTATTATTATTATTTTTTAACCTCTATCTCTCTCCCTCTTTTTCTCATGCTTCCAATTTAAGTGCAAACTTGTATTTCCCTTCACAAGAAGAGACATATTTCCTCACTTATTTGCAGTTTTGCAAAGTCCTGTACACAGATCAGTGAACCTTGAAGGCCTTTTATCAGACCCATATTGTGGAGGTGTGTCAGGGGCCCTGGGCAGTGAGCGGAAGGACAGGTGAATCCAGGGCCCAGGGGAAAGTAGACCTAAACCCCAAGACTCCAATAGGGCAGGGCCCAAAGGCTCCCCAGAGAGCTTCAAGCAACAGGTACTCTAGCCAGGGCAGCCTCTCGGGAGGCCGGGCCCAGGCACTGGGTGAGGAACCTTCCTCACTACCTGCACAGGGAGGTCCCAGCACCACATGGGGGACATTCTCGTCCCTAAATTACCCCTTGGATACCCAAGAACGGGAATCCCTACCTGCTGTACCACCTGCCCAGACAGTGAGGCTTCCACCAGCCTCAGAGCCTAAGTCCACGGGCCATTTAAACTGCTTGTTCTTCCTGACATGATTGAGAATAACAAAAATCAGAGCGATAATGGAATAAGAAAGACCAAGGAGATTGGAGCAAAGCAGCCATTCCTTTCTCATCCCAGTTGCCCCATAACTCCACCTTTTCCACACTCAGAGAGAGAGAGAGAGAGAGCTGGTTTCAATAACTCTAGCTTCTCCAAGAAACGTTTTCATTTTTGAGTGTTATTTTTCCTCTGGGTTCGGGTGGATCCAGCCTACTTCTCCTCACCTTGAAGGAAGAAAGAGCCATCTATCTTAAGGAGATAACTGCATGAACTTATCACTCCCTCATAGTCAGTCCTCATTCCCTGAGAAGCCTGGGGGTCTCTGGTCACATGAAATGTTCTCCCTAGTGCACAATCCCACCCAGCCAGGATCAGCCCAAATTAGAGACAAGAGAAATGGTGAGGTCTGGGTGCCTTCTCCTGCCATGGCCCTCCCGTCATAAGGAAATCCTCCCACAGGGATGTGGCTAGTCTCTAGGACCAAACTGCAGGTGGGAGCCAGATGATGAAGGGAAGCTAAGGATGGAAGAAGGTTGACGTGGGAAGGGAAGATGGAGTGCAGCCAGCCGCCTGCTATATATGTGTGTGTGTGTGTATACACACATAGAGAGAGGGAGAGGAGGAGGAGGAGGAAGAAGAGGGAGCTGAGGCAGAACAAAATATATATGTGTATGTATGAATATGTGGAAGAGAAGGGAGCCAAAGCCAACCATCATATGCACACACACACACACACACACACACACACACACACACACACACACACACACAGGAGGCGGGAGCCAAGGCCAGCCACATACACATGGAGGAGTGCACTGGCCTGACTCTAGCACTCCGGCCTAACTCAGACTCTCTGATTCCGTCCTCACCCAGCACCAGGGTAAAATCAGAATCAGCCTATGAGTTTTCCGAAGGAGCCTTGGGGGTTGCGCTTCATACCCCAGGCCAGTGCATAAGGATGATTATGACGGGTGGGAAAGGGTCTGGCCTAGGGAAAGGGAGGCCCGAGCAGCAGTGCCACCCTCTGTCACAGAGGGACTCGTCCCGGTTAAAGAAGCCCTTTGTATGATGCTGCATGTCTTTCCCAGACTTTCAGAGAAAGGGTGGGGGCAGCTGCTGCGGCTGCACAGGCATCCAGCAGTGAGTCCCCGCAGTGGGCCTGGCGTCCCCAGTGTGTGCAGGACTCCGGGTTGACGCCAGGCTGGGCCAGAAAATGGCCTCCCCACTCCCAGCAGCCCCAACGGTGACTGCCCCAAATCCCCGAGCAGATCCCTGCACTGAGAGAAACAGTCCAGACCATGGAGGCCCAGTGGTGGATTTGGTAGAGAAAAGAACAGACAGCCCCAGCCAATTGTAAGATCACCAAGGAAATCGCATGTGCTAGTGGCTAGCAATACCTGTGTATCTGACAGTTTCATATTTTTTGGCCCCAGAATGACATTTCAAAAAATTTTTTACCGCAACCTAGCACCCAAGGCAAGGCTGCATTTATGTCCGGCCATGGTGAATCGACCTTCTGTAAACCATGTCATGCATTTCCCCCTGGATTTTAATGAAAGAATTGTGCAAAAGTAACTGCCCTTTTCCAGAGCTGAAATGCATGAAGGGGGCAGCCACTCCAAAATGTACTCTTCTTTGATCTGGGGGGAGAACTCCTAGAGTGACCAGCCCATAACCGTGGTTGATATTTAATCCTCTTTGGTACAAAGGCCCATCTTTTCACGACACAGAAGCGCCGGCGAGAGATGAATCTTCAGGGTTATTTCCCAAACTGGGAGTCAGGGCTTAGATGCGGATTCTCTAGGCTTCTTCTAACCTGAATAAGAAGGATCTGAAGAAAATCACGGTTTTTTCTCCTCGCAGCAAAGCATTCCTAATCACTTCAGCCTGTTGGTGAATTTTTATTCCCGTGTCCACTTGGGGTATTGAAATCGATCGCCACAATATTTAATATATTACACTCTCAGGGTCATCACTTTCCTAAGACCAAATTCTCTCTCCCTCCTGCCCTCAACTCGGCCTGGCTTCTACTGCTCCACTGCCATCTGTCCTGGCCTTCTGTGTATCTGTCCATATAACGCCTGTAATTTTCAGCCTTTCCAGCTTCACGTTTATTCTGATTTCTTCTGGTGTGGAAAATGCCAGAAGCTTCAGGCAGCACTGCACTTAAAAGGGAAAAGGAGGAGCTGGTAGATTGGAGAAAATTAACCTGCCACAAACAACCTCATTAAGGAACTGCCTACCCAGAGTTAAGAATTAATCACAAAATGGATGGGAAACAAACCCTCCAGTGAAGAGACCTTAAACCTCTTTCCCTGGAAGGTGCATAATTTATAAGCTCACCCTAACACTCAGTTTTATTTCCCTCTCCTAGTGACCTGTCCCATAACCTTGTAATCCACTGTAGAGGCATTTTCTCTTTGGTCCATTTCTTCCTCTTACATGCCCGTAGGCTTGCAAGTCCAGACACCTCCTGATTTTTTGGTTAAAAAATGCACTTAAATTGTTTGGGACCTTTTAATTTAGAAAGACACTTTAAGAGACTCCTGGAAAACCCTTCGGGAATTGTTAGATAATGTGAAGAGTGCCCTTAAAAGAGTTGTGTTTGGATAGGAGGGGGGCGGGGACTGGGGTCCTGTAGAAACAGGCATGGAGAATCGCAGCGAGGATATTTTGTAGATGTAGTGTTATGATGGTGCCGCCGTTTATTTGGCAGGTGAAGTTCAAATTTAAGTAGAGCCCATGGATGTGGGCTTTAAGTCGCTTCTCTTGTGTTTTATTGGGCTTTGTATTCTATATTGGCATTTTATATGCATAATCTCATTTCAATGCAGAGCCGCATACTAAATCCTGGAGCAAGCCCACGAGAATGCAGTATGGATAGTTCACTCAATTTCCTCGGCTTCAATGAGACTTTGCACATGGCGATTTCCATTGTGATGGCTTATCTCTGGCTGGAATTTTACACACTGACATGCTATTCCTTTGGCCAGGATCCTGAATGAGGAAGCCCTGTCAATGGAACAAGCAGCCCTAATGGTTCCATTCATATTGCAGCAGGTAACTAGGACCAATGGTCCTAACAGTATTTGTAAGAGATTTCCTGCTTTTCTTTTCCTTAATAGACATTTCTGCATTTCTTTTCCTTGAAGGAGGAAAAAAAGTGATTTCACATTTAAAAATCAACCCTGGAATAGCCACTAAAGCATAAGTGCAAAATAAGAAGAGATGGGGAATTCACAACTAGGATGCTTCCAGTTCATCTAGAAATCGTTCCATTGTGTGGCGCATGCTATATGGAGCCCACATGTTAGGTAGCATTGCCCCCTATTCAGATACATCAACTGGAGATAGGTACAAAGGACAAGATTTGCAAAGTCTATAAAACAAGCTTTATTTCTCTTCCATTTAATTTCTACAAAAGAAGTTATATTTTCCTCTTGCTGAACAGCAATCTTTAATCACAAATCATAGACTGAGATGTATAAGATGATATTTTAGAGAAAGTAGATATTTTGGAGGTCAGTTTTGTAAAGAAGATGGCACGGGTGTTTAACTGATTTCCTAGTTTATTTTAAAATTTACTTTCCATAAAGATGTAAACAGATACAACACAAGGATTAGATTTTTTTTTATCATTTTCTTAAAATTATATGGAAAAAAGAAGCAACCAAGCAAGTCAAATGTTAATGTAGATCTTCTATTCAAAAATTTTCCTTATTTAGGAAATAAAATGTATCCCCCTCTCTTTTTAAATTCAGAGAAACCATACTGTGGTAGTAGTGATGTAAACCCTTTTAATTCTCAATTATATGTGTTTGAGGTTGTTTTTAAAATATCTTTATTATTAACAGAAAAAAAAAATAAAAATTGGCTTTCTGAAGACCAATTTGCCACATGATGTATAACACTTGGAACAAAATTAAAAGCATCTCTTGGCATTTGTGTCTGGCAATGTACTCCATGTTAGAGCCATAGCTGTGTGTTTATGGGGTTGAGCTCTCCCGGTCTTGAGATACACTGATTTTTATAGCCTAACCAGAATAACACAGCACGTTCACAGCACATTCGGGAGGAGAGGCTGGGAAGCCCTGGCCCCTCACCCCAGCGAGGAGGCCCAGGGACACCTCAGGCTCCCAGGCTGCCCCATCAGCCTCTCTCCACCTCTGGAGAAACTATTACTGAATATTGGTATTTCCCCAGGAAGCCTCACATGGGAGCCAGGGCGAGGTAGAAGGCGGGGAAGAAGGCGGGAAGGCTGAGAGACTGGGAGAAGAGTAAAAGAATATAAAGGGAAGGGGGAAGAGAGGTGCATAAACCTGTTCATGGCCATTCCTGCGGTGGCATGCAGGTTTTACTCTGAATGGGTATAATGGCTAGGCCTCTGAAAGCTTAGCCCATATTTGGATCCGATATAGAGAAAGAAAACTAATCTCTGACATTTGCAGCGCTGACAATCAGGGTATTCATTTGAAAGGGAGGGGAAAGGAGAAAGAGGGAAATGAAGGAGAATGAATGTAAAATGTGCCTTTATTCCTGGGAGATCCAAGAATTCTGGACCCTCTCCAGTCATTTTAGAACCTGAGGTCCTGTCTTCCAACCAGGCTGCTGCCTTACCAGGCCTTCCATGTGGGTGTCAATCGAACTTTCAGCTTAGCGCCGGCTCTCTCCCACACTATTTTTCCTCTCTACTGCTCATCGCCTATCACCAGAACTGTTTTTCCTGGAGCTAACTTAGAGTGATCTTTTAGAGGCCAGACACTAACAATGGAAATTATGTTTCTGCCTTCCGTTGCCCTGCATGGGCTTCTCCATAGCTGGGTCTCCAGGAGCATTCTGAGTTTGTTTGTTTGTTGTTCTTGGTGGCTTGGGGAAGGGGGCGGGCAGCTACTGGGCCGGCTTCCCTTCTGCTCCCCACCCCATCCCCCTTCCTTCCCTGCATCCGGGCTGGGGAGGGCCTTTGCACGTCTGTGGACTGTTGCTCTCCCCTAGACTAGCCATAATATTTTAGAGTCTTTAAGATCTTGGAGTCTATTCACTGCTAAGCGTTTTCTACCCAAAAAGAGTCGGGACAAAATATTGATGGCAGCGATTAGATGAGTAACTGGGTCTTACTTAGAGCCTTTGAGCAGCCTGTCACTGTCTCCCTCCACCTCTCTTTCCCTCCACCTCTCTTTGCCATGGTCCACCATCTACCCTGAAGTGAGAGGAAAGCAGCAGGAGCTAAGGATTGGGGGACACACAAGGGCCCTAATGCTGGAAATGGTCTTTTCAGATTCTCTCTCTCCCTCTTACACGCGCGCGCGCACGCGCACACACACACACACACACACACACACACACCTGCAAGCAGGAGGACATTCAAATTCTATTTCAGGATTCCTACCTCCAGGGCCTTAAGCATCCCTGGCAGGGGATGACCATTGCCCTCCCCCCAGGAAGTCACCCGTCCGGCCCGCCCGAAGCCCCGGCCTCGGCTGCAGAAGAATAGAGAGCTCCCCGGGCTACCACCCAAGCCGCTCAGCTCTGGGGAAAGAAAATCCTGGAGCCAGGCAATGGCCCAGGAGAGGGCTGCTCCCCGGCCAGTAGGGCATCCACTCAATTCTGCAGTTTTTCCCAGCACCCACCATGGCACTTCCCGGTGCTGCTATTGGGTCCTGGGAAAATAAAGCAGGAGGAATGGCAGCCAGAAATGCAAGTGTGAGAGCAGAGCTGAGTGGAAGCCATCCACAGGGGTTTAACTACACATATTTGGGGGTCGTGTTTTTCCAAGCAAACCCGAGTGGCCTTTAGGGAAAACCAAAATACCCGTGATGAAAACATCCTGTTTTGAGAGGCAGGAACGGTGCAAGCGTTATCGCCTGCCAGTGCTTCCCAGGTCAGGAAAGGGGCTTGGGAGCCACGGTTTGAATTTGGTGAATTCGTGCAATTTGGAGCATTTTGACTTAGTATTGATCCCGAAACTCAATTTTGAAAACAGCCTCCATCGCAGAAGTGTGGGTTGCGTTATCCCAGTATTTGCACGCATCGATTGGGCTAAAATAAAATGCATCACACTCTCCGCAAAGAAGGAAGAGGCAGGGCTAGTCGCAGGAGGAATAGCAGAAAGTGCATGGTTAATATGGGTTGTACGCGAATCCGCGAAACAAGTGCTTTAACCCCAGAGGGATTTCAAGTAATAGCTAATTTGGTGAGAGAGCGAGAGTGTGCACGCAGAGGGCCTTCTTCGAAGGGAAGCATGATAGCTGAATATAGGTTTTTCTGACTGGAATGAACATTTCCTTCTGATTTGCATTGGCTGGGTGTCCAGCCCCACCCCACCCCCCTACACACACACATACACAGTCCACCTAACGCGGTACTTCTTCCCCCACTGGAGATGCTCTTCTCCCTAGCTGCTTCCAGGGCTCCGCGGCTGCTGCTTTTCCCCCCGACCCCGCGCGGCCTAAGTCCCCGGTGAAGCTGCCAGGCCCGGCCCAGGGAGGCGCTTCCCGCCCGGCCTCTGGGGCCTCAAAGCCCACCAGCAGGACCCAGGCCCACCTGGCTTCACCCACCCCCTCCTTGCCCTGGCTGGAAAGAAGAATGGAGGAGATGGGAAAAGGAGATAGGAATATTGTCCCTTTCACTGAAGGAGAAATTATTTGTTAAAAAACAAAAACAAGAACAAGACCCTTTCATCTAATGTCTCCTAGTTTCCGAGCCCATTTCAGGTTTCTAATGGAGTGAGTGAGTGAGTGAGTGAGTGAGTGTGTGTGTGTGTGTGTGTGTGTGTGTGTATGTGCGTGCGCGCGCGTGAGAGAGGGCTAGAAGGAGAAAGGGATGAAAAGCTTTAAACAAAAGACCAGGAGGCGCAGGCAAGGGTCTGGGCCTTTCCCTCGGAATCCGCTCTGCCGGTCGACCCCTCCGGTCCCCGGCCCGGCGTTTTCGGGGCCCGCAGGCCCGATGAGCCGGCGCCCCACGCGGCCGCGAGCCGGAGACAAAGCCCCGAAACCGAGCCGGCGGCGGCGCGGCCGGGGGCCGAGAGAGGAGCCGCCGCCTGGTGCCGCGGCCCTCGGGGCCCGCGGGTGGAACGCAGCCTTCCGCTCCACGCCGTGCGGGAAGCCCTCAACGCCTCCCTGGCCCCGCGACGCCGGCCGAGGTCCCCGGGGCCTGTGGGCCAGCGCCGCTCCGGCCTGGGCCTGGCGGGCCGGGCGGCCATTCCCCGCCCTCCGAGTGCGCCGAGGCCCAGGTCAGCTCATAAAGCCTTTCACACTCAACAATGGGGATTTTCTCAACAATTAACAAGAAACAACATAATAAAGCCATTTACAAAGACCTCGCTATTTACTATAAATTAGGCACTCTTTAAGAGGCCAGTGCGTAATTTCACACACTTTAGCACTGGGGCTGCGTTTGAAGCGCCCGGGAAAACCAGCCGCTTGCACTTCCCTGCGACCCATCTCCGGCGCACCTCGCTCCCCCGGGCTGCAGGGCCGGCTCGGCGGGCCTCTCCACGTCCGGCCGCCTCTCCGGGCCACCAGGCCACGTCCAGAGGCCCCAGAGGCCCCGAGGGGAGCGCCGCCCCGACCTGGACGAGCTCGGGGAGACGCCCGGACGCCAGCTCCCGCGTCCTCGCCGCCTCCGGTTTCGAGCACTCCGCAGGGTGCTCGGGACCACGCGTGTTCACGCGCAGCGTGGAGGCCGTAAAGGCCGCAGCCGGCCCTGCGGAAGGCTGGACCCGTGGCCTGGGGCAGAGAGCGACTGAGGCCCGGGCGGGAGGGCGAGAAAGGGGCCGAGACGCCCTGGGCGAGCGCGGGGCTGAGCCCGGACCTGGGGGCGCACGGGGGCGCCGGGCGAGGGCGACCGGCAGGCGAGGGAGGCCGCCGAGGGGTCGTCCGGCACCCACAGGGGAGTGCGACTGGCGGGAAAAGAGGCACAAAGGAGTGCACTTGGCACCGGGCAAAATGGCGGCCCCTAACCATCTTTGTGGTGGAGGGCCCTGGCCGGAGGTCAGCGCGGTCCGGGCTCGGCGGCCGAGGGGGGCGCGAGGGGAGGCTGACCTGCAGCCCCCCGGTCCCGGGCCGGCCCTTGGCCCGCCGCCCCGGCCTGCTCGGCGGTGCCCGGCCTGCCCCAGGTCGCAGCCCGGGCCGTTGACCCTGTTTACAAACACGGCCCGGGGGCGGGGTGGGGCGGCCGGAGCGGGAGGCTGCGCCCCCGGGAACGCCACCAGCAGAGAGGACCCGGGCCCGGCGGAGAGAGCCGGCCCGGCAGCTGGAAAGGACTGAACGCCTTGTTTTTGAAACTGTCAATTCCCTCAACCCCTATTGTGAGGGCTTCATGCAAAACATCTCAGGCCTTTTAAAGTAGGAGCTTGTGAGGCCGCCGCAGTTTGAAAAGGAGAGAGAGGGGAGTAGGGGCCTAGGGCAGGGCAAAGAATGATAGCTGCCCCCCACCCCCACCCCACCCCACCCCCACCCGCACCTCTCTGGCTTTTCTTTTTTTTAAGCACAAGAGGGCCTGCCAAACAGGTAAAATGCAGCCCTCCCCCACTCCTGGATCAGCCCTGAGTCCCCATTCCCACCTCCTAGGAGAGTTTGCAAAATGCCCTTTGGCCTAGGGAGCAAACCAAAACCAAAGCTAGCATTAAAAATAGTTCTTCCTTACTGGGAAGTGGGAAATCCTGGGCGGCTGGGGCTAGCCCGCGGACCCTAAGGTGGAGGCCCTGTTCCTTCTTGCCAATTTCCTGAGCTTGGTTGATGGGGAACTTTTACTTTTTTTTCCCCCTAGTTTGGTGGTAATGCCTTCTTGGCTCTGGGAACTTTTTTCACCTCCTTTTCAGCAGGAAATTATATTCAAGGTGAAGCAAAACTCACCACATTTTCTGTCTTTTGTAGATGCTAATGCTTTATTAAATATATAAATATATATTTTACCATGGAGGGTTTTGTTTTCTTTGAAAGAAAATAAATGCTTTTGAGGAATTAGTTTCTGCATCTCTTCCTGCTTGCAAACAAAACTATCATTCTCATAGCTGCAGAAACTTCCAATTCTTGTGGATGAAAACTTTGAGGGATTTCTAGGCCACTGAAAGTCACCCAGACAAGGATAAGATAAAAATCCACACACCAGCCCATCTACTTTGTGTTATTGCTGTTTAGTGGAGGCTCCTTGTTGATTTTAAAATAAACAACCATTACTGAGATTACTCCACTGTAATCAAGTAAGCCAGTAGAAAAGAACACCCACTTTTAAAAGCAAATAATTGAAAAAGAGCAAGCTGCATTTTCTGTAAAGGCAGACAACCCAAATGGGGAAGACAGGGTACACACATCTCCTTTTAAAAAAATTAAATATTCATCTCACAGCCTTATCAGGAAATCACTTTTATAGGAGACCAAAAATATGTTTGTTTTCCCCAAAATTCAGAGAAGGAGCCCCTTCCTGCATTTCCCTCATTTGTGAATGTTGGGCTGTAGATGAAGGAGTCAGTGAACCTGAAGCCCAATGGCACGGGCTTTTTCCCCTTTAAAGTCTGTCCCCTGAAAAATATAAGCGTAAAATGCAATCTAGCAATGGAGGTAACCTTTGTCTTTCCCTCAGTAAGGCTTAGCTTTTTGAACAAATGGGACATTTATAGCAGCTTAGAAAATGTAGATATTGTCATTAATCATAAAGCAACCCAAATAAACTGTACTGAGAATAATTCCCACAGCAGAAAGGGAAAGCAGCTAAGGGGCTACCAAGAATTGAAAGAATACCTTGTATTTGCCAGTTCCTGCATACTACGTGGTACATTTTCCCAACAGAAGCCCCAACTCAGGTTTTGCTGTGGTTGGCTGGCTTGTCCTAGCACTGTGGGGCTGAAATTTGGGTTGACTTTTTAATTTCTTTCTTTTTTGATGGTATCACCCTGGAATGCCTAGGTCCCCATGCTGCTCATTCTCCAGCACCTATAAACTGGAAACTATTGATTCTCTGAGGGCTGGAGACCAAGTGTCAAAGCTGAAGGTCCATATTTGATGTCAGAAATTCCATAGGGTTAATTTGTTTTAAATTGTGTTTATTCCATCTCGTGGTCCTCCCACATCCAAGATCTGTAGATTTCAATAATATTCTCAATTTATAATTTAGGAACGATGATTCCATAACCAAAAAGGAAAAGCCTTTGTCTAAATGCAGTAGCCACCATACTTTGACCTTTCTTGATTTAGCAGTAATTAAAGATTAGGAATTTTACAGACTTCCAGTATGTGGATGTCACACTTTTTACAGACACGCTTTTTGCAGGACAACTCACTGCATCCTAATTCTGTAGTGCCTCCCAAAGAGGAAAGAATTGAGAAGCCAACTGTTCAGCTTTCTTGGGTCTTAACTGCATCATGGGTCTTTGGAAGTATGTACAAACATGAATTCAGTGACAACATCCCCCAAGTTTTGCTTGGACCATAATTACCATTCCCATGAGAAAGGATCCAAGGAACCTACATTTGGCAACTTTCAAGGAGGAAAGGAAGGCAGGCAGTTCAAGGCATCCATTTACTCCATCCCATGTTTTTGGATGCAGGTATTTTCAGCCTCTGTCCTTTACAATGAAAGGAAAACCACAGAGCGTATATTGCAATTAGCCTGAGAACATCCAGCTCTATCTGAAACATTTATAGACAAAAGGAAAGTTCCAAAGGGAGTAGGAATTAAAAGGTTAAGGGGGAAAAAAAAACACACTGAATTTCCATGAGAAATAGTGACTTAAATTCACACAGTAAACATTTCATTGGTGTTTTGTTTTGTTTTGTGATTTATGATCTAGAAATGCAACTTCTCAGATTTGAAATGGCCAGAATCTGAGATACATAATTTGTCAGACTAAGGGAGTGTACCAACAATTATTCGATTCAAATTTCATTAAATAACAACAGATCTCTGCTTCATATTCTTACACCTGAAACATTTTTGCACTTGATTTGTAACAAGTTTGAAAAGTTTTGTTGTTGATGTTTAGGAAGAAATCCACCAGTGTTTTGCACAGAACCTGACTGGCCTCATCACACAGTATTACAACAAAACACTAACTCCATAAATGCATTTCTTTCAGGCAAAAACATTGCAAGTGAAAATGTCAACAAAACCATTCATTCCTGTTAACCGTTTTTCAATCTGGAAGAAGTAGGAATGTGTGGAACCAGGAATTTTAAACAGTGTTTTTAATTGAAAATAAAGCTAAAGCATGCTTTTCAACAGTGCAAATTTCCATAATTTTGATTTACTGCTTCCATCATCACAACATAGTACACCAGCATGGGCCCTACCTCGGGCTAGACCTAGCCATCTGCATGTTGAACTACTTCGACTTTAAGTGCAAATATAGATAGTCACCTCTGATTGTCACTTGCAGTAGAAACTTTCCTGCTGTATGCACAGGATGGTCTGAAAACAGAAGTTTAGAGATGCAGAAAAAGTAAAAGGTAATAAAATCCAAATGCCTGAGTTCTGATACCAAAAAGCCCTGAAATAACCGCTCTTTTTCTTCGGTTAGGGTAGTCTTAACCAGTCTGACCTCTCCTCTTATTTTCCTTGGTTGTATTTGCTGCTTTGCTACTACGAAGAGTTAGACCATAAAGCATCTTGCTATGAGGAGAAACATTCAATTATTTTGCAAGTTTGAGGAGTCAGGTTCAGACCTCAAGTTAAGCAGGACAATAGTAAGAGTCATCTTATTAAGAACCTCTGGGTGTGAACCCAAAAAGGACTTGTCCAATTGCAAGGAGTGGCTGAAAAAGCAAAATCACACCCGTTACCAAAAAAAAAAAAAAGAATCCATACTTATTTAACTCAAAATATATGAGGCAGCTTTTACCAGCATTCAAGCAGGATTCACACCCCAATCTTTCCGCTCAGAAAAAGAGAAAAAAAAAAGTTTAAGTGCAACTACTCTTGGAAAGGGGATGAGGGGAGTAAAAGAAAAAGATACCCCATAAGTAAGAGCTCAAGAAAAGAAGATTTGGGGCTCATGGAAACTTCTTGCCACCTCACCGTGTAACCATGTAACTTAACAAACTTTCACTGATTTAACAGTTACACTTTCAGGTCTTCAATCTAGTGCATAAACTTAATGGCTCATTGTAATATTTATTATTCAACCTTTTAACATTTATTTGTAGCAGTTGAATTGAGGTACCCGGTGCATTATTAGCATCAAAACAGTAAAGTGTTCCAGCTCTACCGTCGTAACTGAGTTTTACTTGAGTCTTTAGCCTGAAGTAGTCTGTGGAATGTAAACCAAGCCGTCTCCCACCCCGCCCCCACCCTACTCCACCAAAAAAAAAAAAAACAAAAAAAAACGTAATGGGGAAGAAAAAAAAAGTAATCCGATTTCTGTCTTCAAAATGTGACAAACCAGGACTCCAAAATGGGTGTAACACATTAATGGACTTGTACAAACCATCCTGTGCTGTGTACAACAAAAGGAACGTATTGTAGTTCCAGAAAATATCTTCTAAAACATTTTTATGAATTGAATTTCCTGAATTTGTGACTAGGTGGAAGAGGTATTGCAGAACCGCCCAGCTGCCATTTCCAGATAGGGTGGGCCTTGTGAGGAGGCTGGGACCCCTTGGTGGTGTTTAAGGAATACGCTGGCCACAAATCCCCATTCTTCCCAATAATGAGTGATGGTGGACAGGGAAAATTTGCCATGAAATTAAACGGCCTTTTCACCGCTGATGCTACACTGCTGGCTACCTTTTTGCGTCTGTTTATAACTGTAAAATCATCCAGTGTTCCTTCATGTGACTCTGTTTTACCTGTGGGACGAGGGCTTCTAGCTGATTTCAGATTTGGTTTGACTGGAGGTGTCTGCAGGACAGCCCGCTTTCCCAGGACCAGCGTCCGGTAGTTTTTCCTTACCCTGGCACCGAATTTATACTCCCCGTCCTCAGGTTTTGGAGGACCTAAAGTGCACGGAAGGCCCTGACAGCGCGCCAGGGGGCTTAAGGAAGGAGTTTCTTTCTCAGCGCACGCGAACCCTTCCTTGGCGGTGGCCAGCAAGGCGTCCTCCTCCTTACTCTCCGGCATGCCGTACAGGTTTCCCTTCGCATCATTGCACTCGCACTTCAGCTCATTCGCGATAAGGTCAGGTTCATAGTCTTCATTAGCGCTGCTGTCTTCCACTTTGATTTTAATATTGTGCAGAAACGGCAGTGTCTCATGGCCTGGGTCCAGGCCCGTATTCTCGGCTTTGGGGGCCGCTGCAGCCGCCCCAGGACTCGTGTGCGAGGAAGGCAGATCCGCGGCAAATTCAGACCCACGAGGGATTTTGGAATCTTTCTCTGAATTTGTTGCTACTCCAGAAGAGTCACTCTTCAGGCACCTGGCAGTCAGGCTGGAGTGATCGGCACGAAGAGAGAGGGGACTTGCTGGCAGGCATTTCCTAGCCTCTCGGAGCACTCTTTGTTGTGGAAATGCATTGTTTGTCTTTGGGCTAGGTGGAGAGGGCCCCTCGGCCGGGCAGCTCCGGGCCAGGGCAGTCCTCTTCGCAGTGCTGGGAATTTCCGAGTGTGGGAAGGCGAGCTCCGCTCCCCGATCGCTCCTTAGCTCGGCGAAACACCCGCCCAGGCCGGCCGGGCAGTACCCGGGAGCCGCTCGAGGGGCCCAGCTCTGCAGACTCCACTCCCCGGGCGACTCGGCTTTGACGCCGCCACCCTTGAGGTCCGGCAGGCGGCTGGCGTCGTCGCAGGCGGCGGGCCTGGTGGCCGCAGCGGCCGAGGCCAGGTGGTACAAGAAGCTGGCCTGCGCCTGCACGCTGGGCGGCTGGCAGAAGCCGGTGCGCCTGAAGCGGATGCTCTCCAGAGATGCTTGGCTGGAGCCCGAGCTGGACACGGACTCCGAGGACGAGTCCTCCTCCTCCGAGCTGACTTCGCTGGAGTCCGAGGCCCCGCTGCCCCCCTCCTCCTCCTCCTCCTCTTCCTCCTCCTCCTCGCCCTCCTCCTCCTCTTCCTCTTCCTCCGAGGACGCAGAGTTGCTGGAGCTGGACACGCTGGAACCACAGTCCGAGTCGTTGGCGGCATGGTCCGAGTAGGAACTGGACTCGGAGTCGCTGCTGCAGCTCTCGGGGCAGCCGCCGGGCGGGGGTTGCGGCCGGCGGGCGGGCGGTGGCGGCGGCCGGGCCCGGTGGTGGTGGTGGTGGTGGTGGTGATGGTGGTGGTGGTGGTGGTGGTGCTGGTGCTGGGGGGGCGTGCAGAAGCCGCCCACCAAGTGGAACCGCTCCAGGCACGTGGCCCCGGCCGCCGCAGCCGCAGCCGCCGCCGCCGCCGCCGCCGCCTTGGCGCGGTAGGCCCGGGGCAGCAGCAGCAGGCGGCGCGCGGCGTGGGGCGCGAGCGGACCGTCCTTGGCGGGCCCGCGCCGGCGCCGGCCCCGGGGGCCCAGGCCGCCCGCGCCCCCCGCCGCCGCCTTGGGAGGGGGCCCGGCCGCCGAAGCCTGGTAGTAGGCGGCGGCGGCGGCGGCGGCGGCGGCAGCGGCGGCGGCGGCGGCGGCAGCGGCGGCGGCGGCGGCGGCAGAAGCCGGGTGCTTGCCGCCCAGCAGGCTGCGCCAGTACGCGGGGTCCGAGTGGAAGGCGACGTAGCTGGCCTGCAGCGGGGTGGCGTCGTAGCGGAGCGGGGCCTTGCCCGGAGAGCGCGCCGGGCCGGGGGCGGGTGCGCCCGGGAGCTTGCAGAACGGCGGCGCGAGGCGCGCGGCGGCGGCGGGGCGCGGGGACTGCGCGCTGATTGGCAGCGCCCGCGCCGCCCCGCTCAGGCCGCGCCAAAGTTGTCGCGGGTCCCGGCCCGGGCCCGGGCGGGCGGCGGCGGCGGGGGGCGCGGGGGGCGCGGGCGGCGGTGGCGGGGCTGCGGAGCTGGCCGGGGCCCGGGCGGCCCGGCGGCGCTTGCTGCGCAGCACGCGCTCGGTCTTGCAGGAGGTGTAGAGCGCCTCCACGTCTTCCCGGGAGATGAGCGTGCATTTGGCGGCGTGAAAGGCGATGCTGTTGATCGCCTTGAGTTTCCGCAACTCCTCCAGGTCGCAGTGATGCTTCTGCACTTTGAGATGATCCATGCGCTTGTGCACGGTCGTCCTCGGGATGTTTTTCAGCAGATCCGTGAAGACTTGGGAGAGGGCAAACATTTGCTTCCCCTTAATGATGAGGTAGCCGAGCCTCACGCCATCCACCTCTTCAAAACCTGACTTCAGGTCTCCCATCTCGGGCACTAAATGATCCCCACCATTTGCAGCAAATATATACGTGACGCAGACATACACATGTATGTATGTTAATCCTCCGCCAGATGCTGCGTGTGTCTCAAGGCATCCTGCTAATAAAATAACAAAGACTGTTATTCCCGGAGAAGGGAGTGCCGAACTCTAGGCGAAATTTGTGGGGGTAGGGAGAAAAAAACCATGAAATTACACTGACTCGAGCCTTGCTTTTTTTTGGTGTTCGTTTTTTTGAAAAAGAGGGGAAAAAAACCATCCGGTGTCTGATCTGCCAGTGTGTTGCCCTCAGTCCACGATGCGGATCAGTACCTGGGCCCCTCTCTCCCCTCCTTCTCCACTGGAGCACTATGATAATGGAATGTGAAGGGAGAAAGAGAAAAGAAATGCAGCTGCTATTCCCGCCGCTGCTTTAGCTACAAATAAAATGACAGAGTGAAGTGAGCTCGTCCGGAGACACCTTCATCAATTAATTCCCCTAAAGCCAGCGCTGATTGGACACTCCTGACAGGTGATGCAATAAAAATTGATATTCCACCCCTTCCCCCCAAAATCTCCCACTAATTAGCATACCCTTATACTGCCACCTCCCCTCCCAAAGTAAATAATACAGTCGGTATATAAATCTTTCCATTAAACTATGGGAGCTCAGACACAGCCCGACTCACAGACTTCATCAGAAGCAGCGTGCGGACGCTTAAAATTATATATATACACCACCGTACATTCGCCTTTAAAGGAAGAGTGCCTATTTTTTTTTTTTGCTTTATTTGCATTTTACCGATACAGCCATTACCATTTCAAAGGAAAGGGATTTTAAAAACATTATCAAGCCTAAATAGATATACCCCGCCCCCCTTTTCCTTTGGAAAATGGAGCTCAAGCGAAAATGTGCAGAATAGCCTGGTATTTCCCTTCTGGGAGTGGGAAAGGAGACCGGCTGGGAGCTCCAAAGTTAAACCCGCGCCGTGAACCTCCCCGGCACAGACTTACGTTTCGAATTTCTCTCGATTTCCTTTTTTTCTGTAATGCCTTTTTACAATCAGAAACAAAGTTATTTGGCCAAGGAAGCAGTTCAGGGCTTCAGCTCCGAAACACTGTAACAATTCAACTGGATTTCGGTTCTCTGCTGTGGGGGGAGGAGGTGGTTTCACGTCAGAACCACAACAAGGCATAGATAAGGCAGAAATGTGTGCACTTTTCACTGTTAACCGGGCCGGGTGGCAGGCGTGATGGCCCCCGCGTCCCCAGCACAGCCGCTGGCAGGCTACTGGACTCGACAGGTCAGAATTCCAGGGAGCAAGTCGCTTCTGCAGCAAAGAAAAGAAAACGTGAACACCCGAGGTGCTTCCAGCGGTTTTACGTAATAACGACGAAAAAAAAGTGCTGATGTCCGAGGCAGCCCGTTTCAGTGCTCCACGAGGCTTTAGGCTGGGACTTTCAGTGAATCCTCCGCAACTCCCATTTTTTTTCCACGAAAGCCAAGTATGTGCTTGAAGAAAAAAAATCATTCTGGATGGATATCAATATGATTTAACCTCTTCGTAGTCAAACCAGGGCACATTTTGGTGTCATTTTCAAGGATCTCCAAAATAGTGCCAAATGAGAGCAAGGGTTTTCCCAGCCGCATGACCACGATCCCAAAGCGGTTCGCTGGCTGCTTTGCAAATTTCGGCAAAATCTTCTTCCCTGTCCGCTGTTTGCAGCTACAGCATAAATGCAACCCAGGCATTTATATATTTCCGTGTTCCTCCCAAAATAGACACATCCGTGTGTTTAAAAGAATAAACGGATATTTCTGAGGCTGCAAGGGCGGGGGGAGTACAATAATTTCTTCCTTCTAATTCAAAAGTTCCAGCTTTTCCTGCTCTGGATTAACTACCAGAGCAGGTATTGTAGAGAGAGACAGAGAGACAGAGAGAGAGAGAGAGACAGAGAGAGAGAGAGAGACAGAGAGAGAGAGAGAGAGAGAGAGAGAGAGAGAGAGAGAGAGAGAGAGAGAGAGAGAGAGAGAGAGAGAGAGAGAGAAAGAGAATGAGAGACGGGGGGAGGGAGAGAGAGAGAGGAGAAAGGAAAGAAAGAGGACTCAGAGATACAAAAAGGTAGTTTGCTTGACAAGATGAAATCTCGGCCACGGTTCCCCACCCCACCCCCACTCTTATCCCCCTTGCAATTTCCCAGGAATTCTGAAGAGAATTGGGAATTTCAAGAAGTGCATCCGGAAATTAAGGAAGTCTATTTAAGAGAGCCTGTAACTCAGGAGGCTGGGATTTGAAGTCAGCCCTGGACTACTGTTGCACTCAGCACAGATGTAATCGTCCCTCTTCAACTTCATCAATGTGTGTACAGACCGCGATGTCTAGTTCTTGCCTTTGAAATCTAAAGCTAGCATTTCCATCCAAGAAGTCAGAGCTACAGCAAATTACATTTTTGTCCCTTGAATGAGAGCAGGATCATTGAATGGATCTCGTGATATTTCAGGCTTTAAACGTAACGGAGAGGCAGCAGTGAACAATGCCTCGTCACAGCTAATACCATCCACCCAGTTGGCTTTCTTTTGCATCTGGATCTATCACACCGCGTTTTTTCTTTCACTTTCGCAGGAGGCAAAATGCAAAAGCTTTAAGCAGAAGGCAAAGTTTCGAGGAAAAGCAGATGCTGATGTTTGTTTTTTAAAGTAGAACGACTGGAGTCTGCCTACCGCTTGCGACAATAATGTTTAAAAATTCCTTCTGATGTACTTATATACTGCCAGCCTTCCTCCCTCCCGCCCCCCACCTCCCCCATCCCCTCCCCCAGCTTTAAGATTTAGACCAAAGAGTCAAATGGCCAAGAAATAGCAAACCCAGGAAAAGCTTTTGTGAAGATATTATAAAAGGTTGGCTAGAGTGGCCTTTTTTTTTTTTTTTGCCAGGTGGTTTGTTATTCTGGATTCCTATTTAGATTTACACACACACACACACACCCTTTTGCATATGGCAACATGATTTAGTAACCATTTCAAAATCACCTTCTCTCTCTCCTTTTCCACCTTTAAAATACTGGCAATATGGTTGGTTTTGAAAAACAAGTAGAATATTTTGTATATATCGTCTTAACTAACGGAACAATCCATTGGGTCAAATAGAGAAAAAGAAAGGTCAGGAGACCTGGGAAATGTCTTTCTCTATTATACATGCAAGCGCCTTCTGTACCTGCACTTAGGCACCTTACACTTACACATTTTTAATACTCCTGCTATGCATCTTTCTTCCCGTCCAATACATTCTTTTGTTCCTTTAACTTCCCCATCATGTGTGTGTGTATGTGTGAGTGTCAGTGTGTGGACGTGGGCGTGCATGCGTGCGCACACACACACACGCACGCACACACAGAATGTGACAGACAGCTTTCTTGTGGCCATCAGTACACGTTGCATAGCCGAGGTCTTCTCCAGGCACATTGGGGGTCGAGCCCGATAAAAAGAGCTAGCAGAGGCCCCTGAGCGCTCACACATGAAAGGCAGGGGACTTTAAGATGGATTTGCATGCACACAGGGGATTTCGATCAATAGCTACCAACATTTATGGCTTAGATTATTAATGCGAAGACTGGCCAAAAGAATGGGGATGAAAAATTAAAGGTGTCTGTTATCAATTATGCTTAAAGTTATGCAATAATTTACTTACTTTGCCTGGATGTGCAGATCCAGATGTATGAAGTACTATTCCTCAAAAGCCAGGGGGTTTCTTTGCTAAATTTGTTAACCATGTCAGCCGCCTCTACAATCAAAGACGAACCCAATTCAACTGATAGACTATATTCAATTTTTTAAAAAAAATTAACTTCCATGTTCTCAGATGCATGTGCATATGTGGGTGGGTACGCCCAAATTGACATTTATGTGTACAGTCATCTCTGTGGGTTCAGGGAGTCCTGTATTGTGATTTTAGGCATATATGTGATATGCACGGAGTTCATTAATTAAATGTGACTATTTACCCAGGGAGGGACACATAATCTACATTTTACAGTAAAGAGGGTTTTGGCTTTGGAGACAAAGCTGCTTGCTAAAGGAAGATCCTCTCTAGAAAAATGTGCAGATAGAAATATATTCTTAATATCCACTTCCACATTTATTGTAAAAAAAAAAACAAAAACCAACACTTTTGGTTTTTAAAGGGATGGGTTGTGAAGATAAGAACATATTTCTCTTTCCATATGGGTGTGCTACATTCACCTGATGCTCTATTTTGATTTATTTTCCCTGTATTCTATGTTTAAATACCATTGCAATTCAGTCTGACCTCTTTCCTCTGCAGCGAAGTAAAGCACACGGCATTTACAGTCTTTTAAATGGTTAGCTGGGAAATGCAGCAGCAATTTGCTGGGGTAGTTTACTAATGGGGAAAGTTCTTTTGAAAACCTGAAGGAAAACCAAAGAGTACTTTTGCATTTCTACGCTGCAACTGTTATATAATTAAAACATGCAGGAGCATTAAAATAATCCTTTTCCTTCAAGCTTTCACCCATACATACATAATTTAAATGAGGACATCTCCCACCCATCCCTTCCCCACCACCACCTAACCCTTCACCATATACATTTGTTTTAGTGCTGGATGGGCAGATTTTGTCCAAAGTGAATTCAGACAGAAAAGAGTATGAGGGATGTTAGGAAGCCCTCGAAAATGCAAGTGTACTGGTTAGAAGAATAAAAGCAGCCCCTACGACTGGGAACCCTAAGCAACCTTAATACTTAGGACATAACTGAGGATAAAATGATTTCTAAAATCTTGCATGGCTGAATTAGTTGAGGCTCTGGGACAATAAAATCTTGTGTGGCAGTCAAAAGTTCTTTAGCTAAATTTATCTAATATTACACTTCTGCTTTTGGAGAGGGGGAAATGGGAATGAGGAGGAAGAAAGAGCTAAAGGAAGGAACAACAAATTATAAGTCAGTATATTTTCCTCAATTTTTTTCTTTTTGTCTCTTCCAAACAAATCAGGGTAAGTCTCCAAAAGGGCCTTCCTTCTGTTCTGAGGCATTTTAAAATCCTGTTTTCAACAGAAGTTTGGGACACAGAATATATGCCATGTTGTCTACTGACCCATAATCAAAACGCAGTGACCTCCTACCCTTTTTTTGCTCCCCTGACCCATCTTGAATTCAATGCAGCCTTTATAAATTTGCAAATCCTTGGAGGTAAAGGGGTTTTTGTGAGGCTTTGTTCTGAAAAAGCCTTAAGAGTGTGCTTTCTAAATTAGACAAAGGTAAAGCAACAAACCCTCTTGGACAAGATTTTATACAGGTGTGCTAATAAGCAACTCTTCGGATAACACATATTGAAGCTAAAAAGCAGTTCTAAACAGAGGAGACAAGAGGGCTATGTGTTGTTTCAAAGGAGGGTGTGGTACAATCACTTTCCTGATGTAAGAAATGGTTAGGCCACAGTCTTCCTGCTCTCCTCATCTCCAAGGACTGGGGGACCCTAGTGAGCAAGGAAGGAATGGGGGCGGGGGGAAGGGGAGGGCAGAAAAGAGAATGGGAAGGGAGGTAGGAAGGGAAAGAGAAAGAAAGGAGCAAGACCTGATCTAAATCTACAGACACATTCCCTTATCTTTCCTGCTATCAGCCAGTTTAAAGGACACCATAATTATGATGGTGATAAGACAATGCCTGCTTATGTGTACTGAATAAATAAAGAATGTTTACAGCTCAAGAATCTTTTAATTCCAATTAAATGCTATCACAGAAAAGCCACTTTTCCTACTGCAAACGCCTTTCCCCCCAATTGTCTTGTTTTGTTGCAGTATTTTTCCTATGAGACACAAGGGCCTTCACAATTGATCCTGGATATAGGAAAAAAAAAATCCGAGATAGTAAGGTTCAAAGTTGATATATTAAATAATATACAAATACCCAAACCACAATTTATTTGGGTTGCCCAAGTTTTTGTTTATTTGACACAAGGACTAAATGTGTAGACACTAAAATGATGACGCTAAGTGTTGAGGCCTATTGCTGAAGCCATTCTGAAATTCCCAGCGCCCACGAGGGGAGAGAGGAAGACAAGACACGGGGCCCCTGCGGTCTCAGGGAAGGGAATCCTCTGGTTGTGTTGCTCTGGCCCCAGCCCAAATCCTTCTCCGAGCTCTGGAGCCAATCGCTGGCTTCCACCGCTGCAGCCCCCCTCCCGGGAGCACACACAAAAAACGGGAGGTCAAAAAATCGCAAGTTCACATTTATGGATACACAAGTATCATTTCATATTCATGACTTCAGCAAATCACATTATCATCAGATTTAAACAGGGTTTGGGGCAGGGATGCCCATCAGGCTGGGCACACACTCACCGGAAAATTCGCTTTTTAATTTTGGAACCTTAGAGTGAAAATTAAGTCTTTTAAGTTTGAAAACTTACTTTTCACTCCCGAGGCCAAATTTTACACTAATAAATTTCAAATGAACGCTTCTCTTTAAGTCGTTCCACAACATTATAATTCAAACTTCTATTTCCTGCCTTTTTCAGTTCTAGTATTTCTTTTTTTAAAACACATGGCACAACAAACGTTATGTGAAGCGCACTGGTTGGGTTAAATGCCGACACAGACCTGCCTTTCACTCCATCTGTCTAAATAGCGCATTGCAACGTCTAACTTAAAAAAAAAAAAATACTTTCGCCGAAGAACTATTCAGTATTTCTTGGCAAATTCCATTTGGTGATATAGCGCAAAAATACCGTGGTGAAAAACGTCAGGCTATTCGTAAGTTTCCGGGGTAGTTGCAGGCCCTTTTCCTTTTGAAAATTTAGAGCTCCAATACCCTCAATTCTACTGGCAGAATTAGGGTGGACTTAGAGGGTCCTAAACGTGACCAATTCGCTAGGGCGGGGGGCTACAGCTAGCAGCAACGTGCTCGGCAACTTAATCCTACGCTGAAAGAGGGCAGAGAGCGAAAGAGAATGGAATACAAACTCTACCGACAGTCCTAGCCACTCTCCAGGTGGACTGTGTATTTTGAGGCTGATGGGAACGTCTGGTGTTTGGAGCAAAAAGAAGAGAAGGTAAGTGTTTGTCCTTGCACCCGCCAGCCCGCGCAGAAACAATGAAAGAACAAAGGGAACCACTTCCCCATCGCTACATTTTCTGAATCTCCTTCGTTTCCAGCCAGAAAGCCGGCGAGGGGCTTCGCTTTACCCTGCTTTAAGTAGTTGTGCATCGGTTGTTGAAGTAAGAATGAGGAAAAAGTTGAGCGGCAGCGTAAATATGGACTAAATGATAATCCTAAGGGCTTGCTCGAGCGAGCCTCCGCCGCGCCAACCTCGCAATTCACAGCAGAAGTTGCTGAACGCGTAGAGGCAAAGCCACGAAACAACCTTCCGGCAGCAGATCTCCAACTCAGTCATTTAAACGGCCTTCCTCGCTGTTTGGAGGGGTTTATGCCCACAAAACCAGAGGGTTCTGCCGAGGGGAAGAGAGGGCTACTGTTCAGGGCGTAAAACGATCTCTGCAGCATCAGGAGGAGTTTTAGGAAGGAAAGGGGACTCCAGCACCGGCGGCCGGGGGAGCGGGTCGGGCTTGAGCGCGCCGCTTTGGGGCCTGGGCAGAGCCTGCCCGCGTGGGTCTGAGCGTGAGGGAGCCGCTGGGCTCCTACCGCGGTGGGTGTGGGAGCTCAGGGCTGTGGGACCCCATGAACGTGGGTGTGTGGGGGCAGCGCCGTGGGACCCTATGAACGTGGATGGGGGGGCGCAGCGCCGTAGGACCCCATGAATGTGGATGCGGGGGGGCGCAGGACCGTACGACCCTATGAACGCGAATGTGTGGGGGCCGCGGGTACCCTACGGGCGTTGGGTGTGGGGCTCAGCGCCGTGGGATCCTATGAACGTGGATGTTGGGGGGCGCAGGACCGTAGAGTCCTATGAACGCGGATGTGGGGGGGCGCAGGGCCGTGAGACCCAATGAACGTGGATGTGTGGGGCGCAGGGCCGCGGGTACCCTACGGGCGGTGGGTGTGGGGCGCAGCGCCGCGGTCACCCTATGGACGTGGGTGTGGGGGCGCAGCGCCGCGGGCACGGGAAGCCGGTTTTACAGCGCCCCCCTTCCGTATATTACCTGCCCCGTTACAGTGACACATGTTTATGTTTATAGTCCCGGTTGGGAGCAGCGTCAAGAGCCGCCGCCGGGGGAAGGGAGGAGGGAAGAGAGCGAGGAGTGAGCGCAACCACCCCCACTTGTTGTTAAAGCAAATTTACTGCGTGATCGCCGGCCGGGTGGGGGCGGGGCGGGAGCCGGCGGAGGGGGCGGGGCGGGGGCCGGGAAGGGGGGGTGACCGGCCTGATGGGGGTGGGGGGAAACCCGGCCGGGTCGGGGTGGGGGTGGAGAGGGGGGAAAGCCCGGGCGGTGGGGGCGGGGCGGGAGAGACGTTCGGGTGGGGGATGGGGGGAAGCGGGACCAGGGGGCGGGGTGGAGGAGCAGCCCGCGGGGAGCCCCGGTCCCGAGGCGGCGGTGGCCGAGAAGCCGCTGCCGGGACGTCCACGGGGCTCAGCTCGCCAGCCCGGCCTGACCTCTGACCCCGCCGCTCTCCCCCGGCGCCGCGGCCGCCTTTACCCAGGATCCCTCGCGCGGGCTGCGCTCGTGCCGAGCTCGAGTCGGTCGGATCTTCCATTCCGCGCTCCCCCGCCCCTGCTGCCGACCCCGGAGGGCTTTCCGACGGGGAACCCCCGCCCCGCCCCCACCGCACCCCACCCCCAGAGCCCAGCCCGGCGGGAGGGGCGGGAGCGCGGAGCCGGGCCGCCCCTGCCGGGCCTGTGGGGGAGGGGAGGGGACACCGGCCGTCCCCCTGCCGCCCCGGGCCCTGCTGCCCGCCATTGGCCGCCGCACCCCGCGCCCTCTCCCTGCCCCCGCGGCCCAACCTCCGAGCTGTGAGGGGAGGGGGAAGGATGCCCGTCCTCTTCCAGCCTCCCTCCAACTTAATTATTTTCCCGGGATGAAAAAGCAAACTGTGCCCGCTGCCCCATCCGTTTCCCGAGGTCGGCTGACCCCCCCGGAGGTCCCCGTGCACCCCTCTTTCCCCGGCCGGAGAGGCGTGGGAGAAAATCCTCGGGCTCGCCGCGTGCCCTGGACACAGCCCCGGGCCTGGGCCGCGCGAACGGGCAGTTCAAAATGACGGTGTGCAGGGGAGGCGATAGAACTAGGGCTCAGAGCCCTCGGGCCGCTTTCGGACGCCGTCAGTGCGTTTTAAAAAAGTGTTTTAGGAACGAGAGGTATTTGGGGGTAAAGGTTTTACTGGATGTGCGGTATTTCCTTCTAGACTTGGGGCTTCCTGAGGGAAATAGAAGTCAGCACTAACAAGCGAGACGTCCCAACCAGTTCTTGAAAATTTGGAAAAGATGTTAAGAGTTGGGAGGTGCCGCGGCAAGAGCAAGTCCCAGAGGCCGGGCCGGGGCTGAGGGCGGCGGGGAGGCCGGGTCGGGCCTCGGGTAGGCTGTCGGCGGAGAGGCCGGGTCTGGGGAGGCGGGGAGGTTGGGGAGGCCAGAGAGGCCGAGGCGGGCCTGGGGGAAGCAGGCGGCGGGGAAGCGTGGAGGCCGGGGCTGGGGGAGGCGGGCGGCGGGGAAGCGTGGAGGCCGGGGCTGGGGGCGGCGGGCGGCGGGGAGGCCGTGGAGGCCGGGGCTGGGGGAGGCGGGCGGCGGGGAGGCCGTGGAGGCCGGGGCTGGGGGAGGCGGGCGGCGGGGAGGCCGTGGAGGCCGGGGCTGGGGGAGGCGGGCGGCGGGGAGGCCGTGGAGGCCGGGGTTGGGGGAAGCGGGCGGCGGGGAGGGGTCCCCGGCCTGGCGCGGCTCCCGCAGACCGGCAGCCGCGGCGAGCTGCCAGGAAGAGGGGCGAGCCTGGCCCGCGCTGTGGGAGACAAGGGGAAGCGGCGTGGGCGGCTTATACAGCGGTGAAGACCCGGGGACCCGTGGGGACCCCGCAAAGCTGGAGCGGTGCACACAGCGTTTTCAATAGCTTTAACCGTGTGGGATGCCGGAGCTCGGAGGAGTGCGGAAAAGCACGTTTCGTGTCTCCGTTTGGTCGTACTCGGATCTTTGTTGTATACCAGAAGTCTAAAAGGAAGGGCTGAGCCAGCCCCAACAAAAACAGCCTTGATTTCTTAACGTGAAATGCGTTTTCGAAATGACGGTTATGTTCAAAAGGGAAAAACTTGTAATTTGCCTTTAAGCCACATTTTGTAAGCAAATAATTGCAACCCACCTACGAAACTGTGCTTGTTCTCCGTTGCGAGGCAGAAAGAAAAAAATAATTCTGGCAAACGTCACAGTTAAGAAAAAAAAAATCAAGATTTCCAACAAGTGCTCGTGAGTCTTGTCGACAAGACCAAAGTCATTGTGCGACAAAGCTCATGAAATCATTTCGATCCTGTGGCCCAAACCTTTCTGGGGCAAGATAGTAATTTCAGCTTAGATTTAAAATTGACTTTGAGGAAATTCCTTCTAAAATACCCATTACTAGTCTGTGTCTTTTGCAGCACGTTTCTCAAGGTGGATTTTTAAAAACCAATTAGAATTGATCTCTGAAGGAATATTAAATTTCCACGTCATCATGAAAACATTTGACAAGAGTTTTGAATTACAAGAAAGAAGTTCGCAGATGATGTTCATAAATAGCATCTGTTTGAAAAAGACGCCTTAAGAGTCATTTAAAGGTTGTGATGGTTGAGATTTTGCATTTGAAATGCTGGAGAAGTTGTTTGCGTTTATAACAACTCTATCGTTTTGCGGGAATTCTTTCTAAATTTGCATTTTCTCACGGAAATCATTATTTTTTTTCCATACGGGAGAAATTCTGATATAATAAATCATTTGAAGCTTAACTGCGGAAAGGTTTGAACAGAAAAAAGGTTGTTGAAAATTAGATATTCTCTGTTCATTCCATTCCATCCTCCCTTAGTTCCCCTCCCCCCCCAGCTACTTGGGCTCAATTTACATTTTTTATTTAAAAGTCTTCGAATATTTCCAATATTTTACAAGTTTATCCCCGCTCTGTATTTGATAGTAGAAGGTGAATCTGTTTACATCTTCTTTTACTACTTCAGGCATTTTTTTGTTGCTTTCATTTAAAAAAAGAGAAGCCATGATATACTTCTGAGAAAAACAACAACAGGGCAGAAAAAAGGGTCTGAATGGAGGTGGGGACGGAAAGGGACATGCAGCATTCCTGGGCAGTCTTTGTGATACCTTTCTTTATGTCATATTTTCCACTCCTACTTGCACCAAGGATCATTGCTGTTTTAATTGGGGTAAAGTGCCACGATGTAAAAATCGCCTCCATTCTAGCCCTTAAGCGGCACAGTAAAATAAGGCTGATGAAAAGTGATTGGAGGCTAGTGTGTTTAATTCACCAGGAATGTTAAGCTTCATAAGATTCACCCTATGGGGTCATGTTGGTCCTTGGCACTGTTACTGTACAGATTCAAGGAGTAAATATACACATTATAGGTTTTAAAAATCTAAGATGTACTAGCAAACAGTTCATTAGTGGAAGGAATAAAAAAAATTGAATTTGTCATCCTAATTCATTCTGGAACACAATGCAATTAATTAACATATTCTTGGTGTGGTTTCTGAATATGGTGAGCAGTGCCCCCTTTTTGGAGAGGTAAATATTTAAATTTCAAAAAGTGGCCTTCTTTGGTCCAAATAGTATTTAGCAAATCAGTTTAATTCCATTTTTTTCTCAATCAAGATATATTTCATTTCTTTCAAGGTTCTCTTCCATTTCAAAAATCGATTTTCCTCTTTTCCATGTCTAGAATCTTTTCACTGAGATAACCTTGTTGTATCCGTAAACAGACAAGTATGTCACTTTAATCACAACAAATGCAAATCTTAAAGGTCAGCCAAAAATAGGAATATGGACCTTACAATCCTATCCTTGCATTATATTGATGATACCCTGAAAAGTCAAAGTGTAACACCTTTAAGTATTGTTCCTTCATAGAAAAAAAAAACCCCAGCCCAACTGTGAAGGGTTACCAGGGTGTCTGTAACACCCAGAATTTCTGGAGGCAGCTTTTAGATATTTCTCTATTGGTAAATTACGTGGTGTTTTACGCCCCCCCACCTCAAATGTAAGTGCAGCCAGTATTATCAGTTTAAAAGCAAAAGGAGTAGCTCTAAAGCCAAACACAAGATTAACCAAACCAAACCCTTTAAAGTAAATATTAGTCCTTGATTCTTAAAAAAGATTTTAAATTTAGATTACACAAATCTATATTTCAGAATTTCCTAACCAAACTTGCCAAAAATTAACTGTATTCAACAATATCAATTATGTTTGATTGTAAATTAGAGTCTATTTTGTAAAAAAAGGGATAACTTTTCCATAAAAAGGTGTGGTTAACATTTGAAACTATCTAAAATATGGTCAGTTCTAAACTATCTGGAAAGTAAAATTTCTTCACCTATATTAACTTCAACTATTGAACAATTTTAAGGAAACCAACTTCTTATCTGAAATTTTCTGTTAATCTTTATGTTACTTAGAAGTTCTAATTCCATTTTACATCCAAAATAGTCTTTACTCTGAGGAATTAAACTCAGACTGCAATTAGCTTTGTTTTAAATACCAAAATTATATACTAAACAAGCATTTATTGAGGGTCTACTAAGTGCAAGACGTTTGCTAGGTGTGAATGGTGAGTAAAAAAAACATCACCCATTAAGATTAACCTGTCTCATTAAAAGGAATTTTCCAAAAGCCATGAACAGAATCTCAATTCAAAACATAATTGAAACTAATACCTTATAATGAATTTACGAACAATATTCCGTATTAAAGGTATCATGCAGATTTGTATGTATAGAAAAACAATATTTATGGTGAGATAATTAACAAAACTGGTTTCAAAGATACTTCAGCATTTTAATCATAGTAGCTAGCATACTTATATGACTCATAATAAACTTTCTAGGTAAAAGGTAAGAAGCGGGGGCACCAAAGAAACAAAACAAATTTTATTCAGAGATTCCTTTATGTAAAAGAGGATTGATCAGAAAGTTTGTACAGCTTATAAAAAATTACCTTTTTGTGTTTCCCAACTAATTCATTTAGAAACAACATTATAGTTTCCAGTAAGGTTTAGTAGATAAATTACTTTTAATAATTGCTTTTTGTTAAAAAAAAAACAAACCCCAACAACTCAAGATCACGGCCAGTATAGATTTTTAAACACTTTCTGGGAGTCAAGAACCTGCCTTAAGGAGTGTCTATTCTTAGCATCATACAAATATATTTCAACAATGGGTATAATAGACTATAATATGCATAAACAGAAGGCAAAGAAAACTTTAACTTTAAAAAGGAGGTAAATATAAGCAGTATTAAGCTATGAACCAAATGTGGCTTTAAATATTTCACAGTATCTATTTATGTAAATGATTATGGAAAAGCAAATATGGAAGTTTGGTGCCTAGGTTTAGGAATAAAGAAAATTATAAGACATGTTACCCACAGGAAAAAAAAAACAGTTTCCCATTATAGTAGGGTTAGAGGTTACATCATAAAATACTTCACTTGAGTTTTTCTGGTTCGCCTCAGATGATTAGTTCAGAGAAATAGATGAGCCAATCCTCAGTTGACTGCTGTTATGTGAAGAAAATGAGAGAGATTTTGTTTTATTCTTTAGGTATCAGGTGCGTTTTTACAAAGGATATTTTGAGAATCTGGAATCAGATTTTAAGGTTAATATTATTTTAGGAGATTAAGTTGTCCTAAATTATTCTATAAATTCCATAATCTTTTTTTTTTAACATTACCTTGTATTTTATAAAAATTTATCTATTCAAATGAGTGTATTACAAAAAATTGGCTAATATATAAATCTGCACCCACGTATATTTATGTAATTGATCACTCAGAGGACAAGTTTAATTTACTTGCTGCTATATTTCCTGCATCCAGTCTCTGACACACAGTAAATGCTTAATAAATATTTACTGAATGAATAATTAACGTATATCTGAACTATTTTATATCTGCTATTTTCTTTTTCACTTAATTTTTATAGGACTATATACATATTGCACTTCTGATATATACCTTATCAGAAAAAAATTCTATGTCTGGTACAAGAGTTAAAATCAAAGTCACTCACACCGATTATGTGTTTTTATTCTAATTTTCATATGTAAAATATAGCATGTTAAACATCAGTTGACAATTACTAACCCAAAATTGGCTTATATTTTTCAACATGTATATGTACATCTTTAATGATAGTTCTGCTTCAGATACTATTGTTTATATACTGGCCTGTTGTTATGAAAGTGTATTTTCTCTCTCATTTTTATTTAAAAAATCTCTATACAATGATTTTTTAAAAAACAGTAAGTGTTTATCTACTTTTCCTTTATTAAGAATCACAAAATAGGGTGAGGTACTCATTCTTTATAAATTATTTTCAACAGAAGAACTAAATTCCAATGCACTAAAAATAACACAAATATATTTAAAAATAATTTGGGGCATTAAGACTTGGTTGTGATTTTTGAGAAGGGACGTTTCAAATAGATTTTAACTCAAAATTACTGTATGTTAGGAATCTGAGCAGGAATTGGTTATTGAACTGCTTTTCTTTATATAAGGGCAAAGGTAAAATACAAAACAACACAGTGTTGCTTAAATGCAGTTTTTAGTTTTCTAAATATCAAAAGCATTTTAAGTACATTGTTATATCTTCAGAAATTTACTAATTGTTGCCATCATTCCCTAAAAAGAATTTGCCTTTTATAAGTATACAATCTTGTACTAATCTTTTCTAAATGCAGTAATACAACTAATAGAGAATTGCCATTTTTGTGTCTCTCATGTACATTTTCTCCCTACTTGTTAGCAGGTTTTCAATACTGTAGATATGTCACTTAGATTTTAATACATTGTATTTCCAAAAAGGTGCTTGATTATATTGTGTTATAATTGTTAAAACCGATTTTCAGCAAATGATTTAAGAGGGAAAACAGCTATGCCACCGCTTTTTTTTCTTTATGAGAATATTTGGAATGCTTGTAAAGCTTAAACCATTATCTTTTGGTGACCGACTAGATCTTGGGACCCTTCACCCTTTAGCATTGTATGACTGCATTTCCAGATCATCCCATTCTATTGCTAATTCCTGATCAAGGACCATTTTCTACCTGTAAGTTATTAACCCAAACCATGAGTTCGCTTTGTAACTGTGCCTGTCATTGAGACAATCTATCCATACATAGCAATTTCATGCTAAACTTTCATAATTAGACACTGCTTTTGCTTAACATCAATAATGGGCTTAATTGGCTGCATAGAGGGTGCGGGGGACAGTGGACGACGTCACAGCTCAAGTGTTCGGCATCCAGGTACGTTCCTTCATCTACTCAGATAGGCCCAATCCACTTTCTATGGGCCTGGGAGCGGGGGCGGGCGCGCCCATCTTCGGCCACCCAAGTGCCCTCCGGTTTTCAGCGTCACTTTGGAGAAGAGAGCCAGGGCTGAAGGATCCTCCACGCCAAGTGACCCACTCTTTGGTTCAGAGCTGATCCTCTTTTGGGGGACCGACTAGCGGAACTCGGGTTCCTCCACCCTTCTGCACTGGAGGACCGCGTGTCTAGGTCATCCCATTCTCGGCCAACTCCTCATCAACGACCCTGAGCATTGCCGGTATTACCCCCGCGCCGGGTTGAGGGTGCGGCAGGGGTTCCACTCCCACTCGCGGCGCACTGCGCGTGAATCCGCGCGGCCGGCGCCCTCGGGTCCTGACTAGACGCGCGGAGACCGGCAAGCGTGCCCGGCGCTGCTCCGCAGGCCCGCGTCGGCAGGTAGGCTGCGGTGGCGCACGTCAGACCCTCGCGCCGCGCCTCGGCCACGCCGCTCGCGCCGCAGGAGGCGGCCCAACGTCCCCGCCCACGCGCGCGCTCGCATCAGTCGTCTCCGCGTTGGCTCGTCCGGCCTCCGCGCGCCGCCGGCCCCGCCCCTCCGCTCCCTCCTCCCTCGCGGCGGGCGGCTGCAAGCCGGCGGGGGAGGGACGCGCCGGAGGTGGGCGGGGCTCCGGCGGCTTCGGTGGCGCGCACGCACGCGGCCGCGCCTCCGCCGGGTCTCCGTTGGCCCGCCGCGGGCGGCGCGCACGCCGAGGGACGCCCGCCGGGGAAGCGCGGCCCCGCAGCCTTCGCCCTGCGCGGCTGCCGGCCCGCGGCCCAGTGCGCCTGTGCGGAGGCCTACTCGGCGATGTGCGCCCTCGCCGGGCTCCGGCGCTAGCGGCCGGGCTGAAGGGGGCGGAGGGCGGGGAGGCGGGGGCGTCGGCAAGGACATGGCTCCTGACTCCTACGCGGAACGTGAGTGACCGAGCGGCTGAGCCCGAGTGAGCGAGCGGCGGCGGCGGGGGGCCGGGCGCGGGCGGCGGGCGGCGGGCGGGCGCGCTCCGGGCCTGCATGTGATTTTAATGGTGCCCCAACTCCCTCTTAGATGGTCTCTAGCGACCGGCCCGTGTCACTGGAGGACGAGGTGTCCCATAGTATGAAGGAGATGATTGGAGGCTGTTGCGTTTGCTCAGACGAGAGAGGCTGGGCCGAGAACCCGCTGGTGTACTGCGACGGGCACGGCTGCAGCGTCGCGGTGCATCAAGGTAAACACCCAACGCCCGCCGCCAACCGCCGCCGCGGGCGCAACCGCCGCCCCTCCCCCGCCCGCCCGCCCGGGCTCAAGGCCGGGGCCGAAGCCCGGGAGGCCGCGGGCGCGCCGGTCCGTGCCGGCGGCGGCGCTCACGGGGCGCTCCGGGCGCACGCCCTCCGGTGTCACCGCGCCCTGGGCGGGCGGCGGCGAGCGGGTGCCCCTCCCCCTGTCACCGCGGCTGCCTCGGGGCAGGACCGGCAGATCCCTCCCCTGCCCCGGTCGGCTGTGTCCGGCGTGCGGCTGCGGACCTGGGACTTCCTGGGCTGTGCGGTCGCGCCTGGGGGTCCCCGCGGACTGGGGTCCCCGTGGAGAGGCTCGCCGCGGTGTAGCGGCGGCGGGGGTGTCCCGGCCGAGCACCCCTCCTCAGGGCTGGTGGATGAGGCAATTGGGGGTGGGGGCTGCCCCAGGACCCTTTCTCAAGGGAAGAGGAGGGGGTCTTGTCAGTGACTTGGGGGAGCGCCTTCATTTATTTCTGAGTGTTTCCAAAATTCGGGGAGTTTTCTGGCCATTGAATTTTGTGGCGTTTTCCAGTGCACGTGGTAAGGAATGAGGGTCGAAACAGCCTGGATGGTGCATGGTGGCTCCCACCCTCTTGGGTGCACTCACTATCCTGCCCCATTCCCATCTCTCACTCTGGCCCTGAGCGAGGGGTGGCACCGGAGAGAACACTACCACCTGGGAGGGGTGGAGAATCTGAACAGAGGGTGAGAGTGCATTCCTCCTGGAATGAAATTTCAGACCTGGGAGGGGATAGCTCGGAAGTACTGGTTAGGATTCTGAGATAGAATTTATCTGAGAATATAGTTATTCTCGTTTTCTTTTAAAGAAGAGTTATATAGTACATCTTCCTTTTTTAAGGAGTAGAAATAATGTGTCAAAACTAGGTATTGGTTATAAAGTTTCCATTGCAGTTCTCATTGGCTTATGAAAATATTATAAAAATGTTCATTTAATCTTTTATTTTCCTTTCTAGAAGTAATTCCAAATTAAAAGTCACATTTTCTTTATAGGGAAGAAGAGAGGAACTTAAATTAGGTTTTTAAGAGCAAAATTTTTTGTCACTGATGCTGTGTTTCCTGGTTGATGGAAAAGTTTTACTCTGACATTTACAACTAAAAGGGTTAGTTTAGGTGTTTTAAAAACTATCTGCTAATTCTATATTTTTGTAAGTGCTTTCCAGTATTTAAAGTATTTTCAAGTTCCCTCTGAGAAAGTTAGTGGGAGAATGTCAATAGTTTTAGATTTTTGAAAGTTTGCCATTTTAAACTGAATATTCACCAATTTTAAGAAAATACCCATGCTATTAATAGATCTATTGTTGGAGCATTCACATTGCATATTTAGAAATAAACATACATGCCACTTTTTAGTCATAGTTTTATTGAGATATAACTGACATACAATTCACCCACTTAAAGTGTACTACTGAATGAATTTTAGTATGTCCATATATTCATAGAGTTGTGCAAGTATTTTCACAATCGATTTTAGAGTATTTTCATCACTCTCATAAGAAATCTAGTACCCTTTAACAGTCACTTCTCATTTTCCCCCTGGTTCCTGCAGTCCTAGGCTACCATAAATGTACTTACTATATCTGTGGATTTGCCTATTTTGGACATTTCCTTTTTTTTGGTGCATGGACTGGGAATCAAACCTGGTCTCATGGCAGGTGAGCCTTCTGCTGCTGAACCACCTATGTAACCCCCCTTTTTTTCTCTTTCATTTCACTTTTAACATTGCATTTTGTTTCTTTTTTACGGTATCATGCTTGTTTTGAAAGGTGATTTAAAAAACATTTTCATTAGAGATCTGAAATGCTGTTTAAACTGTAGAATATAGGAATGGATGAATTTCTGTGTTCTTCCATGTAAAATTTCTCTGTTAAATTTTATGTAATGTTTCTTATAAACAAAGAAATAACTACAATGTGTAGCATGTTGTGATAGTTATTTAAATTAAATGACACAAAGATTTACATCTTAACATTTTTGTTAAAATACATTTTAATTTTTCTTAGTATGCTATCTATGTGATAAACGGAATATAAAGTGTTTTAATTTTCTATAAATAGGGAGTTTACTTGAATAGAGAGGTAGGGAGTTTGATAGGACTTTGAAAGAATATTTGATTTTCCATAATCCTTTAACTCTTCACATTTTAAAACACTTTATTTCCCAACAGCTTGCTATGGCATTGTTCAAGTACCCACTGGACCGTGGTTTTGCAGAAAATGTGAATCTCAGGAGAGAGCAGCCAGAGTGGTAAGGACTGTTTTGTCAGATTCATTGAAATACTTCAGTGAGGAGCTGAAGATACTGCTACACTCAGGGCGCAGCTTGCAGTGTGAAGGATTGTCAGTCTTCTCTTGAAATGTAATTGAAGAGAGAATTTGGGCCGTATAGTGACTTGCAGTTTTGAACAGACTTTGTAAAATATGAAAAACAAATTGAACCAAGTAAATATATGTTGATGGAACTTTGAAAACAAAAAATAGGAAGTCAGATTGTGACCTTATTAACTGTTGCTATGGAATGACGAAAGCTTAAAATGAGTTTGAAAATTAAAGTGGGTAATCATGGTTAGGTTATATTGGCAGTAGAGCACAAGGAAGCTAGGTATACGATAATTCTGCTAATTTCTGTTTTGTTAAAAAATCGCAAGAATTTTAATGCCTGTCATATTTTTTTCCTCCATCTGTACGTGCGTAATTTGCAGTGGCTCTCAGTATAATCACAGAGCTGTGCTGACATCACTACAGCCACTTTTAGAACATTTCAAAGCTCCATACCCCTTTTACCTACCTTATAGATGACAGTTAGCTTTGGTGTAGTACCTTTGTTGGAATGGATGGAAGAAAATTAAGATATTACTGTTAATTATAGTCTGAAGTTTGCATGGGTGCATTTTCCCCCCATATACCACCTTTTCACCAACACCTTGTAGTTGTGACATACATTTGTTCTAATTCATGGAAAAACATTCCTGTATTTGTGTTATTAACCACCTTCATCATCCACATCAGGGTTCACTATGTTAGACAGTCTCTTTTTTCATCCTCTAGCTTTCCTTCTAGTGATGTACATGACCCTAAACTTCCCCTTTCAACCACTGTCACACACATGATTCAACGCTGTTCTCTTTACACACCTGATAATGTGCTACCATTACCTCTATCTATTGCCAAACATTTACAGTCATGCTTGGGCAGTTTTTGATTGGCAGAAATAATGGTTGAGTAACCAATTCAGGATTCTGAGTCTCAGAGAAGTACTTTTAGTTATGTTGATATCTTTCATTTGGGTCTATGAATGCTCTGAGGCAGAATTACAGCTATTGTTCTAACATCAGAATAATAGAAATTAGAAAAGGAGGAGAAAATCAATCATAAGAATTTTAGGACTTGATTATATAATTGTCTACTCCTTGAAAATTTTTTTCCCTTTGTAGCATGTTATGGTTTGGGGTGGATGGTCCACCAAGCAAAGGAAGTTGTGCTTTGGTTTATTATTAAGCGCCAACAATGAGGTGAAACTTCCCCAGAGGTTGTCACCAGTAGATTCAAGGCCAGAGAAAAAGAAGAAAATAGAAAGTTGGGTATCAAGAGAGGAAGGATAAAGAGATCATGAATTGGGACTGGTAGAATGCTGGAATTATTTGCCTATTATCAAAGGATATTTGTTGCATATTCTCCATTGTCCCCTCTAAGGGCCTATGGTTAAGATGTCAGGGTGAATGAAGTAATTTATCTTAAAAGGTGTATTGGGGGGCACATTTTATCTCAGCTTTATTATGTGGCATGTGGAGGCCATTAGAGGTTATGAATAAGAGGCACTGCCTCCTGTACTGTATAAAAGATAGGGCACTTTGTAAGACACAAAAACTCAATCCCAGCTTATATAAACAAATATAAAAAGAAAGAAACAAACAAAAAATTAAAAATAAAACAAAGATGCAGGATCTCAAAATTAGAAATGTATTTGTGACTCAGGAATTGACTTAGTCTTAATCTTATTTCTTTTCTGTGTGTGCAATCTTCATTCTTTTTCTCCCTGCGTATTCTCTTTATTTGTGCCAATAAGCAATATCTGTTTCTAGTGCTTACTGTATGCCAGATAGCTATATTATACCACTTATGTCCTGTAATCCTCCTATCGAACCTGTGAGGTAGATGCTCTGTTATTCTCATTTTATGGATAAGGACAGCGTAGTTAAGAAAAGAAATATGTATCTAGTTGGAGTCTGGGCTGGGATTAGAACTGAGGTTTACCTTGAATGAAGAGCCCAGGTTCTCAACCACTATGGTATATAATACTACCTGCTGTGGTGAAAGATGGTAGTACAGTACCTCAGCTTCTGATATCTTCTGTCTCAAGAGACCAGCCCAGGTGAAGAGCTGAAATGACAGTCCGAATCTCATGGTCCCTCCAAAAAATGCTGGCTTGGCTTGGATAAATTACCTACCTGTGGATTAATTAGCCGTGGCCAGGCAGTAGGGTTAAGTTGTTTAGATGCAGTGAGGGAGAACTCTGTGGCTTCGGGATAACTCACTTCTTAGGGAAGGAGAAATTGTTGGTTGAAGTACCTTAAAAGATATTGAGCAATAAAGATCCAGAACAATAAAGCAGTGTTTTCAGAAAATTAGGTTGATAGTATACAGAATTGATTTTAGAAAATTAGGTTAATAGTATACAGAATTGATTTGAAAGTGGATGTTAGAAACTGGAAAATGTCAAATATTATTCCTGTAAAATGTGAAAGTAGAATGAAAGCAAGCATTGTGAAGGATGACATGACAGAAATGGGTGTTGGGTAAAGGAAAGGAAGTAATCAAAGATGATTCTGAGATAACAAGTTGGATCGCCCTGGGATGGTGACGCACCATTAATATAGTAATGTATGCTAACACCATTAATATATAACAATAACAGTAATAGAGGAAGACAGCAAATTTGAAAAGCAGGGGATCCTCTGTTTTGAATCAGTGCTTTTTGTTGGAAATTTAGGATTAAAGTTATGGAGTCGGATTAGGGTAGGAGCTGCATTGAGGAAAGACTTGAAACCAGCTGACATTTCTGTTGGACAGAAAGAAAATGGAAGCCAGAACTCTAGTAACTATCCACACTTGGAAGAGTAAAAGTATAAGTTGCTAAGGATGGGTAATGAACTGTAGGGAAAGGTGAACCTGCAGTGTACGGAAGCAACCCAGACATTTGGGTGTTCATGAAAGAATGGTTGGTAGTGACAAGTTGTCAAGAAAAGCTCTTGAAGGCAGTAGTTTTAGTTCATTGGTTTGCACAGAACTCTGGTTGTTGGGGACAGTGAAGGATGTAGGATTAGACTGTATGTTGAAAAAGTATAAGGAAAGAAGAAAATAAAAGTAGCTAGATGGGGGTCAAGGGAAAATGTGGATGGTTTTTAATAAAGGGAAACCCTTTGCAGATGGGCATAATCATTCAGAAAAAACCCTGGAAGTGCTTTATTCAACTAACGTAAATTTAGCACAGTTTTTAGTTAGAATTATTATATTGGTTAAGGGTTAAAACCCTGATAAATGTTTCTGTATTTAATGTGTATTCTGAGTTTAATGTGTATTTGAAATTTTATCAGCTTGCAAAATTTTAATGAGCTGCAGAGAGAGGATTTCAAATAATCTACTTTGAAAATATGTTGAGAATGAATGGGGCAAAAAATAAAATGGCCACAACCCCATTAAGAATTTGCATTATTAAGATGTTACTATATTAGCTCTGAATGAAAGATTTATTTCTTTATAGGTGATGAGCTGTATGTAACTTCCCTGCCACTCTGCCTCTTTTTATTGCGGTTCTTCCTGGCTTCTTCTGTTACAAAGGAACTGCTGGATGGAGTCAGAATCAGGGTCTTAGGGAATGATTTAAGATTGCATTGTTCATTTTGAAAATTTTTGCTTAAGGTATATACATTTTTAATTATTACAAAAAGTTTAATTACTACACATACAGGACATACTATGAATATATATGTATTCTTTACCCAGAATGGACAAATGTCAATTCATATTTACTTCAGAATTTCTCTTCTGCTTAAAAGGAATATTTTGAATTTAAAAATTTAAAATTTAAGAATTCAATTGAAGTTCTTTTTGTATCCTCCCCAGTCTGGTTGAAACATTATACTTTAAGTGTCTTTTGTGTCTGTGTGCTCATCTGGGTTTTTTGTTTGTTTGTTTGTTTCTTTGTTTTTGGCATGGGCAGTGTCTGGGAATCGAACCTAGGTCTCCAGCTTGGCAGGCCAGAATTCTTGCTACTGAACCACCGTTGCACCGCCACATATAGTTCTGTGTTGTTTTACAGGAGCAGTATCATACTGTACATGTGCTGTTCTGCATACAGATCTGTTTTATACTTTTTGTTTGTTTGTTCGTTTTGACATAGGCAGGCTCTGGGACTCTAACCCGGGTCTCTTGCATGGCAGGTGAGAACTCTGCCACTGAGCCACTGTTGCCCACCCAATTTCATGTGTTTTATCTGTTTTTTAGTATTCTGTGACATGACATTACCATCAATTTATTTATTCTGTTTTGCCATTTAAATTTCCAATTTTTTGCAATCGCACAGTGCTGCAGTGAACATCCTTGTAAGTATGAGGCTTATTCTTTCAGCACAGTCTAAGACTGTATCTCCTAGCTGAGTTTAACTTGTTTAAATTTATATTAATGGTGGACGCATTAGGACTTGTAAAAACTTGTTTCGTGTTAACTATTTACCATGCCTTTCTTCCTTTTTTCCTTCTGTTGGAGTGATTGCAATTTTTTTATTTCTGTTTGTAATCCTCTGCTGATTTGGAGGTTATTTGCTCTATTTCCTTTTTTTTTTGTGATTGCCCTAAAATTTTTTTTTAATAATTTTTTATTACTTAAAAAAAATTACAAGAAAGAAACGCAAACATCCTTAATATATATGCTCATTCTGTTCTACATATATAATCAATAATTCACAATATCACATAGTTGCATATTCATAATCATGATCATTTCTTAGAACAGTTGCATCAATTCAGAAAAAGAAATAAGAAGAAAACAGAAAAATAAAACAAGAACAGAAAAAGAAAAAAAAGAATTTTATATACCATACCCATTACCCCTCCCTTTCATTGATCACTAGCATTTCAAACTGAATTTATTTTAACATTTGTTCCCCCTATTATTTATTTTTATTCCATATGTTCTACTCGTCTCTTGACAAGGTAGATAAAAGGAGCATCAGACACAAGGTTTTTGAAATCACACCATCACATTGTGAAAGCTATATCATTATACAATCATCATCAAGAAACATGGCTACTGGAACACAGCTCTACATTTTCAGGCAGTTCCCTCCAGCCTCTCCATTACATCTTGGATAACAAGGTGATATCTACTTAATGCATAAGAATAACCTCCAGGATAACCTCTTTACTCTGTTTGGAATCTCACAGCCATTGAGACTTTGTCTCATTTCACTCTTCCCCCTTTTGGTCCAGAGGGTTTTCTCAATCCCTTGATGATGGGTCTCAGCTCATTCTAGAGTGTTTCTCCATCCCTTGATGCTGAGTCTCAGCTCATTCTGGGATTTCTGTCCTACGTTGCCAGGAAGATCCACACCCCTGGGAGTCATGTCACACTTGGGGGAGAGTGGTGAGTTTGCTTGTTGTATTGGCTGTAGACAGGGGCCACATCTGAGCAACAAAAGAGGTGTTCTTGGGGGTGACTCTTATGCCTAATTTTAAGTAGACTTGACCTATCCTTTGTTGGGTAAAGTTTCATGTGAACAAACCCCAAGACTGGGGGCTCAACCTATAGCTTTGGTTGTCCGCACTGCTTGTGAGAATATCAATAATTCAACTTAGGGAGTTTGAATTTTCCCCTGTTCTCATCATTCCCCAAAGGGGACTTTGCAAATACAAATACTTTTCCACTCACTGATCAAATTACTCTGGGGTTCATTGGGGCATCACTCTGGACAAACCAGTAAAATCTAATGTGCTACCCAAGGTTCCATGTACTTATGTTATTCAGCCAACTATCTACATAAGTTATATTAGGAGATGCACTAGTCAGAATATAAATTTTGTACCAAAAAAACATTTTTTGATCTAGTCTCACAGAGAAGTTGAAATTTTAAAATATTAATTACCATCTGTTTTCAGCACTCTGCAGTAATGACATTCCTTTGTTCTTCCTCACGCAAAAACATTTTTAAATTTGTACATTTAGTCATTATCATTATATAGTCTAGGCATTCCTAGATTATACCATCTCAATCTTTATCATCTATCTTTCTTTATGATTTCATTTGTGCCCCCAGCTCTCCTTCCTCTATCATTCTCACATTCAGCTTCATTCAGTGTTTTAACATAATTGTATTACAGTTAGGTAGTGTTGTGCTGCCCATTTCTGAGTTTTTTTTTTTTTAACTTTTTTTATTAATTAAAAAAATTAATAAACAAAACATTAAGATATCATTCCACTCTACATATACAATCAGTAATTCTTAATATCATCACATAGTTGCATATTCATCATTTCTTAGAACATTTGCATCGATTTAGAAAAAGAAATGAAAAGACAACAAAAACAGAAAACGATAACAGAGAAAGAAAAAGATTATACACACCATACCCCTCACCCCTCGCTTTCATTTACTACTAGCATTTCAAACTAAATTTATTTTAACATTTGTTCCCCCTATTACTTATTTTTATTCCATATGTTCTATTCTTCTGTTGATATAGTAGCTAAGAGGAGCATCAGACACAAAGTTTTCACATTCACAGAGTCTCATTGTGAAAGCTATACCATTGTTCAGTCATCATCAAGAAACATGGCTACTGGAATACAGCTCTACATTTTCAGGCAGTTCCCTCCAGCCTCTCCGCTACATCTTGAACAACAAGGTGATATCTACTTAATGCATAAGAATAACCTCCAGGATAACCTCTCAACTCTGTTTGGAATCTCTCAGCCATTGACACTTAGTCTCATTTCACTCTTCTCCCTTTGGTTGAAAAGGTTCTCTCAATCCCTTGATGTTAATTCTCAGCTCATTCTAGGGTTTTTCTCAGTCCCTTGATGCTGAGTCTCAGCTCATTCCAGGGTCTCTGTCCCCCATTGCCAGGAAGGTCCACACCCCTGGGAGTCATGTCCCACGCAGAGAGGGGGAGGGTGGTGAGACTGCTCATCATATTGGCTGGAGAGAGAGGCCACATCTGAGCAACAAAAGAGGCTCTCTTGGGGGTGACTCTTAGGCCTAAATTTTAAGTAGACTTGACCTATCCTTTGTGGGGTTAAGTTTCATATGAACAAACCCCAAGACTGGGGGCTCAGCCTATAGCTTTGATTGTCCACACTGCTTGTGAGAATACCAAGAATTCAACTTGGGGAAGTTGAATTTCTCCCCACTCTCACCATTCCCTGAAGGGGGCTTGCAAATACTTTTCCAGTCACTGATCAAATCACTCTGGGATTCATTGGGGCATCACTCTGGACAAACCAACAAAATCTCATGTCCTACCTGAGATTCAAAGTACTTATGACATTCAATCAAACTATCTACATGAGTTATATTAGGAAATGCTCTAGTCAAAATATAAATTTTGTAACAAATAAACATTTTTTGCTTTAGTCTCACACAGAAGGTGACATTTTAAAATATTGATTACCATCTATTTTCAGCACCCTGCAATAATGACATTCCTTTGTTCTTCCTCATGCAAAAACATTTTTAAAATTTGTACATTGTACATTTCACTATTATTATACATTCTAGGCATTCCTAGATTATACCATCTCGATCTTTAACATCTGTCTTTCTTTCTGATTTCATTTATGTCCCCAGCCCTCCTCCCTCTATCATTCTCACATGCAGCTTCATTCAGTGTTTTAACATAATTACATTACAATTAGGTAGTATTGTGCTGTCCATTTCTGAGTTTTTGTATCCAGTCCTGATGCACAGTCTGTACCCCTTCAGCTCCAGTTACCCAATATCTCACCCTATTTCTATCTCCTGATGGTCTCTGTTACCAAGGAAATATTCCAAGTTTATTCACTACTGTCAGTTCATATCAGTGAGACCATACAGTATTTGTCCTTTTGTTTCTGGCTAATTACACTCAGCATAATGTCCTTAGGGTCCATTCATGTTGTTACATACTTCATAACTTTATTCTGTCTTACAGCTGCATAATAGCCCAGCTTATGTAAATGTCACAGTTTGTTTAGTTAACTGTCTGTTGATGGACATTTTGGTTGTTTCCATCTCTTTGTAATTGTTAATAATGCTGCTATAAACATTTGTGTGTAAATGTCCATTTGTGTCCTTGGCCTCGTGCCCTTTGAGTAGAGACAGCATATAGATGGGTCCTGTTTATTAATCCATTTTCCCAGACTATGTCTTTTGATTCGAGAGTTTAATCCATTAACATTCAGTGTTATTACTGCATGGGTAGTACTTTCTTCTACTATTTTGCCTTCTGGATTTTATGTCAATATCTAATTTTCCTTCTTTTTACCTTTACTCATAGTCCCCCTTTCTACACTCTTCTCCACACCTGTCTCTTCTGTCTTCGTATCTGTCTCTAGTGTTCCCTTTAGTATTTCTTGCAGAGCTGGTCTCTTGGTCACAAAGTCTCTCAGTGATTTTTTGTCTGACAATGTTTTAATTTCTCCCTCATTTTTGAAGGACATTTTTGCTAGATGTAGAATTCTTGGTTGGCAGTTTTTCTCTTGTAGTAATTTAAATATATTATCCTGCTGTCTTCTCGCCTTCTTGGTTTCTGCTGAGAGATCTGTGCATAGTCTTATTGGGCTTCCCTTGTATGTGATGGATTGCTTTTCTCTTGCTGCTTTCAAGATTCTCTCTTTCTCTTTGACCTCTGACATTCCGATTATTAAATGTCTTGGAGTATGTCTGTTTGGATCTATTCTCTTTGGGGTACGCTGCACTTCTTGGATCTGTAATTTTAAGTCTTTCATAAGAGTTGGGAAATTTTCAGTGATAATTTCCTCCATTAGTTTTTCTCCTCCTTTTCCCTTCTCTTCTTCTGGGAAACCCACAACACGTATATTCGTGTGCTTCATATTGTCTTTCAATTCCCTGAGTCCCTGCTCATATTTTTCCATTTTTTCCCTGTAGTTTCTGTTTCTTTTCAGATTTCAGATGTTCCGTCCTCCAGTTTTGAAATCCTATGTTCTGTCTCTCGAAATCTACCATTGTAGGTTTCCATTGTTTTTTTCATCTCTTCTACTGTGTCTTTCATTCCCATAAGTTCTGTGATTTGTTTTTTCAGACTTTCAGTTTCTTCTTTTTGTTCTTTCCTTGCCTTCTTTATGTCCTCCCTCAATTCATTGATTTGGTTTTTGATGAGATTTTCCATGTCTGTTTGTACATTCTGAACTGTTTCAGCTCCTGTATGTCATTTGAATTGTTGGTTTGTTCCTTTGACTGGGCCATATCTTCAATTTTCCTGGTGTGATTTGTTATTTTTTGCTGGCGTCTAGGCATTTAATTACCTTAATTAGTTTATTCTGGAGATTGCTTTCAATTCTTTTATCTAGGGTTTTCTTGCTGGATGAATTTGTTGTCTATCTGTTCTTTGACATTCCGTTCAGCTTTATCTGGACCTTTAGCTTAAGTTTTATTTAACAGAGGAGAATTTTTCAGTTCTTGTTTTCTTGTTTCTTGCCCTGCTTGTGTGGTGCCTTCCCTCCCCACACACACACTTAGGAGGGTATGCTTAGATATTATAGACCCCAGCCAGATTTTCCCAGACCAGACTGGCCTATCAGGAGGAAAGAGTCACCTGCATCGGTTTTCCCTGAGGGTGAGACCCAGCAGGTTGAAAGACTTTCCTGTGAAGTCTCTGGACTCTGTTTTTCTTATCCTGCCCTGTGGGTGGCACTTGTCTGACTGCAGGTCCCACCAGCATAAGATGATGTGGTATCTTTAACTTTGGCAGACTCTCTCAGCTGGGCGTGTGGTGGAGACAGAGGAGAGGTTCTAGGCTGGTTTTAATGGCTTCAAATTACCAAGCCCTGGTGTCTGAATTCCTTGATGGAGGGATTCCACCTGAGTTGGGCTTCACCCTTCCCCTGGGGAAGGCACAGGCTCCAGACAAGCCCCCAAAAGAGCTCACTTCTGCCTATGCCTGAGGCAGTTGCAGCCTGAAAAGTCCTGCCACTGTATCCAGAGGCAGTCAAGCCTTTGTAGATACACAGTCACAAAAACTTGTTTCCTTCCTTTTTTTTTTTCCCCCTTTTTCTGTCAGTCCTGCTCCCTTGGCACTGGTGCAAAAATGAGCAACCTCCGCTTCATCAGGTTCACCTAAGCTGGGGGCCTATTTTTAGTAGTCAGAATTTGTTAATTAGTTCCACAATTGGCATTTGATTTTGCCCAGTCCCTGTTGCTGGTAAAGTCCTTTCCTTTCCCTTTTGGGAAGCGGCCTGTGGGGGAGTAGTGCTGGCCTCCGCAGCTTTGGAAACTCATGGTTCGCGGGGGGTGCTCACAGCTGGTCCAGACTGGGGTACGCGGTGTCTGGTCACTGACGTGGCCCCAGAAGCTGTTCTGTACTGTTTCTGGTTATTTAGTAGTTGTTCTGGAGGACGAACTAAAATGCGCATGTTGTTAAGCCGCCATCTTGACACGGAAGTCTCACATCTCTTGGGCAGCTTCTTAATGACTGATTAAATTTGTTTACTTATGATTGGGTTGTTGAAGTCATCTATTTCTTCTTGAGTCAATGTTGGCTGTTCATGCCTTTCTAGGAGGTTGTCCATTTCATCTACGTTGTTGTATTTATTAGCATAAAGTTGTTCATAGTATCCTCTCATTACTTCCTTTATTTCTGTGGGGTCAGTGGTTATGTCTCCTGTTCCATTTCTGATATTTTTTGTTTGCATCCTCTCTTCCTTTTGTAAACCTTGCTAGGAGTCTATCAATCTTATTGATTTTCTCGTAGAACCAGCTCCTGGTTTTGTTGATTTTCTTGATTGTTTTTATGTTCTCAGTTCCATTTTTTTCGGCTTTAATCTTCATTTTTTTCTTTCTTTTTGCTTGCTTTGGGGTTAGTTTGCTGTTCTTTCTCTAGGTCTTCCATGTGCACAGTTAATTCCTCAATTTTTGCTCTTTCTTCTTTTCTTATATAGGCATTTAGGGTAATACATTTCCCCCTTAGCCTTTGCTGCATCCCACAAATTGTAATATGTCATTGTACTAGTTTCCTGGCTGCTGGAATGCAATGTACAAGAAACAGAATGGTTTTTGAAAAGGGGAATTTTATAAGTTGCTAGCTTGCAGTTTTTAGGCTGAGAAAATGTCCCAATTAAAACAAGTCTATAGAAATATCCAATCCAAGGCACCCACCCAGGAAAAGATACCTTGGTTCAAGAAGGCCGATGAAGTTCAGGGTTTCTCTCTCATCTGGAAAGGCACATGGTGAACACCGTCAGGGTTCCTTTCTCTTCTGAAAGGGCATGTGGGTAACATGGTGTCATTTGCTAGCTTCTTCTCCTGGCTTCCTGTTTCGCGAAGCTCCTGAGGAGGCAATTTCCTTCTTCATCTCTGAAGGTCGCTGACTTGTGGAGTCTCTCCTTCTTATGGCTACATCATTCTGTGCTCTCTCAGAATCTCTCTCATTCTCCAAATGTTTCCTCTTTTATAGGACTCCAGAAATTATCAAAATCCACTCAAATGTGTGGAGACACACGTCCAGGTAATCCAGTTTAACAACCACTCTTGATTAATCTCATCTCCAGGGAGATCATCTAATTACAGTTTCAAACATACAGTCCTGACCAAGGATTAGAAGAAGTGGGTGCCATTACAGAATGGGGTTAGGATGAAAACATGGCTTTTGTAGAGTCCATGCATCATTTCAAACCAGTACAGTCATGTTTTCATTTTCATTTCCCTTGAGATATTTATTGATTTCTCTTGTAATTTCTTCCTTGACCCACTGGTTGTTTAAGAGTGTGTTGTTGAGCCCCCATATATTTGAGTTTTCTGGCACTCTGCCTGTTTCTGATTTCCAACTTCATTCCTTTATGATCTGAGAAAGTGTTTTGTATGATTTCAATCTTTTTGTAATTACTGAGACTTGCTTTGTGATCCAGCATATGGTCTATCTTTGAGAATGATCCATGAGCACTTGAGAAAAGGTATATCCTGCTGTTGTGGGGTGTAGTGTTGTATAAATGTCTGTTAAGTCTAGCTCATTTATTGTATTGTGCAAATTCTCTGTTTCTTGATTCATCCTCTGTCCAAATGTTCTGTCCATTGATGAGAGTGGGAAATTGAAGTCTCCAGCTGTTATGCTAGATTGTCTATTTCTCTTTTCAGTGTTTGTCTTATGTATTTTGGAGTATTGTGGCTTAGTGCGTAAATATTTATGATTGTTATGTCTTCTTGTTGAATTGTTCCTTTTATTAATACCTAGTGTCCTTCTTTGTCTCTTTTAACTGTTTTACATTTGAAGTCTAATTTGTTGGATATTAGTATAGCTACTCCTGCTCTTTTCTAATTGTTATTTGCATGAAATATTGTTCTAGTTTGCTAGCTGCCGGAATGCAATATACCAGAAATGGAATGGCTTTTAAAAGGGGAATTTAATGAGTTGCTAGATTACAGTTCCAAGTCTGAGAAAATGTCCCAGTTGAAACAAGTCTACAGAAATGTCCAATCAAAGGCATCCAAGGAAAGATACCTTGGTTCAAGAAGGCCGATGGAGTTCAGGGTTTCTCTCTCAAGTGAGACGGCACATGGCGAACACAGTCAGGCTTCTCTCTCGGCTGGAAGGGCACATGGTGAATATGGCATCATCTGCTAGCTTTGTCTCCTGGCTTCCTGTTTCATGACACTCCCCGGGAGGCATTTTCCTTCTTCATCTCCAAAGGTTGCTGGCTGGTGGACTCTCTGCTTCATGGTGCAGGCAGCATTCTCTGCTCTCTCTGAGTCTTTTTCTCCAAAATGTTTCCTCTTTTATAGGACTCCAGTAAACCAATCAAGACCCACTCAAATGGGTGGACACATGTCATCCCCCAATCCAGTTTAACAACCGTTCTTGACTAAATCACATCAATCAGGGAGATGATCTCATTACAGTTTCAAATATATAGTATTGAATAAGGATTATTCTACCTTTTAGAAATGGAATTTATATCAAAACATGGCTTTTCTTAGGGGGCATACTTCCTTTCAAACCAGCACAAATATCTTTTCCCAAACTTTCACTTTCAACCTATGTTTATCCTTGGGGTTAAGATGTGTTTCCTGTAGATAGCATATGGATGGGTCCTGTTTTTTTAATCCATTCTTCCAGTCTGTGTCTTTTGATTGGGGAGTTAAATCAATTAACATGTAGTGTTATTAGTGTATGAGTAGTACTTTCTTCTACCATTTTGCCTTTTGGATTTTATATGTCATATCTAATTTTCTTTCTTTTTACCTTTACTGATAATCTTCATTTGTACACTCTTGTCCACACCTCTCTCTCCTGTCTGTTCATTTCTGTCTCTAGTGCTCCCTTTAGTATTTCTTGCAGAGCTGGTCTCTTGGTCACAAATTCTCTCAGTGATTTTTTGTTTGAAATGTTTTAATTTCCCCTCATTTTCGAAGGACAGATTTGCTGTATATAGAATTGTTGGTTGGCATTTTTTCTCTTTTAGTAATTTAAATATATCATCCCACTGTCTTCTTGCCTCCATGGTTTCTGCTGAGGAATCTATGCATAGTCTTATTGGGCTTCCCTTGTATGTGATGGATTGCTTTTCTCTTGCTGCTTTCAAAATTCTCTCTTTCTCTGTGACATGTGACATTTTTATTAATAAGTGTCTTGGAATATATCTGTTTGGATCAGTTCTGTTTGGGGTATGCTGCAGTTCTTGGGTCTGTAATTTTAAGTCTTTTATAGGAGTTGTGAAATTTTCAGTGATGATTTCCTCCAATAGTTTTTCTCCTCCTTTTCTGTATTCTTCTCCTTCTGAGATACCCATAATATGTATATTCATGTGCTTCCTGTTGTCATTCAGTTCCCTGAGTTCCTGTTCATAGTTTTCCATTCTTTTCTCCATATTTTCTTTTGCTTGTTGTATTTCAGATGTCCTATCCTCCAGTTCACTAATCCTGTCTTGTGCCTCTTGAAATCTAACATTGTAGGTTTCCATTGTTTTTTTTCATCTCTTCTCCTGTGGCTTTCATTTCCATAAGTTCTGTGATTTTTTCAGACTTTCGATATCTTTTTTTTGTTCATTCCTTGCCTTCTTTATACTTTCCCTCAATTCACTGATTTGATTTTTTAAATTAATTATTATTTTTTTTAAATACCAAAAAGCACCAAACTCAAACATTCTTAACATTTGATCGTTCCATTCTATATATATATATATATATATAAATTGATTTGATTTTTGTTGAGGTTTTCCATGTCTGAGCTTTGTGAAATAATTGTTTCAACTCCTGTATCTCATTTGAATTGTTGGTTTCTTCCTTTTACTGAGCCATGCCTTCAGTTTTCCTAGTATTCGTTGTTATTTTTTTGATGGTGGCTAGGCATTTAATTAGCTTAATTAGCTCATTCTGGAGATTATTTTCACTCTGTTTATCTAGGACTTTCTGCTGAATGACTTTGTTTTGTATCTGTTCTTTGAAATGAAGTTCAGCTTATTCTGGACCTCTAGCTTAGGTTTTACATATCAGAATTCTTAAAATATCAGAATTCTTAAAATATCAGAATGTTTAACAGCTAAGAATTTTTCAGTTCTTGTTTTCTTGTTTCTTGCCCTGCCTGTATGGTGTCCCCCCCCACCACCTTAGGAGGGTCTACTTCGGTATTATAGACCCAAGCCAGATTTTCCCAGACCAGATTGGCCTCCTCGCAGAAGGAAAGAGTCACCTGCGTCAGTTTTCCCTGAGGGTGAGACCCGGCAGGTTGAATGAATTTCCTGTCAAGCCTGTAGACTCTGCCTGGTGTGTGACACTTTCTTGCCTGTGGGCCCCACCACTATAAGATGATGTTGTACCTTTGACTCCAGCAGGCTCTCCCTGCTGGCGGATGGTGGAGACAGAAGAGAGGTTGTAGTCTGGTTTTAATTGCTCCACTTTTCCAGACCCTGGGGGCTGAACTTCTTGAGGGAGGGATTCTACCGGAGCTAGGCCCACCCCTCTCCTGGGGCAGGCACAGGTTCCAAACACTCAAACAATCTTTATTCTTCCTATGCCTGGGGCAGTGGCACCCAAGAAGCCTTGCAGCTATATCCAAAGAGCAGTCAAGCTGTAGAAATACAGCCTCAGAAAAGAGAAGGAGAAAAGATCCTTTTGAGTGCAGGACCCGTATTCCTCAGGATTGCCAATCAAGAGCTTAAGTTGGTACTTTGCTTATCTCCAGGTCCTGTGCACCTCCTCCTTTCCTTCAGGGCCCAGACCTTTTCAAATCCAAAAAAACCTCCTTTCGTTTTTTCTTTTTCTGTCAGCCCTGCTCCCTCTGTACCTAGGCAAAAACTGGTGACCTCTACTTTCACTTGAGGTTCAGCTGAGCTGGGGCCCTATTTTTAGTAGTCAGAGTTCATTAATTAATTCCACAATTGGAGTTAGGTTGTGCTTAGCCACTGTTGCTGGTGAAGTCTCTTTCCTTTTCCCTCTGGAAGCAATTTGTGGGGGAGTGGCGCTGGCTCCCGCATGTTGGGGAACTCACGGTTCTGGGTGGGCTCACAGCTGGTCCAGACTGGGGTATGGTGTGTGTCCAGTCACTGACGTGGGCCCAGTAGTACTATTTATTAGCTGCTCTGGAAGACGATCTAAATCCCACACCTCCCTAAGCTGCCTTCTTGTTCTGAGTACAGTTTCTTTCTTTCTTTTTTTTTTTTTTAACATGAGCAGACACCGGGAATCGAACCCGGGTCCTCTGGCATGGCAGGTGAGCATTCTTGCCTTCTGAGCCACCATGGCCCACCCTCTGAGTACATTTTAATGAGTGATTATAGATACCGTGTCCCATGTAGTGGGGAGGGTAATGGTTTTACTTACAGAGTTGGGCTTAGAGAAATAGGCCACTTCTGAGCAACAAAAGAGGTTCTCTGGAAGTAACTGTTAGGCATAACTGTGGGTAGGCCTAGCTCCTCTGCTACACGAAAAGCTTCATGAGAGTAAGCCTCAAGATTAAGGACTTAGCCTATTGACTTGTGAGTCCCTAATATTTGAGATGTATAAGGGGTTTCCCTGGTGGTAAAGTTTAATAGTTCCATATTTTTTCTCCCATCCCTCAAGAAACTTTGCCAATACTTTTAAATTATCTACTCAGCATACTCTGGGATGTACCTGGGCATTACAGTAAGCTATATAGAATTACAAGCCCTCATTCATATTCTGGGCTCCCTATGTTTGGGCTCTTTAAATGAACTATCCAGACTGGTTAAGATTATGTGCTGCAAAAATACAAGTTTTGGACAACATAAACCTCCCTCCCTTTCGTCCCGTAGACTAGATAAAGTTCTAAAATATGGACAATGTCTTCCTTACCTGTATTCTGATTTACCTTGGGCCTGAGCCAGTTAGCTTTGTTCTTATCTCTAATTGAAGCTTGATCTCTTTTTCAGTTTCTTTAACTGTTATTGTAGTGAAAATGCTGACCTTCAGAACTGCAGAACTCCTACTCTGAGCCATAGGTGACACACAGGTACCCAAAGTTCCAGGGAAATAGTAGGTCAGTTCCAGGGAAATTCCAGGTTGTAAATATGTAGCATAGCCTCTGAAAAAAATCTAGAAAGAAGAATTACAGCTTTGGACTAAGTATAACTGCTTTAAGAGCTTACAGTCTAGGCCCCAATTTTCTTGTAAGTATTTTCTAAATAAGACCATATGATATTTGCACTTCTATTTCTGGTTTATTTTGCATCCCACAGGTTCATTCACAATGTTGCATGCCTTATAACTTATTTCCTTTGTGTAGCAGCACAATATTTGATAATATGTGTATCCCACAGTTTACCATTCTACTCAGTGTATACTTCAGCTACCTCTGTCCGTTGGGCATCACGTATAGTTGTCCACAGTCAACAGTCCGTGTCTTACATTATCCTCACTTAGTGGTGTAATCATCAACACTCTCAATTTTAGACAATTTTCATTGCTTTCAAGAGAAAATTAACAGATAAACACACCCTCACCAAATGGGAAATCCAAACATCCCCTTAACTCTTGTCCTTTCCCCACAATTATTTACTTCTGATATTGTTGTGGTACTGTTGATGTCTTCCTGTTAAACATCCCATAGCATGCAATAGTAGTTTCCCCCTATATCCTGATATTATAAACTCTTTGTATAAGATTCATACCTTTGAAGTGGTTCATGGAAGAACTTATTTAATTCGTAGTGTTAATTGGTGGGCTACATGGCTCTATACAACCCCTTTCAGTCATGTTCACCTTGAAAATGGGAATATTATGTCCAGACCCACTAATGAATTGCCTTCATTACTATCCATTCCCTTGCATTTAAGTTCAACCTTATTAACTAACTGTTCACCCATCTCTACCTTCTGGGTATCTGTATGTCTCCTATATTCTTCATTATAAGCCTCTGAGTTTACCTTTACCAAGGTCATAAAAGTGAAATCATACAGTTATCTTTCCCTTTGTGTCTGGTTTATTTCACTCAGCATTATGTCCTCAAGATTCATCCATGTTGTCATGTTCTTCAAGACGTTATTTCATCTTAACTGCTGCATAATAGTCCATCATGTGTATATACCACATTTTGTTTTTCCCCTCATCTGTTGATGGGCACATTGATTGTTTCCGTCTTTTGGCAATTGTGAATAATGCTTCTGTGAACATTGGTGTGCAAATGTCTGTATTATTGCTTTCAGCTCTTCTGGATATATACCAAGGAGTGGTATTCCTGGCTCATAGGGCAAGTCAATATTTAGTTTTCTCAGAAACTGCCAAATTGTCTTCCATAGTGGATGAACTATTATACATTTTGACCAGCAGTACCTAAGTTTCCTAATTTTCTCCACATCCTCTTCAACATTTGTAGTTTCCGTTTATTTAATAGCAGCCATTCTTGTAGGTATTAGGTGATATCTCTTTGTAGCCTTTTTTTCTTTATTATTATTATTATCTTTTATATTTTTATTGTGATATAGCTATACACATACAGTCCAACCATATTATATAATCACTGGCTCACAATATCATCACATAGTTGTGTATTCTTCACTATTATCATGTTTAGAACAGTTACATCACTCCAGGAAAAGAAATAAAAAGGAAAAAAAAGTACTCATCATCCCATACCCCATACCCCTTCCTCTCATTGACCCATTGTATTCAATCTACCCGATTTTTATCCTTTATCTCCCCCTATTGTTTTTTATCCTTATTATTTTTTGTTTTGTTTAACTTGTCTGTCCATAAAAGGAGCATCAAACACAAGGTTTTCACAATTACATGGTCACATTGTAAAAACTAGGGCGGGCCGCGGTGGCTCAGCGGGCAAAGTGCTTGCCTGCTATGCCGGAGGACCTCGGTTCGATTCCCGGCCCCAGCCCATGTAAAAAACAAACAAACAAACAAAATACAATAAAACAAGAAAATGTTTAAAGATGTTTCCCTTTCTTCCTCCCTTCCTTCCTTCCATCCTTCTCTCTGTCTTTCCTTCCCTTCCTCCCTCTTTAAAAAAAAAAAAAAAAAAAAACTATAGTTTTACAGTCTTTAAGAAGCAAGGTTACTAGAACACAGTTCAACAGTTTTAGGTACTTTGCTCTTGTATGCTCATTTTTGCAGAATTGGAAAAGTAAAAAAGTATAAAGGAAAAAATTCTGTAATCTCACTCATTCATATCTTGGTAGTATATCCAAGATTTGGAGTCAGATGAACTGGATATTTGACAGTGCAAGTTACCTTCTGTGCCTCCATTTTCTTCTCTGCAAAATTGCATGGAGGTTTATCATATGCCAGCTCATGCATTTCACATGTAGTATTATATTATTTTACCCTCTTGACAGGGAGATAGAGGTACTCTTATCCCTGTTTTAGTAGTTAGGAAACTTGTAGCATATAGAGTTAGTAATTTTTCCAGGTCACATGATTAGAAAGTGGGCAACCCAGGTTATGAACACTGGGCTCAGAGACTTGGTACTTGGCAGTGCTGAGCTACTGCTGTCCTTCAGTTATAGTGTAGACAGGTAGCCAGGAGACTCTTTTTTTTTTTTTTTTTTTATTAATTAAAGAAAAAAGAAATTAACACAACATTTAGAAATCATTCCATTCTACATATGCAATCAGTAATTCTTAACATCATCACATCGATGCATGATCATCATTTCTTAGTACTTTTGCATCGATTTAGGAAAAGAACTAGCAAAACAACAGAAAAAGATATGGTATGTTAATAGAGAGAAAAAAAATAATAGTAAAAAAAAAAAGAAAAGGAAAAAGAAAAAAAAGACTAACAAACAGACAAAAAAAAAAAACCTATAGCTCAGATGCAGCTTCATTCAGTGTTTTAACATGATTACTTTACAATTAGGTATTATTGTGCTGTCCATTTTTGAGTTTTTGTATCTAGTTCTGTTGCACAGTCTGTATCCCTTCAGCTCCAATTACCCATTATCTTACCCTGTTTCTAACTCCGGCTGGACTCTGTTACCAATGACATATTCCAAGTTTATTCTCGAATGTCCGTTCACATCAGTGGGACCATACGGTATTTGTCCTTTAGTTTTTGGGTGGACTCACTCAGCATAATGTTCTCTAGGTCCATCCATGTTATTACATGCTTCATGAGTTTATCCTGTCTTAAAGCTGCATAATATTCCATCATATGTATATACCACAGTTTGTTTAGCCACTCGTCTGTTGATGGACATTTTGGCTATTTCCATCTCTTTGCAATCGTAAATAACGCTGCTATAAACATTGGTGTGCAAATGTCCGTTTGAGTTTTTGCCTTTAATTCCTTTGAGTAGATTCCGAGCAATGGTATTGCTGGGTCGTATGGCACTTCTATATTCAGCTTTTTGAGGAACCGCCAAACTGCCTCCCACAGTGGTTGCACCATTTGACATTCCCACAACAGTGGATAAGTGTGCCTCTTTCACCGCATCCTCTCCAGCACTTGTCATTTTCTGTTTTGTTGATAATGGCCATGCTGGTGGGTGTGTGATGATATCTCATTGTGGTTTTGATTTGCATTTTTCTAATGGTCAGGGATATTGAGGATCTCTTCATGTGCCTTTTGGCCATTTGTATTTCCTCTTCTGGGAGGTGTCTGTTCAAGTCTTTTTCCCATTTTGTAATTGGGTTGGCTGTCTTTTTGTTGTTGAGTTGAACAATCTCTTTATAAATTCTGGATACTAGACCTTTATCTGATATGTGATTTCCAAATATTGTCTCCCATTGTGTAGGCTGTCTTTCTACTTTCTTGATGAAGTTCTTTATTTATTTATTTATTTATTTCCTTCTTCAGTGCTCTTGCTTTAGGTTTAAGGTCCATAAAACCGCCTCCAATTGTAAGATTCATAAGATATCTCCCTACATTTTCCTCTAACTGTTTTATGGTCTTAGACCTAATGTTTAGATCTTTGATCCATTTTGAGTTAACTTTTGTATAGGGTGTGAGATACGGGTCTTCTTTCATTCTTTTACATATGGATATCCAGTTCTCTAGGCACCATTTATTGAAGAGACTGTTCTGTCCCAGGTGAGTTGGTTTGACTGCCTTATCAAAGATCAAATGTCCATAGATGAGAGGGTCTATATCTGAGCACTCTATTCTATTCCAGTGGTCGATATATCTATCTTTATGCCAATACCATGCTGTTTTGACCACTGTGGCTTCATAATATGCCTTAAAGTCAGGCAGCGCAAGACCTCCAGCTTCGTTTTTTTCCCTCAAGATGTTTTTAACAATTTGCGGCACCCTGCCCTTCCAGATAAATTTGCTTATTGGTTTTTCTATTTCTGAAAAATAAGTTGTTGGGATTTTGATTGGTATTGCATTGAATCTGTAAATCAATTTAGGTAGGATTGACATCTTAACTATATTTAGTCTTCCAATCCATGAACACGGTATGCCCTTCCATCTATTTAGGTCTTCTGTGATTTCTTTTAGCAGTTTTTTGTAGTTTTCTTTATATAGGTTTTTTGTCTCTTTAGTTAAATTTATTCCTAGGTATTTTATTCTTTTAGATGCAATTGTAAATGGGACTCGTTTCTTGATTTCCCCCTCAGCTTGTTCATTACTAGTGTATAGAAATGCTACAGATTTTTGAATGTTGATCTTGTAACCTGCTACTTTGCTGTACTCATTTATAAGCTCTAGTAGTTTTGTTGTGGATTTTTCCGGGTTTTCGATGTATAGTATCATATCGTCTGCAAACAGTGATAGTTTTACTTCTTCCTTTCCAAATTTGATGCCTTGTATTTCTTTTTCTTATCTAATTGCTCTGGCTAGAACCTCCAACACAATGTTGAATAATAGTGGTGATAGTGGACATCCTTGTCTTGTTCCTGATCTTAGGGGGAAAGTTTTCAGTTTTTCCCTATTGAGGATGATATTAGCTGTGGGTTTTTCATATATTCCCTCTATCATTTTAAGGAAGTTCCCTTGTATTCCTATCTTTTGAAGTGTTTTCAACAGGAAGGGATGTTGAATCTTGTCAAATGCCTTCTCTCCATCAATTGAGATGATCATGTGATTTTTCTGCTTTGATTTGTTGATATGGTGTATTACATTAATTGATTTTCTTATGTTGAACCATCCTTGCATACCTGGGATGAATCCTACTTGGTCATGATGTATAATTCTTTTAATGTGTTGTTGGATACGATTTGCTAGAATTTTATTGAGGATTTTTGAATCTGTATTCATGAGAGAGATTGGTCTGTAGTTTTCTTTTTTTGTAATATCTTTGCCTGGTTTTGGTACGATGGTGATGTTGGCTTCATAGAATGAATTAGGTAGTTTCCCTCCACTTCGGTTTTTTTGAATAGTTTGAGCAGGGTTGGTACTAATTCTTTCTGGAATGTTTGTTAAAATTCCCATGTGAAGCCATCTGGTCCTGGACTTTTCTTTTTAGGAAGCTTTTGAATGACTAATTCAATTTCTTTACTTGTGATTGGTTTGTTGAGGTCATCTATTTCTTCTTGAGTCGAAGTTGGTTGTTCATGTCTTTCCAGGAACCCGTCCATTTCATCTAAATTGTATTTATTAGCATAAAGTTGTTCATAGTATCCTGTTATTACCTCCTTTATTTCTGTGAGGTCAGTAGTTATGTCTCCTCTTCCATTTCTGATCTTATTTACTTGCATCCTCTCTCTTCTTCTTTTTGTCAATTTTGCTAAGGGCCCATCAATCTTATTGATTTTCTCATAGAACCAACTTCTGGTCTTATTGATTTTCTCTATTGTTTTCATGTTTTCAATTTCATTTATTTCTGCTTTAATCTTTGTTATTTCTTTCCTTTTGCTTGCTTTGGGGTTAGTTTGCTCTTCTTTCTCCCGTTCTTCCAAGTGGACAGTTAATTCCTGCATTTTTGCCTTTTCTTCTTTTCTGATATAGGCATTTAGGGCAATAAATTTCCCTCTTAGCACTGCCTTTGCTGCATCCCATAAGTTTTGATATGTTGTGTTTTCATTTTCATTTGCCTCAAGGTATTTACTAATTTCTCTTGCAATTTCTTCTTTGACCCACTCGTTGTTTAAGAGTGTGTTATTGAGCCTCCAGGTATTTGTGGATTTTCTGGCATTCCGCCTATTATTGATTTCCAACTTCATTCCTTTATGATCCGAGAAAGTGTTGTGTATGATTTCAATCTTTTTAAATTTGTTAAGACTTGCTTTGTGACCCAGCATATGGTCTATCTTTGAGAATGATCCATGAGCACTTGAGAAAAAGGTGTATTCTGCTGTTGTGGGATGTAATGTCCTATAAATGTCTGTTAAGTCTAGCTCCTTTATAGTAATATTCAGATTCTCTATTTCTTTATTGATCCTCTGTCTAGATGTTCTGTCCATTGATGAGAGTGGGGAATTGAAGTCTCCAACTATTATGGTATTTGTGTCTATTTCGCTTTTCAGTGTTTGCAGTGTATTCCTCACGTATTTTGGGGCATTCTGGTTCGGTGCATAAATATTTATGATTGTTTATGTCTTCTTGTTTAATTGTTCCTTTTATTAGTATATACTGTCCTTCTTTGTCTCTTTTAACTGTTTTACATTTGAAATCTAACTTGTTGGATATTAGTATAGCCACTCCTGCTCTTTTCTGGTTGTTATTTGCATGAAATATCTCTTCCCAACCTTTCACTTTCAACCTACGTTTATCTTTGGGTCTAAGATGTGTTTCCTGTAGACAGCATATCGAAGGATCCTGTTTTTTAATCCATTCTGCCAATCTATGTCTTTTGATTGGGGAATTCAGTCCATTGACATTTAGTGTTATTACTGTTTGGATAATATTTTCCTCCAACATTTTGCCTTTTGTATTATATATATCATATCTGATTTTCCTTCTTTCTACACTCTTTTCCATATCTCTCTCTTCTGTCTTTTTGTATCTGACTCTAGTGCTCCCTTTAGTATTTCTTGCAGAGCTGTTCTCTTGGTCACAAATTCTTTCAGTGACTTTTTGTCTGAGAATGTTTTAATTTCTCCCTCATTTTTGAAGGATAATTTTGCTGGATATAGGAGTCTTGGTTGGCAGTTTTTCTCTTTTAGTATTTTAAATATATCATCCCACTGTCTTCTAGCTTCCATGGTTTCTGCTGAGAAATCTACACAAAGTCTTATTGGGTTTCCCTTGTATGTAATGGATTGTTTTTCTCTTGCTGCTTTCAAGATCTTCTCTTTCTCTTTGACCTCTGACATTCTAACTAGTAAGTGTCTTGGAGAACGCCTATTTGGGTCTAATCTCTTTGGGGTGCGCTGCACTTCTTGGATCTGTAATTTTAGTTCTTTCATAAGAGTTGGGAAATTTTCAGTGATAATTTCTTCCATTAGTTTTTCTCCTCCTTTTCCCTTCTCTTCTCCTTCTGGGACACCCACAACACGTATATTTGTGCGGTTCATATTGTCCTTGAGTTCCCTGATACCCTGTTCAAATTTTTCCATTCTTTTCCCTATAGTTTCTGTTTCTTTTTGGAATTCAGATGTTCCATCCTCCAAATCACTAATTCTATCTTCTGTCTCTTTAAATCTATCATTGTAGCTATCCATTATTTTTTCTATGTTTGCTACTTTATCCTTCATTTCCATAAGTTCTGCGATTTGTTTTTTCAGTTTTTCTATTTCTTCTTTATGTTCAGCCCATGTCCTCTTCATGTCCTCCCTCAATTTATCGATTTCATTTTTGAAGAGGTTTTCCATTTCTGTTCGTATATTCAGCATTAGTTGTCTCAGCTCTTGTGTCTCATTTGAGCTATTGGTTTGTTCCTTTGACTGAGCCATATTCTCAATCTTTTGAGCGTGGACAGTTATCTTCTGCTGCTGGCGTCTGGGCGTTTATTCAGATTTCTCTTGGTGTTGGACCCAGCAAGGTTGTAATATTTTTCTGTGAAATCTCTGGGTTCTGTTTTTCTTATCCTGCCCAGTAGGTGGCGCTCGTGGCACACGTTTGTCTGCGGGTCCCACCAGTAAAAGGTGCTGTGGGACCTTTAACTTTGGAAAACTCTCGCCGTCCTGGGGGTTCGCTAGCCGAAGCGGCTTGAGCCGGCCCGGGGTCCGAACGCAGGGAGGGTTGCTGGTCGCCGCAGCCCGGGAAAGAGCCCGTCCGAATTTCCTAGTCGGCCCTAGGCAACAAGCGTGGCGGGAGGGCGCCAGCGGCAGCGGCCCGCCCGAGAGAGTGCACGTTCCCCGGAAGTCACGGGTTTGGAAGGGGCCTCCCCCACCCGTCCCCGTCTCCGCGGCCTGGGGATTTCCGATCCAATTCTCTCAGTTGGTCCGGGGGGCTGCGCGTGGTGTGGGCGCCAGCCGCCTTGGTTTCAGGGGACCGCCTCTCCAATTCTCCCAGCCGGCCCGGGAAGGGGGAAGGGAGTAACTCCGGCCGCTTCCCGCCCCGCCCGGTGAGGCCTGCGCGCCTCGGCGATCTCACCCGAGGTGCTTCTCTCAGCCAGCCAGCCGTTCCAGGATGGGGTACGCTGTCTTTTTTATCTCTGTTGTGGCTTTGGGCGCTCTCTGTATCGTTTCTACTCCCCTAGTAGCTGTCCTGGAGAAGAAACTAAGATCCGCGCGTCTTACTAAGCCGCCATCTTCCAGGTAGTCTCACTGTGCCATCTTGATGATATCTTTCTCTTTTTGTTGTATTGAGAGTATCTATTTGCCTAAATTTTTAGTGGTTTCTGTAGGTGGGTTACATTGTCCTAGCCATGAGCTTACACAATCTACTGGAGTTTTATGATTACTTCTATTCTTGGCTTGTTGAAGGTTATTATCAAGAATAGATTTCTATTTCTTTTTTTCTGTTTTTTAACTGTTGATGTGGTTCATATAACATTGATTGTGATTTGAGTGTTAAACCTACCTTATATTTTTGTATTTGTGGCATAAATCCCATTTGTTCCTAATATATTGATCTTTTTGTTATTTAATTAGTTTTGTTTGGAAATTTTGCATCCATACTAATTTGGATAATTGATTTTTAGTTTTATTTTTCTTGTAATGTCTTTAGTTGGCTTTTGGTATGCATGTATTCTGGTCTCATATAATAAGTTTTCCCATCTCAAATTTCTGTAGTAGTCTGTGCAAAGTTGGAATTGCTGCTGGTTTGGGACAGTTTACCAGTGGAAACAGTGGGCCAGGAATTACTTTGTGAACAGATTTTTAACTACAAATTCAATTTATTTATTAGTTATAATGCTATTAAGATTACATTTTTTTTGGAACCAGTTTTGGTAATTTGTAGGCTTCAAGGAATTTGCCTTTTCTATCTTTTTTTATTGAGTTTATTGGCATAAATTGCCATAATGTTTCCTGATTATTATTTTAATATCTTTAGAACCTCTTGTGAAGCCATCTTTTTTATTCCTAATTTTGCTGGTTTGAAATGATGTATGGACCCTAGAAAAGCCATGTTTTAGGGTTAGGATTAATCCCATTTTGTAAAGGCAGCCGCTTCTTCTAATCCCTGTTCATTTTTGTGTGTTTGAAAGTATAATCAGATCATGTCCCTGGGGGTGTGATTTAATCAAGAGTGGTTGTAAAGCTGGATTAGGTGATGACATGTCTCCACCCATTTGAGTGGATCTTGAGAAGTTTGTGGAGTCCTATAAAAGAAGAAACATTTTGGAGAATGAGAGATTCGGAGAGAACAGAGAATGCTGCAGCACCATGAAGAAGAGAGTCCACGAGCGAGCAACCTTTGGAGATGAAGAAGGAAAACGCCTCCCGGGGAGCTTCATGAAACAGAAAGCCAGGAGAAAAAGCTAGCAGATGATGCCGTGTTCGCCATGTGCCATTCCAGCTGAGAGAAAAGCCCTGACTGTGTTTGCTATGTCTTCTCACTAGAGAGAAGCCCTGAACTTCATTGGCCTTGAACCAAGGTATCTTTCCATGGATGGATGCCTTTGATTGGACATTTCTATAGACTTGTTTTGATTGGGACATTTTCTCGGCGCTAGAACTGTAAACTAGTAACTCATTAAATTCCCCTTTCTAAAAGCCATCCCATTTTTGATATATTGCATTAAGGCAGCTTGCCAACTAGAACACTGACTATGATCATTTGTATCTTCTCCCTTTTCCTTATCAGTATGGCTAGATATTTATCAATTTTATTGATTCTCAGAGGTTTTGGTGTCATAGTTTTTTTTTTTATTAATTAACAGAAAAAAAGAAATTAACCCAACATTTAGAAATCATACCATTCTACATATGCAATCAGTAATTAACTTTTTTATTGTATAGTATTACCTATATACAAAGCAAATAAGTAAAAAAGTAATCATTTTCAAATACTCTTCAACAAGTAGTTACAGGCTACATCCTAGAGTTTTTCCTGGGCTACCATACACAATCCTCTCAGATTTTTCCTTATAGCTGCTTCAGAATATAGGAGGCTAGAAGGCTTAAATATTTTTTTTATCACCACGATCACCTTTTTTTTTTCTTTTTGATAAAAATAATAGATATTAAAAAAAAGCAATGAATTCCAAAGCATGGCACCACAGTTAGTTGTAGAACATATTTCAGAGTTCAACGTGGATTACAATTACACAAGTTTGGGTTTTACTTCTAGCTTTTCTAAGATACTGGAGACTAAAAAAGATATCAATTTAATGATTTAGCATTCATATTCATTTGTTAAATCCTGTCTTTTCTGTGTAACTCCACCATCACCTTTGATCTCACTATCCTTCTCTTTAAGGGTGTTTGGGCTATGGCCATTCTAACCTTTTCATGTTGGAAGGTCTGTCACTAATATTGGGTAGGGACATGGAATAAGCTGATGTTCTGGAGAGGCTGGTCCCTTTAGGTTTTAGCACTTATCTGGTTCAGGAAACCATCTAGAGGTTGTAGGTTTCTGGAAGGTTACACTAGTGCATCGAACCTTTGTGGAATCTTATATATTGCCCTAGGTGTTTTTTAGGATTGGCTGGAATGGTCCTCGTTGGAATTTGGCAGGTTATGATAGGTAGCAAAGTCTTACTGAAGCTTGGATAAGAGCAACCACCAGAGTAGCCTCTCAACTTTATTTGACTCCCTCTGCCACTGACACTTTATTAAACTTCTTCTTCCCCTTTTGGTCAGGATGGAATTGTAGATCCCACAGTGCCAGGGCTGTATTCATCCCTGGGAATCATCTCCCGTGCCACCAGGGAGATTTTTGCCCTGGATATTATGTCCCACATGGGGGGAGGGCAATGATTTCACTTGCAGAGTTGGGCTTAGAGAGAGTTAGGCAGCACACCTGAGCAACAAAACAGGTCCTCGAGAAGTAACTCTTAGGCATACCTATAAGCAGGCTAAGTTTCTCTGCTGCCTACATAGATTTCACAAGAGTAAGCCTCAAGATCAAAGGCTGGGTCTGTTGATTTGGGTGTCCCTAAAGTTTGACACAGTATCAGGGGATTTCCTGATGGTAAAATTTAATAGTTCTGTATTTTTTCTCCCATCCCTCAAGGAATTTTGATGATAATACTTTTTGATTATCTGTTTCATATGCTCTAGGACGTATCCAGGTATTACATTAGGATATACAGGATTAAAGAACCTCACTCTTATTCTGGGCTCCCTGTGTTTCAGTTGTCCAAATGAACTATACAGATGGGTTGTGATTTCAATAGATTTGCTCTATTGTTTTTTTCTTTTCCATTTCATTGATATCCTCTCTGCTCTTTATTATTTGCTTCTTTGATGTTCTAGTTTCTTTATTTTATTTTCAAAATTTATTTATTAATTAAAGAAAAATTTTAACTAACGAACTAAAACAATATGTGACCATTCCATTCTACATATATAATCAGTAATTCACAATAGCATCACTTAGTTGCATGTTCATCATTTCTTAGAACATTTGCATCAATTCAGAAAAAGAAATAAAAAGACAACAGAAAAAGAAATAAAAGGAAAACAGAAAAAAAAAAGATTATACATACCATACCCCTTACCCCTTGCTCTCATTGATCACTAGTGTTTCAAACTAAATTTCTTTTAACATTTGTTCCACCTATTATTTTTATTCCATATGTTTTACTCGTCTGTTGATAAGGTAGATAAAAGGAGTGGAGTATCAGACACAAGGTTTTCACAATCACACAGTCACATTGTGAAAGCTATATCATTATTCAATCATCCTCAAGAAACATGGCTACTGAAACACCGCTCTACATTTTCAGGCAGTTCCCTCCAACCTCTCCGTTACATCTTGACTAATAAGGTTATATCTACTTAATGCATAAGAATAACCTCCAGGATAACTTCTCGACTCTACTTGCAATCTCTCAGCCGTTGACACTTTGTCTCATTTCACTCTTCCCCCTTTTGGTTGAGAGGGTTTTCTCACTCCCTTAATGCTGAGTCTCAGCTCATTCTAGGGTTTTTCTCAATCCATTGATGCTGAGTCTCAGCTCATTCTTGGATTTCTGTCCCACGTTGCCAGGAAGGTCCACACCCCTGCGAGTCATCTCCCACGTAGACAGGGGGAGGGTGCTGAGGTTGCTTGTAGTTTTGGCTGGAGAGAGAGGCCACATCTGAGCAACAAAAGAGGCTTTCTTGGGGGTGACTCTTAGGCCTAATTTTAAGTAGGCTTGACCTATCCTTTGTGGGGTTAAGTTTCATATGTACAAACCCCAAGACTGGGGGCTCGGCCTGTAGCTTTGGTTGTCCACACTGCTTGTGAGGATATCAAGAATTCAACTTGGGGAAGTTGAATTTCTCCCTGTTCTCACCATTACCCAAGGGGACTTTGCGAATACTTTTCCACTCACTGATTGAATCACTCTGGGATTCATCGGGGCATCGCTCTGGACAAACCAACAAATTCTCATGTCCTACCTGAGATTCCAAGTACTTATGGTGTTCAATCAAGCTATCTACGTAAGTTATATTAGGAAATGCACTAGTCAAAATATGTATTTTGTACCAAATAAACATTTTTTGCTGTACTTTCACACATAAGTTGATATTTTAAAATATTAATTACTAGGTTTTTTCAGCACCCTGCAATAATGACATTCCTTTGTTCTTCCTCATGCACAAACACTTAAAATTTGTACATTTAGTCAGTATTATTATACATTCCAGGCATTCCTAGATTATACCATCTCAATCTTTAATGTCTATCTTTCTTTCTGATTTCATTTATTCCCTAGCCCTCCTCCCTCTATCTATCACATGTAGCTACATTCACTGTTTTAACATAATTTTATTACAGCTATGTAGTATTGTGCTGTCCATTTCTGTGTTTTTATATTCAGTCCTGTTGCACAATCTGTATCCCTTCAGCTCCAATTACTCAATATCTTACCCTATTTCTATCTGTTGCTAGTCTCTATTACCAACGAAATATTCCAATTTATTCACTGATGTCAGTTCATATCAGTGAGACCATACAGTATTTGTCCTTTTGTTTCTGGCTAATCTCACTCAGCATAATGTCCTTAAGGTCAATCCATGTTGTTATGTACTTCATAATTTTATTCTGTCTTAAAGCTGTATAATATTCCATCGTGTGTATATACCACGGTTTGTTTAACCACTCGTCTGTTGATGGACATTTTGGCTGTTTCCATCTCTTTGCAATTGTAAATAATGCTGCTATAAACATTGGTGTGCATATGTCCGTGTCTGTCTTTGTCTTTATGGCCTTTGAATAGATACCTAGCAATGGTATTGCCAGCTCATATGGCAATTCTGTATTCAGCTTTCTGAGGAACCACCAAACTGCCTTCCAAAGTGGTTGCACCATTTGACATTCCCACCAACAGTGAGTAACTGTGCCTCTTTCTCCATATCCTCTTCAGCACTTGTCATTTTCTGTTTTGTTGATGATGACCATTCTGGTGGGTTTGAGATGATATCTCATTGTGGTTTTGATTTGGATTTCTCTAATGACCAGGGAAATTGAGCATCTCTTCATGTGCCTTTTGGCCATTTGTATTTCCTCTTCTGAGAAGGGTCTATTCAAGTCTTTTTCCCATTTTGTAATTGGATTGGCTGTCTTTTTGTTGTTGAGTTGAACAGTCTCTTTATAAATTGTGGATACTAGACCTTTAACTGATACATCGTTTCCGAATATTGTCTCCCATTGTGTAGGCTGTCTTTTTACTTTCTTGATGAAGTTCTTTGATGCACAAAAGTGTTTAATTTTGAGGAGTTCCCATTTCTTTCTTTCTTCAGTGTTTTTGCTTTGGGTGTAAGGTCTGTAAAATCGCCCCCAAGTATAAGATTTATAAGATATTTCCCTACATTTTCTTCTAACTGTTTTATGGTCTTAGACCTAATGTTAAGGTCTTTGATCCATTTTGAGAGAACTTTTGTATAGGGTGTGAGATATGGGTACTCTTTCATTGTTTTGAATATGGATAGCCAGTTCTCTAGGCATCATTTATTGAAGAGACTGTTCTGTCCCAGGAGAGTTGGCTTCACTGCCTTATCAAAGATCAATTGTCCATAGGTTAGAGTGTCTATATCTGAACACTCTATTTGATTCCATTGGTCAATATATTTATGTTTATGCCAGTACCATGCTGTTGTGACCACTGTAGCTTCCTAATATGCCTTAAAGTCAGGCAGCGTGAGATCTCCGACTTCATTTCTTCAGGATACTTTTGGCTATTCGGGGCACCCTGCCCTTCCAGATAAATTTGCTTATTGGTTTTTCTGTTTCTGAAAAGTAAGTTGTTGGGATTTTGATTGGTATTGCGTTGAATCTGTAAATCATTTTAGGTAGAATTGACATCTTAACTATATTTAGTCTTCCAATCCATGAACACGGTATGCCCTTCTATCCATTTAGGTCTTCTGTGATTTCTTTTCACATTTTCTTGTAGTTTTCTCTGTGTAGGTCTTTTGTCTCTTTAGTTACATGTATACCTAAACATTTTATTCTTTTGGTTGCGATTGTACATGGAATTCGTTTCTTGATTTCCCCATCAGATTGTTCATTACTAGTGTAGAGAAACACTACAGATTTTTGAGTGTTGATCTTGTAACCTGCCACTTTGGTGTACTAGTTTATTAGCTCTAGTAGTTTTCCTGTGGATTTTTCAGGGTTTTCGATATATAGTATCATACCATCTGCAAACAGTGAGAGTTTTACTTCTTCCTTTCCAATTTTGATGCCTTGTATTTCTTTTTCTTGTCTAATTGCTCTGGCTTAAACTTCCAACACAATGTTGAATAACAGTGGTGATAGTGGACTTCCTTGTCTTGTTCCTGAACTTAGGGGGAAAGATTTCCGTTTTTCCCCATTGAGGATGATGGTAGCTGTGGGTTTTTCATATATTCCCTCTATTATTTTAAGGAAGTTTCCTTCTTTTCCTATCCTTTGAAATGTTTTCATCAGGAAAGGATGTTGAATTTTGTCAAATGCCTTTTCTGCATAAATCGAGATGATCATGTGGTTTTCTGCTTTGATTTGTTGATATGGTGTATTACATTAATTGATTTTCTTATGCTGAACCATGCTTCTATACCTGGATCAATCCTACTTGGTCATCATGTATAATTCCTTTCATGTGTTGCTGGATTCCATTTGCTCGAATTTTGTTGAGGATTTTTGTGTCTCTATTCATTAGAGAGATTGGTCTGTAGTTTTCTTTTTTTGTAATACCTTTGTCTGTCCTTGGGATGAGGGTGATGTTGGCTTTGCAGAATGAATTAGGTAGCTTTTCCTCCTCTTCCATTTTTTGGAAGAGTTTGAGCAGAATTCGTAGTAATACTTTCTGGGATGTTTGGTAGAATTCACGTTTGAAGGCATCTGGTCCTGGACTTTTCTTTTTGGGGCGCTTCTTAATGACTGATTCATTTTCTTTACTGGTGAATTGGTTTATTGAGGTCGTCTGTTTCTTCCCAAGTCAAAGTTGGTTGTTCATGCTTTTCTAGGAAGTTGTCCATTTCATCTACAGTGTTGTATTTATTAACATAAAGTTGTTCATAGCATCCTCTCATTACTTCCTTTATTTCTGTGGGGTCAGTGTTTCTGTCTCCTCTTCCATTTCTGATCTTAATTATTTTCATCCTTTCTCTTCTTTTTGTCCATTTTGCTAAAGGTCCATCAATCTTACTGATTTTTCTCATAGAACCAGCTTCTGTTTTAGTTGATTTTCTCAACTGATTTCATGTTCTCAATTTCATTTATTTCTTTTCTAATCTTCATTATTTCTTTCCTTTTGCTTGCTTTGGGGTTAGTTTGCTGTTCTTTCTCTAGTTCTTCCAAGTGGACAGATAATTCCTTGATTTTTGCCCTTTCCTCTTTTTTGATATAGGCATTTAGGGCAACAAATTTCCCTCTTAGCACTGCCTTTGTTGCATCCCATAAGATTTGATATGTAGTGTTTTCATTTTCATTTGCCTCGAGATATGTACTGATTTCTCTTGTAATTTCTTCCTTGACCCACTGGTTGTTTAAGAGTGTGCTGTTGAGCCTCCACATATTTGTGAATTTCTGGCACTCTGCCTGTTATTGATTTCCAACTTCAGTCCTTTATGATCTGAGAAAGTGTTTTGTATGATTTCAATCTTTTTAAATTTATTGAGACTTACTTTGTGACCCAGCATACGGTCTGTCTTTGAGAATGATCCATGAGCCCTTGAGAAAAAGGTGTATCCTACTGTTGTGGGGTGTAATGTTCTATAAATGTCTGTTAAGTCTAGCTCATTTATTGTATTATTCAAGATCTCTTTTTCTTTATTGATCCTCTGTCTAGATGTTCTGTTCATTGATGAGAGTGGGGAATTGAGGTCTCCAACTATTATGGTAGATGTGTCTATTTCTCTTTTCAGTGTTTGCCTCATGTATTTTGGAGCATTCTGGTTTGGTGCATACCTATTTATGATTGTTATGTCTTTGTCCTGAATTGTACCTTTTATTAGTATATGGTGTCCTTCTTTGTCTCTTTTCACTGTTTTACATTTGAAGTTTAATTTGTTGGATTATTAGTATAGCTACTCCTGCTCTTTTCTGATTGTTATTTGCATGAAATATGTTTTCCCAACCTTTTGCTTTCAACCTGTGTTTATCTTTCGGTCAAAGATGTGTTTCCTGTAGACAGCATGTAGACGGGTCCTGTTTTTTAATTCATTCTGCCAGTCTATGTTTTTTGATTTGGGAGTTTAATCCATTAACATTTAATGTTATTACTGTACGGGTAGTACTTTCTTCTACCATTTTGCCTTTTGGATTTTATATGTCATATCTAATTTTCCTATTTTTTTCCTTTACTCATAGTCTTCCTTTTTACACTCTTCTGCACACCTCTCTCTCCTGTCTTTTATTATCTGTCTCTAGTGCTCTGTTTAGTATTTTTTCAGAGCTGGTCTCTTGGTCACAAATTCTCTCAGTGATTTTTTTGTCTAAAAAAATTTTAATTTTTCCCTCATTTTTGAAGGACAGTTTGCTGGATATAGAATCCTTGGTTCGCAGTTTTTCTCTTTTAGTAATTTAAATATATCATCCCACTGTCTTCTCACCTCCATCTTTTCTATTGAGAACTCTATGCATAGCCTTATTGGGTTTCCCTTGTATGTGATGGATTAGTTTTCTCTTGTGCTTTCAAGATTCTCTCTTTCTGTTTGACCTTTGACATTCTGATTAGTAAATGCCTTGGAGTACGTCTATTTGGATCTATTCTCTTTGTGGTACACTGTACTTCTTGGATCTGTAATTTCAAGTCTGTCATAAGTGTGGGAAATTTCAGTGATAATTTCCTCCATTGGTTTTTCTCCTCCTTTTCCTTTCTCTTCTCCTTCGGGGACACCCACAGCATGTATATTCGTGTGCTTCATATTGTCATTCAGTTCCCTGAGTCCCTGCTCATATGTTTCTATTTTTTTCCCTTTAGTTTCTGTTTCTTGTCGGATTTCAGATGTTCCGTCCTCCAGTTCACTAGTCCTATCTTCTGCCTCTTGAAATCTACCATTGTAGGTTTCCATTGTTTTTTCCATCTCTTCTACTGTGCCTTACATTCCCATAGGTCTGTGATTGGTATTTTCATACTTTCCATTTCTTCCTTTTGTTCTTTCCTTGCCGTCTTTATATCCTCCCTCAATTCATTGATTTGGTTTTTGATGAGGTTTTCCATGTGTGGTGGTATATTCTGAATTAGTTGTTTCAGCTCCTGTATCTTATTTGAATTCTTGGTTTGTTTGTTTGACTGGGCCATATCTTCAATTTTCCTGGTGTGGTTTGTTATTTTTTGTTGGTGTCTAAACATTTAACTAACTAGTTTATTCTGGAAATGCTTTCATTCCTTTTACCTAGGGTTTTCTTGCTGGATGAATTTGTTGTCTGTCTGTTCTTTGACATTCAGTTCAGCTTTTTCTGGACCTCTAGCTTAGGTTTTGTTTAACAGAGGAGAATTTTTCAGTTCTTGTTTTCTTGTTTCTTGCCCTGCTTGTATGCTGCCTTTTTCCCCCGACCCTTAGGAGAGTTTACATAAGTATTATAGATCCCAGCTGGATTTTCCCAGACCAAACTGGCGTCTTATCAGGGGGAAAGAGTCACCTGCATCGGTTTTCCCTGAGGGTGAGAACCAGCAGGTTGAAGGACTTTTCTTCAAGTTTCTGGGCTCTGTTTTTCTTATCCTGCCCAGTATGTGGTGCTTGTCTGCGTGCAGGTCCAACCAGCATAAGATGGTGTGGTATGTGTAACTTTGGCTGGGGGCGTGGTGGAGACAGAGAAGAGGTTGTAGGCTGGTTTTAATGGCTTCAAATTACCAAGTTCCTTGGTGTCTGAATTCCTTGAGGGAGGGATTCCACCTGAGTTGGGCTTCACTCTTCCCCTGGGCAAGGCACAGGCTCCAGACAAACCCTCAGATTAGTTTGTTTCTGCCTATGCCTGGGCCAGTTGCAGCCTGACGACCCATGTGGCTGTATCCAAAGGCAGTCAAGAAACACAGCCCCAAAAACCTCTGTTTCCTTTTTTTTTCCTTTTTCTTTCAGCCCTGCCCCCTTGTTACCCGGGCAAAAATGAGCTACCTCCACTTTGACCAGGTTCACCTGAACTGGGGGCCTATTTTTAGTAGTCAGAATTTGTTAATTAATTCCACAATAGGCATTTGGTTGGGCCCTGCCCCTGCTGCTGGTAAAGTCCCTTTCCTTTCCCCTCTGGGATGCAGCCTGTGGGGAGGGGTGCTGTTCACCACGGCTTGGGGAACTCATGGTTCTGGGGGGGTTTGCAGCTGTTCCAGCTGATCCATATTGGGGTATGCTGTGTGTCTAGTCACTGATGTGGCCCCAGGAGCTGTTCTGTACTGTGTCTGATTATTTAGTAGTTGTTCTGGAGGATGAACTAAAACGTGCGCCTTGTTAAGCTGCCATCTTGTCCCCGAGCTGAGTGTCTATTTTTAGTAGTCAGAATTTATTAATTAATTCCATAATTGGAGCTTGATTGTGCTCAGCTCCTGCTGCAGGTAAATTCTCTTTTCTTTTCCCTCTGTGAAGCATCCTCTGGGGTTCCTTGGCTTGGATACTCACAGTTCTGGGGGTATTTCGCTCAGGTCCAGCTTGTCCAGACTGTGGTACATTGTGTGTCCAATTACTGATGTGTGCCCAGATGTCGTTCTGTACTATTCCTCGCTATTTACTAGCTGCTCTGGAGGATGAACTAAATTCCTTGCCTCACTTAGCTACCATCTTGGATTGTTGTCCCTGATTTATTTTTGTTTTTAGACGTGATACTAAATTTCGTTTCCTTTTTTCTTAAACAGGTTTAAAGAAAACTATTTCAGAGTGATAAGGGGTCTATTAATTAAAATGACATTTTCAAGCATTATAAAATTATGTGCATGAAATAACAGCTATAAAATACACAAAGAAGAACTGTCAGGAAAAATAGACATATGAACACTTTAATTGGGTATATTATCACCCCATACTCTTGATTCTTGAGATAAAAGGTAATGTTTTGTATTTCTGTTTTCTGATCTTTGTAAATATTTTTCTTATGGTCAGTATATTGTCTATGTAGCAAATGTCCAATGTGTATTTGCAAAGAATGTATAATATTCAGTTTTGGAATACAGTGTTTCTGTAAGATATAGTTTACTTTGGGTCAACTGTTTCGCCCCATGTCACAAAGTGTCCTGCAACTAACAGTGTTCCTCCTGAGGAGGGGTCTGCCATGTAGCTTAGAAGCACCTTGTTCATTGCCTTTGTTTTCAGCCTTCTGTCCATCCTGCTCCCCATCTGTTGATTTGTTTTTGAGTGACCGTGTTGTGGACTGTGCTGATGCTGGGGCAATAGCTGTAGAATGGAGTTTATAGTCTGTGTGCTGACCAGTGCCCATGGGATCCTGCTTATAGTTTACACATTGATCACTGGTCATGGAGTGTAGATTATAGTCTAGATGCTGACCTGCGGCCATGGGATAGGGCTTGTAGTCTAGCTATTGCCCAGTGGCTGTGGAATGGAGTTTATAGTCTAGATGACCAGTAGCCATGGGATGGAGCTTACAGTCTAGATTTTGACTAGCAGCCATAGGTTAGGTGTAGATGCTGACCAGTGGCCATGGGATGGTGTTTATAATCAAGATTTTGAGACAGTGGACATTAAATAGAGCTGATAGTCTAATGGAGATGAACAAAAATGTATAAATTGTTAATTGTGGTAGTAATAAATGCCAAGAAAGAAATTCAAGATATTCATAATTTGGCACCTAACTTGATCTTGGAATTCAGAAAACTCTTTGCTGAGAAAGTGACTTAAGCAAAGACCCCAGGGATACATAGAAGTTAGCCAGCTGAGGGAAGTTCGGGGTAAAGGACAGTAAACCCAGCTAGGGTAAAATCAGCACATTTATAGACTCTGGCGCAGGATTGGGCTTTTGGGGTATTTATAGAACCAAGTGGAAAAAAAGTCAGTATGGCCCAGAGAAGAGATGGAGAGTGGAGAGAGAATGTTGTAGGGATAAGTAGAAGGTAGACCATTTTGGAAAACTGAGAGATTTTAAGTGAGACCTTTTGAACTTCACTCTGTTATGAAAAATTGATTGGTGATGGTCAGTTAAGAGAGAAACTGGATAGACTATTTAGGAGGTCACTTAAAGAAGGGGCCCACTTGAAAGATGATTGTCTTTTTTGGTTAGGAAGTTGTCTATCAGCCTGAAATGCAGAGAACAGATCTGAACAGGAGTTAACCTTTGAGAGTAAGTAGATCATTGTAATTTAATTGTAATGGAAGATCTGGAAATGAACAAGATTGCTTGAAGTTTTATATGAAATAAGACTTCTTAGGCCAGAGCCCTGGGGTACTACAACATTTAAAGGATGAGTAAGGTGTTTAGTGAGGCACTGCTGAAGGAGGTAAGAGGAAAACCAGGAGCGTGAAATCCTGGAAAATAAGAAAGGATTGCATGGCTTCTGTTCTGTGTACTACTCATGTTTTCATCTTATTTTCCAACTCTTGCTTTTACTTTGTAATATATTTAAATTACTACATTGTATGGTGCAAAATCCTCTTGAGAACAAGGTAGGGTATAAATAAGTATTAAGATTTGACCTCCTGGTACGTATTCTTCATGGTAAGATAATGTCATTGAAACTTACTATTATTTATATATCGTTATCTGCTTTGTTGCCCAATAGTGAAATAAAATGATAGTATTGGCTCTGTGTTTATTTGGTTTTAAATTGTGGAGATAGTAAGGAGAAGGTCTACTGTAACTTTTTTTGGGGGAGGGGTGTTTGCATGGTCCGGGGATCGAACCTGGGTCTCCCACATGGAATACTGTAACTTTTGAGTACTCTTGTGTGTGAATGGAAGGGAGGTCAGCACAACCGAGATCACATCTTCTCCTTCAATCAAAATTCTAAATTTTTGAGTTTAAATCTTTAGTTTTTTTAGGAGAAAGCAGACCTAGCCAACTACAGTATTCCTGGTTGATCTTAGATTACTCTCAAGAGATAACAGACAAATGTTGAAAACCTTGTCTCAGGTCTGTGTGAGAGAATCTTTTCGTTTTTATTAAAGAAAAAACAAAATTTTAAAAAGGTTTGTGGCTGGAATTAAAAAGTTCACATATCAGGGAGAATTATTATTTTGGGACAAATGGTTTGAAATATTTTTTTGCCAACTGGTACAAATGGTGCTCCCATATTTTTAATAGTTTTGAGGTTGCAAGGGAAGATTTTATATTCTGTAATCTGAAAAGTCTCTCTAATTTTGTTTTGTTTTCTTTCTTTTTTTTTTTTTTTTAATAGAGATGTGAGCTGTGTCCCCATAAAGATGGAGCTTTAAAAAGAACTGATAATGGGGGTAAGTGCAGTGATGTTTGAAAAAACATTTTTATTGAAAACTGGGGTTGGGGAAAGAGTATTTAAAAATATCTGGTAATTCATCTTATTTTACAAGATAGAGTTAACTATTCAAATATGTTTAAACAGTAGTGACCATGATTTATGAATCTTTTGTGTTTTGAAACAGGTAATTTTGTACTTTGTGAACAAACTGAAGCATTGGTCGTTTTACGCAGAATGATTTATATACTTCTAATTAAATAATCTTGATTTTGTTACTGGATACAGTTTGTTGCTTATACTGGAAATTTGGACAAGTAACCAGTTTTCTTTGTTAGATCTAAATCTATTTTTGCAGGTTCTTTTTTTTGTCTACGTGTATCTCTAGACAGCTATTTCCAATGAGTATAAATTTCAGTACCCTGAGAATCTTTGTTATTTGGATACAAAGAAATACTGACTCCTGTTTTAAATTTTTGGGTTTTTTGGCATTGGCAGACTCCGGGAATTGAGCCCCTGTCTCTGGCATGGCAGGTGAGAACTCTGCCACTTGAGCCACCATTGCCCACCCCTTGTTTCTAAATTTTGATATGCTTTTCTGAGGACCTTGTGCATTTCTTATTTTCATCTCCACTTTAACATCCCTTCCTCAGAGAAATCCATATTTTTCTACAATGCAGTGCTGTTCTTAAATATGTAGAGGTGGAGTTATTAAACTGTGGCATGCCATCAATATTAAGAAATTCTGAGGAAACTCAAAAAAGTAGAAGTAAAACTATTATTAGCATCCTCTTCCATTTTAGGCAGCCAGTTATAAAGTATTCTTGGCACAGAATAGAGTAATGGTATGTGTACATAAATAAATAAAATGTCTCCCTACATATTTTTATATACATATACACACACACAGAGGCAGATATGTGACATGTATATTATAAGGAATTTTGTTCATAATTTTTTTGGGTTCCTGGGCTGGGAATTGAACCCTGGTCTCCTGCATGGCAGGCAAGAATTCTACTACCCATGCACTAATATATATATATATATTTAATTGAATATTTAGGCAGATTCTTTGGAGACACATTGTCCACCCCCCCCCCCCAAAGAAAGCAAAAAAAATAAAAAAGAGGCCTTCCTTCTCCTGTTTCCCATGTACCCACTTTGTCAACAGCCTTCCTGCCACCAGGGTAATTGTTGTGACTTGTTTCTTATGTATTTATCTAGGTTTCTCTTGCACACACAAGCAAATATAAGTAGACCAATGTACATTTTTCTCATTCCATATTTAAACAAATGGGTGGTTACTGTACATCTTCTTTGGGTATCTTAATTATTTTCACTGACTTGCTTGTCTTTGCATGATCAGTAGAGAGCTATTCTTTTTAATCGTGAAATATTTAGTCACCTGTTGATAAACCTCAGTGTTGCTTCTAATCCTTTGCTTTTATGATGACTGCATCAGTGAACAACCTTGTATAACCTTGGACATTTGTCTATATGCAGGTGAATCTGTAGGATTATTAATTTCCAGAAGTAGGAATTATTGGGTGAATGGGATTTTGGAACTGTAATTTTGATAGATATTCCAAAATTATTCTCCCTAGTGGTTGTGCTAATTTATGTTGCCTACAGCGTTGAATGAGAAAGCTATTTCTCTGTCATCTTGGTAGTCTGCTAGGTAAAAACTGGCATTTCAGAGTAGTTATTTTGCATTTCTCTTATGAGTGGATCGAGCATACTTTCATATTTTAAGTGCTATTTATGTTTTCTGTGAACTATCTCTTCGTAAGTTTTTCTTACTCTTGGCCTTTTTCTTTTTGATTTACTGAAGCTTTCATAGGATCCCCTGACATATTAGGCTTTTATGGTATTTTGAACTATCATAATTAAAAAGGCCTTGCCTGCTCAACAGTTAAAGCAATTTTCTCATGTTTCCTCTAGTGTTTACTTTAAAAGTGTTTTAGGTTCAATGGTAGAATGCTCGCCATCCATGTGGGAGATCCAGTGCTTCTTGGATCAGGCACTGTGCTGCACCACCTCACCACCACCACCACCAAAAAAAGATTAAAAAAGTGTTTTAACAAAACTTAGTGTATACATTGTTTAGGAAAAGGGAGAAGCAAAAGATAGAGAATCAAACTGGGAAAGTGAAATTGATTTAGAATCAGGCTGTAAGATTTAAGGGGTAGGAGATGATAACGGACAAATTTTCTCTCTCTTCCAATTTCTTTCCTATCTCCATCCTTCTCCTTCCTTCCTTCCCCCTTCCTCCTTCTCGACTTTGTTTCCTTTCCTCTCTCTTACCCTCCCATATGAATCTGATGATTTTTTTTTCCATTTCTACAAAGATATTTTTTGGCATTTTAATTGGGATTATGTTGAATCTGTATATGGCTTTGGGTAGAATTGACATCTTAACAATATTTAGAATTCTAATCCATGGGCACAGAATATCCTTCCATTTATTTAGGCCTCGTTTGATTTCGTTCAGCAATGTTTTCTATTTTTTTGTGTAAAAGTACTTTTCATCCTTTCTTAACTTTATTCCCTGGTGTTTGAGTCTTCTAGTTGCTGTTATAAATGGAATTTTTCCCTTGATTTCTTCTTCTGATTGTTCAATACTAGTGTATAGAAACACTACTAATTTTTGGGTATATATCTTCTGTGCTGTGACTTCGCTGAATTCTTTTATTAACTCTAGGTACATTGTTACAGATTTTTAAATATATAGGGTTATATCATCTATAGATAGGGAAAACTACTTCTTCCTTTCCAATTTGGATGCCTTTAATTTCTTTTTCTTGCCTAATTGCTCTGGCTAGAATGTCAAGTACACTATTGAGTAACAGTAGTTACAAGGGCACATGCTTCATTCTTTTAAAAAAATTTTTTTTAAGATGCCAAAAAACACCAAACAAACGCAAACATTCTTAACTTTTGATCATTCCATTTTACATATATAATCAGTAATTCACAATATCATCACATAGTTGCATATTCATCATCATGATCATTTCTTGAAACATTTGCATCTATTCAGAAAAAGAAATGAAAAGAAAACAGAAAAAAATTCATACATGTCATACCCCTTACCCCTTTCATTGATCACTAGCATTTTAATCTAAATTTATTTTAACATTTGTTCCCTGTTATTCATCTTTATTCTATATGTTTTACTCGTCTGTTGATAAGGTAGATAAAAGGAGCATCAGACGCAAGGTTTTCACAATCACACTGTCACGTTGTGAAAGCTTTACCATTATACAAGATTTTCAAGAAACATGGCTACTGGAACACAGCTCTGCATTTTCAGGCAGTTCCCTCCAGCCTCTCCAATAAATCTTGACTAACAAGGTAATATCTTTTTTTTTCTTAATTAAAAAAAAATTTTTTTTAATTACCAAAAAACACCTAACAAACACAGACATTCGTAATTTTTGATCGTTCTGTTTTGTATATATAATCAGTAATTCACAATTTCATCACATAGTTGCATATTCACCATCATCATCATTTCTTGGAACTTTTGCGTCTATTCAGAAAAAGAAATAAAAAGAAAACAGAAAAAAATACACATATACCATACCCCCACCCCTCCCCCTCACTGATCACCAGCATTTCACTCTAAATTTATCTTAACATTTGTTCCCCCAATTATTCATCTTTATTCCGTATGTTTTACTTGTCTGTTGATAAGGCAGATAAAAGGAGCATCAGGCACAAGGTTTTCACAATCACACAGTCAGTTGTGAAAGCTATATGATTATACAGTCGTTTTCAAGAAACATGGCTACTGGAACACAGCTCCACATTTTCAGGCAGTTCCCTCCAGCCTCTCTACTACATTTTGACTAACAAAGTGATATCTATTTAATGCATAAGAATAACCTCCAGGATAACCTCTTGATTGTGTTTGGAATCTCTCACCCATTGACACTTTAGTCTCATTTCACTCTACCCCATTTTTGTCAAGAAGGTTTTCTCAATCCCCTGATGCTGAGTCTCAGCTCATTCTAAGGGTTTTCTCAATCCCTTGATGCTGAGTCCCAGCTCATTCCAGGATTTCTGTCCCATTTTGCCAGGAAGGTCCACACCCCTGGGAGTCATGTCCCACGCAGACAAGGGGAGAATGGTGAGT